>NC_137787.1:105352171-105749671 GCF_963383645.1 Muscardinus avellanarius | reverse complement strand
AAATGACTGGTATTCTTATGAGAGGGGGACATTTGGACACACACACACATGCGTGCACACACACGCATACAAACACACACACACACACACACACACACACACACACACACACACACACACAGGAATAATGCCAGGAGAAGAAGAAAAACAGAGATCAGATGATACTTCTACAAGTCCAAGGATCCTGACTGCTATAAAACCACCCAAAACTAGGTGACAATAATAAAATGGGTTTTTCTTCATAGCTTTTTCCAAATTAATTAACTGATAAAATCTTGATGTCAGAATCCTCAATTCTAGAACTATGTGGTAATAAATTGCTGTCATTTGAGTGACTCAGTTTTGGTACTTTGTTATAGCAGCTACAGCAAACCAATACAGATGAGTTACTGGATCAAAAAACAAAAACAGCCGGGCGTGGTGGCACATGCTTGTAATCCCTGTGCTTGGAGGTGGAGACGGGAGGATCACTCAGATTCAAAGCCAGCGGTGCTGGCTTAAGATATAAAATAGGTTTGGGAGTGTAGCCCGGAGGTAGAAGGGCTTCCAGGAACCCTAGTACCACCAAACAAACAAACAAACAAACAACCCCCAAACAATGCAGGATTGATTTCTACTAGGATTATTAGATCTCTGTCTTGATTCTCTTAGCTTTTTTTTTTAATTTTTATTTTTCTGTACTGAGTATTCTGTGTGATCTGACTGGATACTCTCGTGATAGCAAAATGGTTGTATGAATTCAGCGCATCACATCTGCCTCTGTGCCATCTAGAGAAAGGGGTAACACTTTTGTCACAGCATTCTAAGTAAAATATTTGAACGTGGTTTACACTGGTTTAGAACACTGCTAACTAACTGTAAGTGGCTAGATAATCAGAAGTGTGGAACAATCAAAATAAGTTGATAAATTTGGCTGCACTCTGAGATTTGAAGTATCCTCAAAGCAAATGAGCTGTATGGAGGGAGGAGAATGCAATACCAAATTATAATTTGCCACCAAGAGCAATGAACACCAAGTAAATGGTCAATTTGAACCACATTTAACATGGCTTTTGCCTTCTATGTATTTCAAGTTTCTATAATCTAACCTGTTGTCAACTTTATTATTTGTAATTCCTGATTTAATATTTTCTTTAAAGAAAAATTCACATTTCTTGTCCTCTTTCTTTCTTTTTCTCTCCCTCTCTTTCCTTCTGCTTCTTTCTTTCTTTCTTTCTTTCTTTCATATTAGAAACATCATGCAGTCCATTCTACCTTCAAACTATAATCTGAGCCCTGTGTTAATTTTTATTTTGAAGAAGGGTATCCCTATATTGCTGAAGATCTTGCTTAGTTGCTGAGGCTGGCCTTGAACCTGTGGGTATCCTTTCTCGGTCTCCCAGATACTGAGGATTACAGACTTGAGCCACCATGTCGGGCTATTTCTTGTAATTCATAACATTATGTAGAAATTTTGTCATTTGTTCTGATATCATTAATAGTGGAACATATTTGGCTTGCTTTTAAAAAATTTCTTAATATGCTGATTTTTATAACAAAAAATCCAATTAAGCCGGGTATGGTGGCACAAGCTTGTAGTCCCAGTACTTGGGAGGCTGAGACAGGAGGATCCAGGTTTGTGGCTAGCCATCAGCTACTTAGTTTCAAACATAGTGAGGCCCTGTTCCAAATAAAGAATAAAAAATAGGGCTAGAGTATAGCTCAGAGGTAGAGTGTCCCTGGGTTCAATCCCCAGCACCCACCCACACACAAACACACATACACACTCAAAGTTGAGATATTTGAAGGTTGCATAAATTATTGTTTATTACATTGGTTTTTTTAAAAAAAGTAGCATTTTAAACATTTAAAGTATTTACCTGAATTTACAAAGTGACATTCCATATTTACCAAGAAAATTTATATTTTCTTATGTTGCTTCAAAAGTCATATTATCATATGAGAGGAAAAATTAAAAGTCTAAAATGTAAGACCTTGATTAATAAATTTTCTTTGGAAGAAGAAAACACTTCAAGTCAACTTTGAAGAATGTTATTATTCTGCCTTTTTTAAAATTCCATTAACTTAGACTGATTTTAATGACATAGAAAGACCTTCTGATTATGAAAGATGCCACTAGGTCTAAAGGACATAAAATTTCCTTTTTAAAAATGCACATTTTTCTGGGAAGAGAGCCTGACAGAAGCCCTTGGCAAGTGAGTATAGAAAATAATGTCAGAATATATGAATTAATAGTGAAACATAATGAGAAAATATTGTGCTACTGTGATGTGACCAAATATTGAAATGAAAGCAGCAGTGATATGTGGAATTATATTCTTATTTAGAGTATCTGTATAATAGAGGAGAAACCTCAGTGGAGCAAGGGAGGAGATATAAAGAGAGGGGAGGAGGAAGGCTGAGGTTCATTTATGGAAATATTACCATAGACTATGTGTATAAGTGTGACTCATACCAATGTCAGTCTGGGTACTCTGTATTGGGATGGAGGGAAATGGAAAGGCGGGGGTAGGACCAAGGACCAGGTGCACACATGTCATTGTCAACATGATTTATATTATGATGTGAGACTATAATATACCAATAAAAGTGTGTGCGCACACACACACACACACACACACACAACACAGAGTACCTGGGCTTCAGTGCTGTTCACATATCAATATACTATGTAGATATTTATCTACCTTACAGAAATACCTACTTAAGCAATCAGATAAAGCTAGGTCAGAAACATGCAGCTGTTTCTTACTTATGGGTTTTAAATAAGAGATTGCACCTGAGCCTTCCCATTACTTAAACATAATTAATTTTTTAATTTTCTTTTAAAAATTTGGGGTGTTATTTTCTTGATTCTTTCTATTCCCATTGTCTAGAAGATCTCAATACTTGATTTAATTAAAATCAAGTAATAATTCATAGGATACTGAACCTTGTACTATGCCAATGTAAGAGCTACTACACATTTAGCTTGTTGCATTTAGTCATGCACTGGTCCAAACTGACAGATGCTCGCTCACAGAAATGTATTACAATTGTATACTGGTCAACACATGTTCAATATACTAATTTTGTTTACAATTAATTTCTAGGTTATCTAGGAGGCAGGTTTTCAGATTTTTTTCAAGCTTTTTAAAATAACTCCTACCAAGTATTTTTTATTATGTTAAAGGCTAAGAATGCAAAATCAGTAATTCATCATTCTTCTCCTCCAAATAAATCCAGAGCAATGATAAAGACAGGTGGAAAAGAGACAGTTGAAAAAGGATAACCTATTTTAATGATAAAGAGGAGCCTGGGTCACTCTCCACAGGAGAAACATCTCACCTTAGAGGAAATGATCAGTGGAATGTGTTTTGAGGGATAAGTCAGAGCTCACAAGATTAGCAAAGAAAACAGAAACTCAGGAATTGAGAGAGAATCCAGGAAAAAAGGTCACATATGTTTAAAAGTACAGGTCAAGCATCCCCAGACCAAAACAGTGAGACTTGTCACATGTGGAGTTACATTGTAAAATCAATTTTTTCAAAACTAACTTTGTTGAAGGCTTTCCTTGTGGCAAGCTCTGATTTCTTTAGATATATCATTTTTTACTTACCTTAAGAAACAACTACAATTATTTTTATACTGTGTTATGGATGAGGAATAAGAGAAGCTCAATATTAGGTAAATCAAATGTTACATGATGGTGAAGAGCTAGACAGGAAACACTTAGAATGGAGCTAACCATTTGTGCTAATTGCTTTGGTCACAGGTGATAAACTTTCTGTAGTTGTCAGCAGAGGAGTTGAAATCAGTCAGTGTGGTCACTCTGAGAAGGATGGGTTCACTGTGTTCATAACAAAGGCAAAGAGATGGGCCTGGGAGATAAACTGCAGGGGAAAACGATTCTGGGACCAAGAACCTACAAAAATGGGTGAAGGAAGAGAGGATTCATCCTGACTTCCATTGGAGAACAGAAATCAGCTCATTCTCCATCCTGAGAATGCTATGGTTTTTCCATAAAGCCAAAAATGTAGATTAAAACATTTCCTATAAGGAATTATCTTTTTAAAATATATTTATGATACTAGAAATTAAACTCAGGGACAATCTACTTCCAGTAACCCTCCCCTTTTTTAAGTGTTGAAATAGGATCTCTCTAAGTTGCTAAGGGTGTTTAGGAGATAGAAAGGAAATAGGCAGATAGGGAAGAGGCCTCGGTAGAAAAAACTTAATTTCCTGAGGGGCGAGGGGCCAAGGTTCAGAGATAAGAAGAACCAAAGCTTCACAAAGCCACTGGTTTACAAATCAAAAAACCCAGAAGTCATCACCTGAGCAAGCCTGACACTCCTACTGAATGAAAGGAGACTCTTCAAAGGACTTGTGAATACCCTATGCAAATTCTAAGAGCTGCTTCCCAGAATTTCCCAAATCCCAAACTCACCACAACCAAAAGAGGATATGCAGACATCTGCAAAACCCCTAGCGCAGCCACCAAATTGGTTTTTTTCCCCTCTTGGGGACCCCCTCCCCTTTGGGGAGCTTTTCTCTCTCACAGGTCGTGTTTGCCTTGAGAGAAGGAGGAGTGCTGTACTGGTATTGGGAAGAGGGTTTAAAATGTATTAATGTGTCAATACTGGGAAAGATGTCCAATCTTGAAATATATCTTCTTTACTAAGAAAGCCAGGGTTAGCTAACATGTCCTTGCATTCCTAAGAACAATTTAACACATTTTGGGGGAGAAGACGAAAGGTAAAAGCTTGTGTCTGGAGACAGAGATGCCTCCCTCTCAGGCCATAAATCTGGGCCTGTGTTTGGAGACAGAGATGTCTCCCCCTTTAGGCCATAAATTCGGCTGGAGAGATAACAGAAGCAGAGCCGGGGTTGGAGATAAGGGGTAACATGATCTCCAAAATCAGAGGGACCTGCTGGACTTAGACAGGATAAAAACTCAGTAAACTGGAGTTCGTTGGCATTTTCACTCGAATTGTCCCCCTGTGTCCCGCTCCGGCACAGGGCTGTAACTATCTCTATATTTCTATCTTTTTAATAAACTTCTTTAAATCTTCAGCAGCTGTCCAAGCGATGAATACTTATTCTTAGCTTAGGACAAGAATCCACGGTTTTTCTGTTTGTCTGTCTGTGTTATAGTGTGTGTGTGTGGGGGGGGGGGGATTACTTTTCCACACACACACCATGCACCTTTCCCCCCAACCTATCCCCTGCAACAAGTGCAATGAAGGCATTTGGCCCGGGCAACTCTCGGGTAGTGACCTGAAGCCCTCTGCTGGACATCAAGGCCGACCAGGGTCCCTAGGGGTGACCTGGACCTCTTTTCTGGCAGATCGCATGGACCCTGGGAGAGAGCAGTTTGCAATTTACAGCACTTGGCTCGGGCGACACTCAGGTAGTGACCTGAAGGCAGCTACTGGACACCAAAGCCCAAACAGCCCTAGAGATGTTCTGCCACTTTTCTATTCTTTTCCAGCAGATCGTGTGGACTCTGGAAGAAAGCAGCTTGCAATTGAAGGCATTAGGCTTGGGCTACTCTCAAGTATGGTCCTAAAGGCAGCTGCTGGACCCCAGAGTTCCGACAACCCCTTTGGGGTGTTTGGCTACTTTTCCTTATTCCCTGCTGCTTCCAATAAACCATTTTCTCCCCTTCCTGCGGTCTGTGGGTGTCATTCTTCACTCACCATAGACAAGAAGCCAGTAAGGAAACATCAAGTTTCTTCTCAAGAAACTCCATTTCATCTTTAATGAAACTCCAGGTTTCTTCTCAAGAAACCCCCCGCTTCATCTTGGGGGCTCAGAAGAAACCCCCCCATTTCAGTGTCACTAAGTTGCTGAGGCTGCCTCAAATCTGTGATTCTTCTGTCAGAGCCTCCTGAGTAACTAGAATTTCAATCATGCCCCAACATGCCCAGACAATAGGAACTATCTTAGGGAAAAATAACTAAAATATTAAAGACAAAGAAAACAGAAATTTTATATGAATAAAAGGAGATAATCTTTTTTATTTATTTATTTTTGGTGGTACTGGAGATGGAACCCTTCTTTCTCCAGGCTACAGTCCCAGACCTATTTTATATTTTATTTGGAAACAGGGTCTCTTAAGCCAGTGAAACTGTCTTCGATCCAGCGCAATCCTCCTCTCTCTGCCTCCTAAGTGCAGAGATTTCAAGCATGTGCCACCATGCCAGGCAGAGATAATCATTTTAAAAAGTAAGATTTCTCTGCTGGGTATGTTGGTGCATGCCTGAAATCCCAGTACTTGGGATTTCAGTAGTTGGGAGACTGAGGCAGAAGGATCATGGGCTTGAGTTCAGCCTCAGCAACTCAGCAAAACCTTATTTTGAAATAAAAATGGAGTGTATGACTCAGAGGTAGATTATCTCTAGGTTCAATCTTCAGTTACACACACATACACACACATAAAATGACTTTTCTTTCTTCAACCCCCTTGAAAAACCAAATACTTAAATGAAAAGCACCTTCAGTATATTCTAAAATTCAGACAAATATCTAGTTACATGAAGATGTTACACTTTTCATTGATACTGGCAGTAGCCAGGATGCCCCCATATTTAAAGAAATAGATTAAGTATCTCATCAGGGTTTTGGATCCTAAATATCCCCAAAGGCCACATATTGACAAATGGCCCCCAGCCATGCCATTTTTGGGAGGTAGCATGAGTGGCATTGGGTGGAAACTTTAGGAGATGAATCTAGTGTGGAAGGAAGTCAAGTCATTTGAGATGTGCCTGGGAAGGGGATAGTAGGACGTTGCTTCCACCCCTCTCTCTTTACTTTTTGGCTGCAATGAGGTGAGCAACTCTGTCTCAGCTTGATTTACCTACCTTGATGCTTTCTCTGCTGCACCTTTAGACAAAGCATTGGAACCAACTAACCATGGCCAGAAATCTCTGAAACTACGAACCTAAGTAAAACTTCCCTCTATAAGTTGCTTCTCTTGGGCCTTTTGTCACAGCAGCAAAAATCTTACTAACACACATTGCTAGTTTTGAAAATCTGAAATGCTTCTAAATCCAAATCTTTAAAAATTTCATACTTAGCCGGGTGTGGTGGCGCACGCTTGTAATCCCAGCACTTGGGAGGCTGAGACAGGAGGATTGCACAGGTTCGAAGCCAGCCTCAGCTACTTAGTGAGGCTCTCAGCAACTTAGTGAGACCGTTTCCAAGTAAAGTATAAAATTAGGTCTGGAAGTATAGCCCAGAGGTAGAAAAGCCCCTGGGTTCCACCCTCAGTACAAATAAATAAATAAATAAATAAATAAATAAATAAATAAATAAATAAATAAATATCTCATACTTGAATTCATGTAATATGTCAAAGTCAAAAGGCACTAAAAATACTATATTAAATTCCCTTCAGGCAAAGTATATGATATGCACATGAAGTATAACTAAATTTTATATTTAGACTTGAGTTCTCCACATATAAAACACTTCAGTATGTATATGAAAATATTTCAAAATCTGAAAACAAATCTGAAATCTCAAACACATCATATCCTAAATGTTTCAGATAAGGATAATCAACATTATGCTGAGTGAAATTAGTCAGGCACAAAAAATAACATTGATGCTTTCTTTAAGATGCAGAATGCAGGGAGAAAATGGGTCATAGGAGGAACTCTAGATGAAGAAGGAGATAATATAGATGAGCAATATAGGTGACCTAAATGAGGGGATGGGAAGGGAGAAGAGAGAATTTCTCTAACACACATGATATACTTTTTTTTTTCTTTTTTGGTGATACTGTGGTTCCTGGAAACCCTTCTACCTCCAGGATACACTCCCAGACCTATTTTATACTTTTTATTTGGAAATAGGGTCTCCTAAGCCAGCGTGGTTGGCTTAACACCTGTGCAATCCTCCTGTCTCCACCTCCCAAGCATGGGGATTACAAGCATGTGCCACCATACCCGGTTACATGATGTACTTTAACAAACATATCAATGTCAATGATGTAATTGTCAATGATGTAATTGTGTTTTTCTTTATGGCTGAGTAGAATTCCATTGTGTACATAATCCATAGTTTTGTAATCCATTCATCTCTTGATGGACATCTTGGCTGGTTCCATAGTTGGCGATGGTGAATTGTACAACTATGAACATAGATACACATACATTAGTTTGGTAGTTTGGTTTCCATTCTTTTGGGTAGATACCCATAAGTGGTATTGCTGGATCATATGGTAAGTTCATTCCCATTCTTCTAAGGATCCTCCATACTGTTTTGAAAAGTGTTTGCACTATCTTACAATACCACCAACAATGTCTTAGCATTTCCACTTTTCTACATCCTCACCAGCATTTTATGTTGTTTGTGTTTTGAATGATTGTCGTTCTAGTTGGAGTTAGATGAACTCTCAGGGTAGTTTTGATTTGCATCTCTCTGATTACTAATGATGTTGAACATCTTATCATGCATTTATTGGCCATTTGAATTTCTTTTGTGAAGTGTCTATTTAATTCACTTGCCAATTTTGATTGGGTTATTTGCTTTCTTAGTGCTGAGTTTCTTGAGTTCTCTGTATATTCTAGATATTAGTCCTCTATAGAAAGAGTAGTTGCCAAAAATCCCCTTCCATTCTGTTGGTTCTTAGATGGGTTCTTGATAGTTTCCTTTGCTGTACAGGAGCTTTACAGTTTAATGGAATCTCATGTATTGATCTGCCTCTATTTTGTTTTGCCTTTGGGGTCTTGTTGAGAAAGTGTTTATCTGTGCCTATGTGTTGCAGTGTTGGACCTATGCCCTTTGCAAGGAGCCTCAAGGTCTCTGGTCTAATTTCCAGGTATTTGATCCATCTTGAATTTACTCTTCTTCAGGGTGAGAAAGTTATGCATATGGTTAATATGCCAACACCATTCATTGAAAATGAATTTTTCCAGTATATGTTTTTGTTCCCTTTTTCAAAAATCAATTGGCTATAAGTGTGCAAATATTTTTCTGAGACATCTATTCTGCATCATTGTTGTATGTATCTTTTTTTTGTGCCAATTCCATCCTTTTTATTTTTTATTACTATGGCTTCGTAGTATACTTAAAAGTCAGGTATTGTGAGTCCTCCTGCATGTTTTTTGTTGCTGAGGCCTACTTTAGCTATTCTGAGTTTTTTGTTTTTTCAAATTAATTTATGGATTGATTTTTTTTTTTTTTTGCAATACTGGGGATGGAACCTGAAAGCATACTATTTCTGAGCAACACCCTCAGCCCTATTTTTTATTATTTATTTTGTTGAAACAGGGTCTCACTTAGTTGCAAAGGGACTCACTAAGTAATTGAGGCTGGCTTCACACCTGTGTGATCCTCCAGTCTCAGCCTTCCAAATGCTGGAAATACAAGTGTTTGCCACCACACCAGGCTAAGGACTGATTTTTTTTTTTTTTTTGGTACTTGGGGTGGAACCCAGGGGCTTTTCTACCTCAGGGATATACTCCCAGACCTATTTTATACTTTATTTGGAAACAGGGTATCATTAAGTTGCTGAGAGCCTCACTAAGTGGCTGAGGCTGGCTTCGAACCTATGTGATCCTCCTTTCTCAGCCTCCCAAGCTCTGGTATTACAAGAGTGCGCCACCATGCCCAGCCAAGGACTGATTTTTTTATGTCTGTGAGGAATGAACTTAGTAATTTAAAGGTTATCACATTGAATCTGTAGATCATTTTGGACATATGGCCATTTTATTCTGCCTATCCATGAACATGTAAGATCTCTTCATCTTCAAAGAGCTCCTTTGATTTCTTTTTTCAGTGTTTTATAATTTTTTGTAGAGGTTCCATATAAATTATTTTAAGTCTAGTTTTTCTCCTCAGGTTTTACATATGATAATTTTGCTTGATGAGCATTATATAAATCAGTATTTTGACTTTCTTAGATATTATTAAAAACATAATTATATATATATATATATATATATATATATATATATATATTATCTGTATCTGTCATAATTAGTAAGTCCTTCAAAAGAGTATACATATACTGAAGGTTTAAGTCAATATGACAAGGGCCTCTCTTAGGAATATTTTGGTAATTCACAAATATACTCTTTAATCTTTCTACTGCATGAGTATTTCAAATGGCCTTATAGCTGATATGTTCTTGATATAGCCACTAAATAGTCTCATATGACTTGCATAATATACTCATCATGTGTTTATCACTATATAGTTATTCTGATAAAAGTTGTGTATCTTGGCAGCTTATAAATAAATATATGTTCAATAAAAGCAGTTTGTGCATATACAGTAACATTTTACTATTTTGTGTTGCATTTAATACATTTATGTTAATTTTTCCCTTTCAGATTTCACTGTATAATCATAGCCTTTCAATAATTGAACTTATTTCCCTTAATTAAAAGGTTTTCATATCATTATTGATTTAAGAAGTTCACAGTTAAGCCAGTATGAGCTCCTTTAATATGCTTCCTTTCTCTTTTTATATTGCCTAACCCCGTTCAGGCATCCTTGAAATAATCCTTGCAAATAACAATAATAGTATATTCTAAGACCATGATAAATTTTTTTTCCCTGAATATGGAATCAACCACCCTTCAAGGATCATAGTTCTTTTTCCAGTAGAGAACATACCGAGAAACAATGTCAAAGGAAAAAACATGAGCACTGGTGGAGAAATTTGCTGTTTGTTATTGGAGTTTTTCAACTATGGGCACTTTCATCAGTATTTCTAATTCTGTGTGTGTGTGTGTGTGTGTGTGTGTGTGTGTGTGTGTACGCGTTTGGGGATGAACCCAAGGGCATTTGACCTCTGAGCTACACCCCCTGCTCTATGTTTTATTCTATGCGGAGGGCTTTACTAAGTAGCTGAAGTTGTCTGCAAACCGCGATCCTCTGGTCTCAGCCTCCTGAATGCTGGGAGTATTTCTAATTTAACATGTTGGAGTTTTCACATTTTAAAGATAGAGAATTTCCAAGATGGTGACAAAGAGATGCAGCCTTCCTCACTAGTGGAAGCAAATTAAGTTCAACTACTGAGACAGAAGTGTCTTAATAAAGAAAAAATTAAACGTATGATCCAAAAAAGACTTGGGGAGTATGGAAGAAAAAATCCAGCAACTGAACTGCAAGAGTCACCACAACACACAAAGAAAGCAGATAGTGAGCTGAAGACTCCGTGACTGGCAGAGTGCAGGCACAGGTGCAGTGGCCTCAGCGCCGCTGGCCCAAATGGGACTTTTGGGTCTTTAACATTCCCAGAGAAGCTCTAAAGTCTGAAAGTGAACAGATAGTACCAATACTTGAAGTTTCTAGCTAACTGGAGCTCCTGAGCGTTACTGTTCGCTCAACAAAGGAGGCCCCACAGGCACTCCTGGAGATCGGCAGGGACCGGGAAGTGGACCTGCTCACCACGGGAGCAAAAAGTCAGCAGGATATGGGAGAGGTGCCAGAGCTTCAGAGCCACAGGTTGGGCTGCCAGCGTAAATTCAGAGGAGCCACGGACCTGGCGAGCACACAGTGAGTACGATATATGTGAGTGCCAGTGTGCGCAAAGTGGGCCAATTCAACTCTGGGACCAAAGAAGAGCTCTTAAGGCATGATACCTGCATGGGGCCACAAGGGGACACTCCAAGCAAATACAAGATTCATCATATATCAGCAACATAGTAGGACTGTTATCTCTCTCTCTTTTTTTTTCTTTATTTTTACTATTTTTCTATCCTTTTATTTTTTACTATAGCAGTTTGGTATTGTTTGTTTTACTTTTGGGTCTTTGGGTTTGATTTGGTTTTTTGTTTTCTAGGGTAAGTTTTTTTCTGGGGGGATAAGTCTTTTCTAAAGTCCTAATACAAAGACTGGGCTAAAAATAATACCCACTAATGATGGGAAGACAGCAGAAAAAAAGACCTGAGAACTTTGAAAATATGAGAACTAGGAATAATGGAGAAATGACAGAAGTCATGAATACTGACCTACAAGAAATGCAGGAAGGGGAGTTCCGAATCTTGATCTACAATATGATGAAAGGATTTAAAACAAGTTTAGAGGAGAAGAAAGTTGAGTTAGAAATATTAAGAATCAGAAAGAGGTTTGGAATGAAATGAAAGAGTCAATAAATGAAATGAAGTCAGCAATAGAAAGAAATTCTGGAAGATTAGATGAAATGGAAAGTAGAATATCACTGCTAGAAGACAGTTTATTCAACACCGAAAACACAGTCAAGAGTATACAGAAGTCATTACATTATTAAAAGGAACAATACACCAAGATGATATAATGATAGTAAACATTTATGCTCCAAATGTGAATGCAACCACATTTGTAAAACAAACCCTTCAGGACATCAGATCTCAAATAGATGCAAATACAATAATTCTGGGAGACTTCAGTATGCCTCTCGCACTACTGGATCGATATTCAAGGCAAAAGTTGAGTAAAGACCCTTTAGAACTAAAGAAAACTATAAACCAAATGGACCTAATAGACATATACAGAACATTTCATCCAGAAACTACAGAATATACATTCTTCTCATCAGCCCATGGAACCTTCTCCAAAATAGATCACATCCTGGTACACAAAGAAAGCACCAGCAAATTCAAAAGATGTAATATAATTTCTTGCATCTTTTCAGACATTAATAGAATTAAAGTAGAAATCAACAACAGGAAACTCAAAAGAAACTATGCAAATATGTGGAGACTGAATGATACACTATTGAATGATGAATGGGTAAGAGCAGAAATTAGGAAAGAAATAAAGAAAATTTTAGAAATAAATGAAAACAGAGACACAACTTAACAAAATCTCTGGGACACTATGAAGGCAGTATTAAGAGTAATGTTTATTGCATTGAGGGCCCACATAAGAAGGACTCAGAATCACCAAGTTCAGACCCTATTGGCACAACTCAAGGACCTAGAAAGACTGCAACAGTCTAATCCCAAAGCCAGGAGAAGACAGGAAATTATTAAAATTCGAGCAGAAACAAATGAAATAGAGAACCAAAAAACAATTCAAAGAATCAACAAAACAAAAAGCTGGTTCTTTGAAAAGGTTAATAGAATTGATAAACCCCTGGCCAACCTAACCAAAAGAAAAATAGAATCAATGCAAATTACTAAAATCAGAAATGAAAAAGGAGACATCACCACAGATAGTGAAGAAATTCAAAGGATTATCAGAACCTACTTTAAAAATTTATACTCCAATAAACAAGAAAACATGGAAGAAATCGATAGATTCCTAAACACAGTTAACCTACCTAAACTGAACCAAGAGGACATAGCAAGCCTAAACCAACCAATAGCAAACAATGAAATAGAAATGGCAGTAAAATTCTTCCATCGAAGAAAAGCCCAGGCCCAGATGGGTTTCCAGCTGAATTCTACAAAACATTCAGTAAAGAACTAATACCAATACTGCATAACTTATTCCAGAAAATTGAAAGAGATGGAACTCTCCCAAATTCCTTCTATGAGGCCAGTATCACATTAATCCCCAAACCAAATAAAGATACCTCAAGAAATGAAAACTACAGACCAATATCTTTAATGAACATAGATGCAAAAATTCTAAACAAAATACTAGCCATACACATTTAAAACCATATCAACGGAATAATACACCATGACCAAGTTGGTTTCATCCCAGAAAAACAAGGTTGGTTCACCATATGCAAATCAGTACATGTCATCCACCACATAAATAGAATCAAGAATAAAAACCACATCATCATAGCAATAGATGCTGGAAAAGCTTTGGACAAAATCCAACACCCATTCATGTTAAAAACACTACAGAAAATTGGAATAAAAGGAACATACCTCAACATCATTAAGGCAATGTACAACAAACCCAAAGCCAACATTATACTGAATGGGGAAAAACTGCAAGAATTTCCCCCAAAATTGGGAACAAGACAAGGATGTCCACTATCACCATTCCTCTTCAATATAATTCTTGAGACTCTTGCCACAGCAATAAGACAAGAGAAGGAAATCAAAGGAATTCAAATAGGAAGAGAGAAATTAAAATTATTCTTATTTGCAGATGATATGATCCTTTACCTAGAAGACCCTAAGAACTCAACGAAAAGACTTCTGGAGTTAATTAACAAATTCAGCAAAGTTGCAGGATACAATATAACCTAAAGAAATCAGAGGCTTTTCTTTATAGCAACAATAAATCCACAATGAAAGAAATAAAGCAATCAATATCATTCACTATAACCTCAAAACCAATAAAATACCTAGGAATAAACCTAACCAAAGATGTAAAAGACCTCTACAACAAAAACTATAAAACATATAAAAGAAAGAAATTGAAGAAGACCTTCGAAGATGGAAAGACCTCCCATGCTCATGGATAGGCAGAATAAATATCATCAAAATGGCCATTCTGCCAAAAATGATTTATAGATTCAATGCAATTCCCATTACAATACCAACTAAATTCTTCACAGACCTAGAAAAATCAATCATGAAATTTATATGGAGAAAGAAAAGACCCAGAATATACAAAGCAATTCTCAGCAACAAGAATCACACAGGAGGCATCACAATCCCAGACTTCAAACTATACTATAGATCAATAGTAGCAAAAACAGCATGGTACTGGCACAATAACAGGTACACTGACCAGTGGAATAGAATAGAAGATACAGAAACAAATCCACACACCTACAGTCAATTAATCTTTGACAAAGGGGCAAACTCATACGCTGGAGAAAAGACAGCCTTTTCAACAAACGGTGCTGGGAGAACTGGCTATCCATTTGTAGAAAGATGGAACTAAACCCCTATATCTCACCATGCACAGGAATCAACTCAAGATGGATCAAATACTTAGAAATCAGACCAGAGACTGTGAAGTTATTAGAGGAGAACATAGGCTCATCACTACAACACATAGGCACAGGCACTAACTTTCTCAAGAAAACCTCCAAAGCTCAGAAAATTAAAGCAAGAATCAACAAGTGGGATAGCATCAAACTAATAAGCTTCTTCTCATCAAAGGAAACCATCAAGAACCTAAAGAGGAAGCCTACAGAATGGGAGAAGATCTTTACCAGTCACCACTCAAATAGGGGGCTAATATCCAGAATATACAAAGAGCTCAAAAGACTCTGCACTAGCAAAACAAACAACCCAATCAAGAAATGGGCAACTGAAATGAATAGACACTTTGCAAAAGAAGAGATACAAATGGCCAATAGATTCATGAAAAGATGTTCTTCATCATTAACCATCAGGGAGATGCAAATCAAAACTACACTGAGATTCCATCTAACCCCAGTCAGATTAGCAAGCATAAAGAAATCAAACAACAACAAATGCTGGCGAGGATGTGGGGAAAGAGGAACTCTTTTATATTGTTGGTGGGAGTGCAAACTAGTTCAGCCACTATAGAGATCTGTGTGGAGATTCCTTAGAAAACTGGAAATAGATCTACCATACGATCTAGCTTTACCACTCCTGGGTATTTTTCCAAAGGGGTTGAAAACAGAGAACTACAGCAACATATGCATACCTATGTTCATAGCAGCACAATTTGTAACAGCCAAAATCTGGAAACAACCTAGGCCCCCATCAACAGATGAATGGTTTGCAAAGTTATGGGAAATACACACAATGGAATTCTATTCAGCTATAAAGAAGAACAAAATCACATCATTTGTAAGAAGATGGAAAGGGCTGGAAAGCATTATGTTAAGTGAGATCAGCCAAACACAGAAAGAGAAGGGACATGTTTCCTCTAATATGCCCAAACGAGTGAGCGTTGGGGATACCAGAGGGACTCCAGATAATGGAAGGGAAATCTCAGCAAAGTTTGAATGGAAAACTAAGAGAGGAAGGAGGCTGAACTTGAATGATGAGCGGCTATTTCCAAATAGGTGTAAAAGTATGAATATAGCAAGGTTAGCCTGGGTGTTAAATATCGGGAGGGGGGAAGGGAAACGAGGGGTGGGAGAGGGCACCAAACACAGATTAAATGTATAACATTTAGTTTCAATAAAATAAATAAATTAAAAGTAAATAAATTAATTAAAAATAAAGATGGAGCATTATTAACAACTGTAATTTTTAATGATACTGAAAAGCTAGAGTATCCAGCAGAAACAGGACTGATTCTGGGACTGAGGTTAATCCTCCTTGCTTTGTGTCGCCTACCCAGTAAGTGTGCTCTAAAGTCAAGAGCCACTAATTGTAACTTAAGAAGATAAATATTTGTTTATTGGACTTTACCTCTGTGAAGGAGACAGGAGATGTTAGGATAGTATAACTGGCTTAATGTGGCATGAATCAAATAGAGTAAGAACACTGATAAGGGGCAGGGTTCTGGCTAAATACACAGATAGGAAGGAAGACACGTTGCATGCTATTTTCTTTTTACTTAGCATAGCCATACTCTGAAAGTTGTATTCTTGAGATTCAGATTCCCTAACATATTGTGGTTCCCTTTATTCTACTCAAATAGGCAAATGAAATAGCAAATTGCTGGGATGGAATAGATAATTTTTAAAAGGGCTTCACAGTAAATGAACTTAGGAGGAATGATACTTAAAAAAAAAAGAGAGAAACAGGCTGGGCATGGTAGCACATGCCTATAATTCTCATTTTTGGAAAATTGAGACATTAGTATTGTTTGAGGTTACCCTTCACAATTTAGTGAGGCCCACAGCAACATTATAAGAATATTTAAAAAAATATAGGGCCTCGGCATAGCTCAAAAGTAGTATACCTCTGGGTCTAATTTCTTGTAAGACAAGAAAGGGAGGGAGTACATTGTCCTATGCTTAAATAACCTGGCAATGTTGACTCATATTGTATTAAATTATTATCTATTGCAGAATTACTTACTTTTAATATTCTTATGTAGACAGTGTTGTGTTAAAACTCACTAATTCTTATTTAAAGCAAGTTTTGGAACTATTTATGGTGGACAATTTCAACACAAGCAGACAAAATTATAAATTGGAGCTCAGAAGTAAGCCTGGACAGATAAAAAAAATTCTTTTAATTATATATAGTTTCTGTTTGAAAATTTGAAATTGGTTAAGCTTTTTGTGGTACTGGGAATGGTACCAGGGGCATCCTGCCTCTGAGATACACTCCCAGTTCTATTTTTTTTCTTTTTTTTTTTTAAACAGGGTCTCACTAAGTTGGTGAGGGCCTCACAAATTGCTGAGAGGCTGGCCACAGAAATTTGATTCTCCTTTCTCAGCCTCCCAAGTACTAGGATTAAAATCATGCACGATCATACCTGGCTACGTATAGATTTTTGTCTTGTTTCTCTTTTTGTACCAAACAATACACAATAATTCTTATTAACTTAAGGGGCATGGTTCATATAAGGATATGGTATTTAAGCAATATAAATAAGAAATGGAACCGAAAGGACCAGAGGCATTTTTGGGATTCAGGTTAACAGAGTGATAGAACTTTGGGGAACTACCATTGGGATAAATCAATCATTTTATTACCCTTATCATTCTTTTTAAAATTTAAATTTTCTACAGGAATTGGTGATGTGGGTTACATGGTCCTTAATTTAGCAGAAGGGATACTCAAGACAGTACAATGAGCTAACAGGATTTTCCTGCCACTGAAGAAGAAAAAGATGATGAACAGTAATAAAAAAAAATAGGTAGCTAAGAAAAATCCTTTCATGTATACTTTCCCAAATCACCACAAACAATACAGAGTAATATTGCTGTAAAGATCTCTAATACACAAAAACTTCAGGTCATGAATTATCAGATCATAATTATATTAATTACCATAAGCCTTCTTGTATGATTTTTTCAATGAGCAGCCTTCCAAATTACATCTAATATATTCTGTTAACAAATGTGACTTCACACACATGATTCAGTTGTCGATTATCTCTGTAGAAAACAATGTGTACCTCTATTGTGTTTGGACCCTTAATTTCTTTTATATTCAGTACATTATATTATATTACTTTGCTGACTTTTCCTGAATACAATTCAGGAAAAATATAAGTTTCCAATGATACTCTGATTATGTAGAAGAGTTGTTAATACTCAAAATAAAAATAAAATGAAAACCCTAAGCTTGCCAAGGAGAGGCCCAGGATTCTCCTCACCCAGTGCTTACTATGGGTAATAGAGATTGCATTTGGAAATGTATTATTTCAAAACAATGTGTCTTCTCCACATTTCCTTCCAAACACTCTCTTAGCACTACTAAATATTATTTTTATTTACAGTTTATTAGATACCTAAGAATATTTGGAACATACTGAATTCAAAAGTTACCTATATGAACATGTCCATTTTATAGCAGTGCTGTAGTTTTCTTTATATTCCTACAAATACTGTGATTTCTTACTAAAGCATCCTCTAAAAAGATGCTCTAATATTGTAACATGGGCATTTATATTTTACATTTCACATAAAACATATTAGAAGGCGTATGGTGGTATTTTTTTTTAAAAGAAGCAGCTTATAGTCATTTTCCTGAAAGACAAAGAGCTTGACTTAATCTTCCAAGAAGACATAGATTTCAGATCAGTTGAAAAGCTTTTTAGTAAATCAGGCCAAAATGGCTCTTTCTAACATCACAATGTTCTTGTGGTAGATAAATGTATCATTTACTCAAAAAAGAGTGATTATTTGAAAATGGTTTCTCCCAGAAGATTCATTTCTTTGACTCGGGTAGATCAAATGAATAAAAGAAGCGTGAGGATGGATAATTCTGTAGCCAAGAACATTCTCGATGGGTTTTCCCAAACACTTAATCATGTATCTTAAAAGTAAGTAGAGGGATAATAATACTTAATAAATGAGGAGTTAAGGCTAGAAGGACCCTCACTTTCATGCTTGTTTTGAATAATCTACCTGATGAGAATGATCAGAGGTGTTTTATAAAATGTAAAAGCATATCCCGAGAGCCTACAAGATTGCAAATCATCCCTGAACAAGATACAGGATGAAAAAAAAATTCAGAGAGGTAAGTTTGAGAAGCTGTTTCCCTGAGAGATTAATTAATCAAGCAATGAAATCCCAATGCCCTAGGAGTACATCCAAGCTACTGACAGTCTGGTAGTGCTGAGATGACAACATGTGCATTGCATTCCTGAAAGGTACATTCCAGTGTCAAGAATCAGTTGGAAGTAGTCAGGCATTCTCAATGGCTTCAAAGCCATTCATATTAGTTCAAAACTTAAAAATGCATTGGCTTCTTTTAGAAATCTAGTGTTCCCAGATATCTTGCCAGAGGAAAAAATTAATCTTTATTGTATAAAGAATTGCTGCAAATAATTTTTTTCAAATTCCTGATATACAATGCAAGCCAACGAGACAAAGGGCAAGAAAACATTAAAAGACGACTAGCTGACTAGCCGAAGCCAAAGGAACCAAAAGGGGCTCCAAAATGGACCAGGACTAAATGTAATGAACAAACTTGATAAAGTATGCATATATAGAAAGCTGGACCCAAATACTGAGGAATACTGTTTTGAACATACCAAAAACACATAGGATATTTATGAAATGATTACCTAGGTTTGATAATTCTCTCAGAGGACTCACAGAAATCAGCATATGGTCATACTCATTGGCATGGCTTATTATAAAAAAATTTTACTGTATGGTTGGACCACATCCTCCCTACCTAAATTTATATGTTGAAATCTTAGCAAACAGTACTTGGACTGTGGTTCTATTTGGAGGTAGGGGCATTAAAGAGGTGATTTAAGTGATATGAATTCATTAGGATGGGCCCTGATTCAATATGACTGGTTAGAAGAAGAGGAAGTTTGGACCCAAACAACACCAGTGAGATGCTCCCACAGAAAGAGGAAGATGGAGATCTGCAAGCCATGGACAGAGATCTTTGGAGACTCTAACTCTGCCAACAGATTTTGGCTTTCTAGCTTCCATATCTGTGAGAACAAAAGTATCTTTACTTTAATGCATTCCATTTATGGTGATTTTTTAATGGTAGGATTCAAAAAAATACAAGCACCAAGAAAAAAAAAAATTCCAGAAAAACCTCAGTGTGAAATTCCAATAAACTGCTTGCAGAGTCCACTCTTTGCCATCTGGCCAAGGCATTTACAGCAAACATTTTTTTTTCAGGAATATTTCTGGCAGCAGGGCAAAACTAAACTGAAGTTTTGATCTCAGTGATTATCTTTAGATGTCATGGATTTATTCAATTGAAACCAATCCCATTAATCATAATAGTCCATACTTAAAAATTAGGTATCTTCTTCTTCTTTAAGTTATTTTTACCTGTCCCAAGTCAACAGTTCAGATACAGAATCACTCTGGCCAGCTAATAGAAGCTGATCCAAATTTCTTCTAGGGCTGAAACAGCATCATGATAGTGTGTGCTCATGCACATGCACGCACATGCACGCACATGCACGTGCACACGCACACACACACGCACACACATCACATATCTCAGGGACATATATTAGTTAGGCAGTAAAATTAACAAGACCCCGATTTGGTTTCTCACCATGGGGCATATCACCTTAGTATTCTAAATCTAAGTCTGGTTCACTTACTAAAATGCGGTCCTTGTTTTTAGGGTGATTACTGAGGCAAACGGTTCCAACCTCTTTTTACTCATTCTAGCACCAGTTCATCCTTCTCACATGCATATGGAAGCATTCCGTGTGGAAAGTTCAGACCCCGCCTCATACTTTGTCAGTCAGTTGTGACCCAGGTTCAGAAGTCAGATTAAATTCAAGGTCCTCACAGCACCTTCAAAATCAACATGGATGATATGTACGCCCTCTTCTTTAGAAGTAAGAAAAAGCTTCCAGAAACTGTTTTAATTTTTATGTTTTTTTTTGGGGGGGGGGTCCTGGAGGGTTGTTGAACCCAGGGACATTTTACCTCTGAGTTACACCCTTTTTATTTATTTATTTATTTTTACTTTTGAAACAGAGTCTCACTAAATTGCTAAGAGTCTCACTAAGCTGCTGAGGCTGACCTCAAACCTGAGATCCTCCTGTTTCAGCCTCCCAAGTGCTGCGACTACAGGCTTTTGCCACCATATCTTGCTCTAGAAAAAACAAGAGCTATCATCTTTCTGCTTCCTGTGCCTTTTCAAGTGCCAGGATGCTGCTTTTTATGTTTTTATATAGTCACAATGTCCTTTTTAGCAGTCACAACTCACTTTTTCAATAATATCCTGCTCTTCCCCCAGAGCTTTCATTTGGAGGAGTTGTATACAAGAGGAACAAAAATACTTTCTCAGAAAAAAAATTTTTTCATTATATATATTTATTTATGTATTTTAGTATATATTAATCAGAAAATAAATCGTGTAGAAATAGGTCAAGATAAACTCCTGAACTTTCAAATATTTTAAAAATTAATTTATATGACCTTTTCTTCCCTTCAGTCTGATCGATTACCTAGTAAGCATCTTATAGGTGTTCATATTCTGCTAGAGATAGCTGCATTTCACAATAAAATTGCCTTGCTGTGGTGTGTGTGTTCAGGGAAGTGATGGAAGTAGACTCAAGCTGTGAGTTCATTGTTGCAAACGATGACAAAACCAGAAAGTCCATCAACAAGTCAACGGTTGGGAGATGTCTCCAGGGAAGCCCTGAAGCCCTGGGATGTGTCTTCCTTTCAACTTGTAGCATTTAGCAGTTAGGAATGCAAACAGTATCATAAATACGAAAGCCGTTTTCTATGGGCATTTGTATATGACAGAGATGGTAAAGTCAGTAGCAAAAATATTTTCCTAGTTGATGGTCCTACACAGGGGGATCCTAAATCTCTAACAGTGTAGGGGTTTAGGTTGTGTGTCTTAAGTTCATGCCTTCTTTCAGTTCAGCATGTCCCATGCTGAGACAGAAACAATCCATAACAGATAATTGTAGGTTTCAGAAACACCTCCAGAAAAGTAGAGTCTCTGAATTCAGAGTCTAAAAGCTGCCATCAGGTTTTTTTGTAGCAGTAGTTAACTTGTTATCCTATGGGGCAGGCAGCTGCATTCCAAGTCCAAGGGACAAGCAAGGTGTTCTTAAGCCTTTTGGTAGTGTAGAAACCAACTTTACTCATTAAAAATATGTATATCAGGAGAGAAAATCATTAGCATCTAAGGGTCATATATTTGATTTTATAAGAGTTTATTAGCAACTAAGATTGTTTTTACAGCCACAAAAGTGTACCTCAATCTGGATATTGAGTCTCTCATATATAAAAAATATCAGGTATAGAAATATAGTTTGTTTTATATACTTTTAAGAAAAACTTATCTAGGCAGAGTGGAGCACACCTATAATTCCTAGTACTTGAAAAGCTGAGACAGAAGGATTGCAGGTTAAATGCCATCAGATGGTAACTTTGCAAGGCCTTGTCTCAAATTAAAAAAAAAAAACTGGTGGTGTAGCTCAGTAGTAAAATGGCATTGGATTCAAGCCCTTTTAACACACACACACACACACACACACACACACACACACACACACACACACGTTCTAGATAACCTACCAGTGATGAAAAGTAAGAACTATGTCCTCCTAATACTTTCCTTTGCTACTTTTACTAATTGTAAAAATTCCTTTAAATTATGAAATTGTATTTCACAGACAATTTTTACTATATACACAGATGAAATGCAATAATGACAAAATATTTTTTGTGGTACTGGATATTGAAACCTCAGCCTCCTTATTTTTAAAAACAGGGTCTCACTAAATTGTAGAGGGACCTTCTAAATTGCTAAGGCTGGCTGCAAACCTGCAATCCTCCTGTCTCAGCCTTCCAAATACTGGAATTGCAAGCATGAGCCACCAGCATACACAGCTCAAAATTTCCTTTTTTGAAAAAAAAGTATTCAAAATCTTGTCAGTTAATTACACATTAACAGGGTGAGAAATTGTACTTTGGATTCAAGAGTCAGGGAGATCCAGAAGTAATTTTACTTAAGAAATGGCCACAGTCTTATTTACTCCCTCAGTTTACCTAGAGCCTTGTTTTAGCTCTAGAAACTGTTGTAATCCATTTTGTCTCACTTGAGGGAAAAAAAATAGAAAAGTTTAGCAATTTTTATTGACCAAAAGCTCCCATGTCTATCTCTGAGCTACACCTCCAGCCCTTTTTATCTTATTTATTAATTTCAACTTTGAAATAGGATCTCACTGAGTTACTGAGGATCTTGTTAAATTGCTGAGGCTGGCCTCAAACCTGTGTTCCTCCTGTATTAGCCTTTTAAGTACTGGGATTGCAGGGGTGTGTTGCCACTGCATCCAGTATACCCTACATTCTCTAATCTCCAGTTTAGCCAGCATGGCCAAAAGCTGCTAGTAAAGGAAGAAAGCAACTTTGCTCGGAACTAAATGTATAATTTTTTAATTTCCATAGGTAACTTTTATTTCTCCCTTTCAACAGCCATTCAGCTGCCGATTCATACTGTGGAGGAGTCTTCAGCCATTCAGAAAGTATGGAGGTATCAAAAAAAAGGTCCTGTGAGCCTTTTTTTTTCCCCTAAATAGTGCTTTCACATTATTTCTGAAAGTCAGGGTCACACTAACATATCTCACTTCTGAAACCAACTATGTCAGCTCCCGGGAGCACCAAAGATACCAGACTTGATGATTCACTAGCAAGTGTTACAGAAATCAAAATATTTTTTATTCATGGCTCTGTTTTATTATGGTAAAAGGACAGCAAGTCAAATCAGAAAGGGAGCAAGTGGATGGGCTAATGTACAGGGGAAATCAGTCCCTAGCCATCCTGAGTGCTCTCCCATAAGCATAAAATAACCCTTCCTTTAGCAGTGAGTTATACATGTGTGAAGTGTCTGTCAGGGAAGTTTGTTAGACTCAATGCCCAGCATTTTTAGTAGAGATTGGTTATTTAGGCATCCTCTGCCTTGTATATACCAAAGTTCCAGACCTATAGAAGGAATGAAGGTATTTAGCATAAACAACAAAATTTTTACAAATATTTTAGACTCGGTGAGTCACTCATTAATTTTGTGGATGGTAAAACCCTTCTCCATATATAAGTTTTCAGATTCCAGGCCAAGGCCAACCTTCAAGAATATCTTTTGAGAAAAGTTTCAGACCTGCTGTATCAACTCCCTTCTGCACATAGATACCTGCTAAGTGCAACTTAAGAAATGTCAATGACTAAATTGATGGGATGAACCATACGATCATAACCAATTAAGGTAGACATAAATTATTAAAGTTAATATTCATGTTTAAGAATAAGATTTAGTGATTGATTAATTGATTGATTGATTGATTAGTGGTGCTGGGGTTCCTGGAAGCCCTTCTACCTCCGGGCTACACTCCCAGACCTATTTTTACAGTTTTTATTTGGAAACAGGGTCTCCTAAGCCAGTACGCGAAGCTGGCTTCAAACCTGCGAGATCCTCCTGTCTCTGTCTCCCAAGCGCGGGGATTACAAGCGTGCACCACCACGCCCGGCCTAAGATATATTCTTTAAATATCTCATTGGTAAAAGTTAAAATCACAATGGAAATAAAATATTTTGAACTAAATATGTAAGTCTCATTAGGAATTGCAGAAATATAATTCTACATCATAGCATTATATCATTATGAGGTTAAAAGTATGTCTGAACTCAAAGACCTAAAAATACCAAGATTTGTTGATTTTTGTGGAGCAAGTATCATTTTAAAATCTCATCTTGAAAATATAAGTTGGCACAACCAAACTGTAAATAACTGTGTAGAATGGTAAGTGTTATTATACATATTGTTATATCCATATACCAGAATATTATGCATATGATGATGACTTAAAATTATATACAAGCATTCACACACACACACACACACACACAATATATATATATATATATATATATATATATATATGAATTTCACAGCACATTAATAAATGAATATGATTGAGAACATACAGAAAATAATAAATATTGTCAGGTTCCATTTATATAATAATAAAAATAAAAGCATAAATCTTTAGTTTTAGAGGTATGAGCCTAGGTATAAAAATAATTCAAAATATAGAAAACAATGAGTGAAATTCATGAAATTATGAATAAACAAAGAATAGTGATTGAAGGAAAAGGCACAAAATAAGTTTTATCAATTATTTCTTTACTGAGCTACATTTAAAATAGTGATTTTTTTAAACATTTTATTGAGCTACATGGGTTTTCTGTTTTTCTTTTTTGGTACTGAGGATTAAATCTAGGGATGTTCCACCTCTGAGCTATGCTCTCAGCCCTTTTTTATTTTATATTCTGAAACAGATTTTACTAATTTACTGAGGATCTTGCTAAATTGCTGAGGCTCACCTCAAATCTGCAATCCTCCTGTCTCAGCCTCCCAAATACTCTGTTATAGGCTTGTGCCATCACACATATAGCAGAGCTATATGTAAGTAAAGCAAGTAAATTCAACATTTTTTATATTTTAGTTTTGTGTGTTTTTATAAAGGTATAGTTTGTTTTACACTCAAGAAAAAGGTAGAGAGAACAAAGTTTTATTTATCAGATTAAGTAAATCATGTAAGAGCATACATCCGTTTACGTTCGAGAAGACTTCCCTGTTGAGTGTCCAAATCTGAATCTTTACACCACATTATTAGACAAAAAAGGGTATGGCATACTAGTTCTTCAAAATAAAACCACATACTATGCAGTAATTGAAGCAATAATACCAATTCTATATCACAACAATACACAGGCATTGTTTATATTCCAACTTCTCTATTACTTTTATGTCATCAAATTATTCTTTTTTTGTGTGTGGTACTAGGAATTGTTCCACCTCTGAGAACAGGAATGTTCTACCTCTGAGCTACATCTGAGCCCTTTTTTATTTTGTACAGGATCTCACTAAATGACCACATGCTGGCCTTAAACATAAGATGTTCCTGTCTCAGCCTTCCAAGTACTGGGATTATAGGCATGAGGCAATATGCCGGGCTTCAAATTATTTTTTATTTCAAAATCTATAATGTCCTAACTGCATTCTTAATTCTCACAGTACCTGGCTAGCTCTCAAGCATTTCTTTATTTATCTACTCATTCATTCACAAAATAAATATTATTGAGCATGTGCACATTTTAAAGACTTTCAATTCAAGATTTTAAATTCTTTGAACAAAATAACAGTACAATAGCATTTAAAATATAAGCATACAAATACATATATGTACTAACTTACACACGTTCACAATCTACATGTTTACAAATAAAATATTTCTCAGAGAAATAAGTAAATCATGCAAGAACAAACATGTGTATTTGTATTCTAGAAGCTATCTGTGTTGAGTGTCTAAATCAGGATCTTTTAAAAAATATATAGGCATATACATTTATTATGCAAAATAGAAGATAAAACTGAAGTAAACATCTCTTACATAAGAAAAAATGTAAATATATGGTAGTCGGCATGCATGAAAGTAAAAGCAAAAGAACTGGCCTCCTGTATTAGACCTGGCAGTAGTCTTGATGTGCATTTCCTGTGGATTTTTAACATTTTATTGTTGCATTGTAATCATACATCGTGATGAAGTTCAGAGTGATAGAGGCTTACCTGCACACAGCAATTGATGAGTCCTCACACTTTACTCCCCCCACCCTCCACAGGACATTATGATTAGAACTGATAAATTTGCCTACATAATTCATGTCCATTAAATTGATGCATTTCCTGTAAAATTTTAAGGGAGAAATTTTTATTCTAGGAACCAGGACATGGATTTGGTTTGCTTGCACATGTATAAAAGGGGAATAAAAGTACTGCTATTAGAGCTGTAGACATTATCACGTTAATTTCCACAAGGAAGGGAAAAAAAAACAGAACCATGTAGTCTGACCTAGTAAAGGTAGTCTCTAACTTAGGATTTGAGTTGTGACTATCCTTTAAGGAAAAAAGGCTTTAATTGTTAATATTTTGCCTTATTTTGAAAAAAAAACCTGCTTGTGCTGTTTGGAATATCCATAAACCAATAGAGAGGTAGATACTTGGGAAAAATGAGAACAAATTATCTACAAAAACAGAAAATGTACCTTGCAGAACAGTAGAAAAATAATGAGAAAAAAAGGAAAAACAAAAGAGAACTTTAAGATGGTAGGAGCTCTGGGTTGAAACAGCCTGAGCAAAAAGTGAAGTGACTATAAAAGAGAAGAAAAGAGTAGAGAGGGACATGAGGCCAAGCATGCTTCCAGTGTTTATTTTCTTTTTTGATTTTTTTTTTTTTATTGGTGCATTGTAGCCATACATCTTAATGGAATACAAGAGGGTAGAGGCATACATGCACACATCACCTAATGGTCATTTTCAAGCATTTTTTTTTTTTTTTTTTTTTTTTAGGTACTGGAGATGGAACCCAGGGGCATTTTATCTCCAAGCTACACCCCAAACCTTATTTTTATTCTTTATTTTGAAACAGGGTCTCACTGAGTTGCAAAGGACTTCACTGAGTTGTGAGGCTGTGCGTGAACAGTGATCCTCTTTTCTCTCAGCCTCCCAAATACTGGGATTACAAGTGTGCACCACCATGTCTGGGTCAAGAATTTAAGATATGTAAAAAAGAAGAAAAATTTGGAGAATTTTAAGTAGTAGAACAATCAGTATGATTTGTTTTAAATTTTTTATCCTGGCAAAAGATCTGATGGGAGAACCATGAGGGAGTTATGAATGATAAGACTATTTCAACAATTAAAGGAAAAAATAATAACTTGGTACACTAAAAAATGGAAAGTAGAGATATTTAAAACATATTTTGAAAGTGTAAAAAGAAACTGCATGTTGATTGATATTATATTAAAAAAATCAATGAAGAAACCAAGCATGAACCCATAATTTTTTGTTGGGGAGCTTTAGTTTAGAAATTATTAGCATATAAATGTTATAGATTGCTGCCAGAATTGATAAGATTACTTATGAAAAATAGGTAGCAATATATGCTAAATATCATATTTATTTACTATTAGCTTGATTCCAGGAAGAGTGTTAAGTACTTTACATGATTTATTTAACTTTCATAAAATCTCTGAGAAATAGGTAATGCTATTATACCCCACTTAAGGAATCAAAAAACATGATTTTAAATTGTTATGCAATTCTCCCATATCCACACAGTTACAATAGTTGTTCAAGAGTATGACATGTTATTTCCATATATTGTCAAATCTTCACTTTTCAGTTATTTATTAATTTCTGGTTTCATCCCATTGTGGTCCAAAAGATATCAGATATAATTTCAATCTTCTCAAATTTTTTAAAAACTGTTTTGTGATCTCACATATGTTCAATCTTAGAAAGTGTTCTGTGTGTGCCTGTTATGGTTTAGATATACAATACTCCCCAGAAAAGCTCATGTACTGGCAATGCCAAAATATTCAGTCGTGAATTTATTGAATCATGAGGAGTTCAATATCATGAGCGAATAAATCCATTGATGGACTAGTAATTTGAATATATTTATTGGGTGGTAAAGAGGCAGGTAAGATATGGCTGACAAAGAAAGATCATTGGGTTGTGGCCTTGGAGTCTATATGTGTCTCTCATCCCCTAGCCTTCCTTTCTCTGCTTCTGGCCTCCACATGCGAGGGCAGAGACCCTCACGCACCCTGCTACCACCTTCTCTGTTTATGCTTCTGAGCCATTCCTGTAAATTGAAACATCAGAAACTATGAGCCCAATAGTCCTTTCCTCCTCCATATTGTTTTTATAGTTAGTTTTGAGAAGAATGTGTATTTTGTGGCCACTGGCAAGAAGATTCTGTTTAGGTCAAATCAGATGATTATGAAAACTGATATTATTCAATTTTTTGACTGGGTTTTACTTATAATTATTTACAAAACCTTCCATGTATGCACTTATACAGTTTTATAAATACATGTCACATTTTATTTGGAAATCTTTTGCTCCACCTTTTAAATCTTTATATATTTAATTTTAAGACTATGTTTTCTTAGTTTTGATAGGACTGAAAAAAACTGGGGTGTGTATATGTGAATGTGTGTGTATGTGTTTGTATTACTCAATTACTTTAAGAGTAATAAGTGTGTTTTTCTTAAGGCCATTTTTTCCAAATTATGTGTTGAAAATAATTTGTTCACCTTGTATGTAAAAATGTATAAAAGTATTTAATGTTATCAGGATAAAATTTTTATAAGACTATCTAAATATCAAATATTCTCCTAAATCTTTTATTACAATTTAGAAAAAATTTTGTGAATTGTCTTTTGTAACATTTTTAAAAATTGATTTTTATAAATTTTTATTATATTGTATACCTTGGATATGCATACTATATTGCATACCTAGGTAAATAATTTGTAAAATAAATTAATAGTAAATATTTAAAATAAGATAGCAAATAATTAAAATAAGAGTAATTGAACAAAGTCAATTATAAATGAATAAGAAAGTAACTTAAATAGACATGCACATTTCCTATAAACCTGTCACTGGAAAATAGAATATTATAAATATTTTAAAGCACCGCACACTCTCTCCTTAGCATTGCAGCCTTATTTTGTTAACTCAAGGAAAAACATTATCTTGATTTTTAATTTTTTATTGTAATTTTTTTATTTACTGTGTATTGTAATCATATATCATTATGAGATACAGGATAGTAGAGGCATACATGTGTATATCAAATGTTTAATCCTTCTACAATTCTCACCCAATTTTATCTCCCCTTTTTTTTTCTCAAGAAATGAAAAGCCAGATGTTCTTTTCCAGCATTCAGAAGTTAGGGAGAAAATTGGACATAGAGGGACTCTAGATAAAGAAGGAGAAACCTCAGATAAGTAAAAAAGGTACCTAACTGAGGGAGATGGGAGGGGATAAGAGGGAGGCACCCTAATGGGCATGATGTACATTCACAAACATATCAAAGTCAGTCACTATCTCAAATTTTCTATTAAACATTTTCACATTATATTGCCTATTTTTATCACATGCATTTTCCAACAAATGCATGTTAATTTTTTTCAATTGAAATTTGTATAACTAGAAACTGGCAGTCAACAATTTTATAAATAGTAAAAATGTTATTTTTCTATTCTAGTATTTGTTATCACATTTGTTACTTAAGATTATAGTAATTTCCATTATTATGAATATACCTCATTGCACAAGAGTAAGTTTTTTAAAGGAACTATTTTTTTCAGAAGGTTACAACTCCTTAGTAGATTGTGATTAACTTAGTGGGATATAGCAACCATTTTGAAATAGAATAGAATTGAATAAAAATAAACTAGTAGAGATTATAATAGACTAGAAAATAAAAGATATTGCAATAGTGATTATATATATACATTTATTTATTTATGCATTATATATGTATATCACATATGTGTAGGTTCTGTGTTTTATTTTGAAATTTTTCTTATTCTTTTTTCTTTTTGGTACTGGAAATTGAACCCAGGGGCATCCTAACTCTGAGCTATACTATGAGCCCTTTTTATTTTTTATTCTGAAACAGGGTTTCACTATGCTGTTAAGGATCTCCCTAAGTTGCTGAGTCTGGACTCAAACCTTTAACCCTCCAGTGTCAGTCTCCCAAGTACTGGGATTACAGGTGTATACCCCCAAACCTGGTTTAAATGTACACATTTTTTCGGAAGGCTCCTGTATATTACAGTCAAAAAGTTTTAAAACCACAAGAAAAATGTGAAAGATGTTCCTATACTCAACTTTAAAATAAAAGATGGTGTTTATAACTATTATGCAAATGGTGGAAGCCATGAATCAGAAGAGTAAACTAATACCCTATATTCCTACCTTTAAGTATAATGCAACTTTGGTATAAATATTTTATATCAGTATATTCAACTCACAACTCTTTATCTGAGTGCCAGGCTTTATGTTTATTTAAGTATATAGTGATTTTTGAAGTTGATTTTAGTTTCTGACACATGCTGATTGAATTATAGTGGATTGCTGAATGAACAGGCAAAGGATATAAATGAAAAACATTTCAGTAATACAGGATAGCAGTTGATACATTTTATAAGAGCAGTTCAGACATAATATTATAGGAGCTAAGAAGGGGAGATCACATCATGGTTTAGATAAGAGATGTTCCGAGATTTCACTGAAGAAATTAAAATTGCTGCTTCACATCTTTCCTACTTGCATGTTATTTGGCGCTAGATTGACTACTTTGTACAGCACAGTGCAGAATTTAGAGGACAGGCATCTATTTTTATCTGGTCCATCCATTTAATTTATGTAAACATTTACCCATTTCCTAAGTAGTAAGAAAATACCAATGCAACATTTCATCATATGTCCAGCTCTTAAAATACCACTTTTGTAGAAGTCTACACTGTCCTTATTACTCAAATTAGGGGGGGGAAAGGAGCGTATCTTCTTTAACAACAATTAGCTTGCATTTCCAGAGGTCTTTTCAGCGCATCTAAATTACCTGAAGATCATATGTTATTTTATTTAAAGCTTACTATAAATAGGAATTGCCTTTTACAAGTTGTTTTGGTTTTGTATAATAGTCAATACTTATAAAGTAGACAAATAAAAGACACTAAATAATGATTTGAAATAAATTTTTACCAATATACAATTTCTAGTGTGCTAGGCTGCCCATTACCAACCATGTCAAGAGAGTAGAATAAGAAATTGTGTCTTGACTTTAACCCAAACTAGATGTTATTTGTATCTAAAAGAATTGGCTTTATTTAAGTCACAAAATTATGCTTTCAGTACTGTCTTATAAAGGCTACTTTACACAGTCTCCAAATATTAACCTCAATAACATATTTTTCTCCCTTTCTAGAACAAAGAATTAAAATGGTTTTTATCTGGAGAAGAAATTTGACATTAGAGTCTCCCGATATTTGTATTGCAGGTAATATTCACTTGATTTTTTGCCTTCATAGCTTTAACACACTTTTATTTTACTTTTTGTGGTACTGGGGATTGAACCCAAATGAATTTTACCTCTAAATACCTCTAAAAATACAGCCGTATTTTTTTTAATTTTTTTATTTTAAATAAAGTCTCACTAAGTTGTAGGGCATCACAACTTTCTGAGGCTGGTGGCAAACCTGCCCTCCTCCTATCTCAGCCTCCCAAGTCCTGGGATTACAAGTATGTGCTACCATACCACCATGCCTAGCTTTAATATATTTTTAATATTTGGGTATCTTGCTTCTGTGTGAAATAAGGCTCCACCCCATCTCTTTTTTATAGAAACTGCCAAATGCAAAACTTTAATACAGATCTGTGATTAAAAAAAAAAAAAAAAAAAAAAAAAAAAGGTCCCCATGAAAACCTGACTTGAATTCAGTTGCCTGGATACTTTAGCCACTAGAAGTTTGAGGGTCCCAAAGAAGCTCATATAAGGACCTTCACTATTTTCTCTACTTTTTTCCCCTTTCCTTGTTTTTTCTCTCTTAAACCCATCAACCATTTACCATTCAATTTATTTATTTTAAATACTACCCAATATTTCCTCTGGTTATCAGAATTTATAGCATTATTTTTATGACTGCATAATGTTTTTCTGAATGTTTATGCCATATTTTTCAGGTTTTATATTTTTATACACAGATATAAGTTAGTCAAAAACTCTGATTTCAAAGAATGCATAATCTAACTTTCACCTTTAGATTTTGTTTTCACAATTTTTATTGCAAGTTTATCATAGCTCTTGATTTAGGCAATGGATGTTTTTGGGGGAGATTGTAGCTAAAAATCTGAATAAAAATACTAAATACAGCAAAAATAAAAACAACTTTAAAATTTTGGAAAGATCAACAAAGCAGATACAAAGAGCAAATTTTACCCTTGAAACTGCAGTCCTAACAGTTAAAAATGATGTTTGTTCCTACTTTGCTTGAGAGGACTGGCTAACATCTCACACCTCAAGTTGAAGATAATTGCAACCAGCTGGCTGACATTTTAACAGAAAGGGGTAGGGCTAGCAGAGAACCTAAAAATTTACTGGCTATGCCCTGGAAGAAAGAAAGTCATAGAGAGGACTCGACCTCCAATATGGGTAGAATTCCTGGACAATTTCTAATTTTTTAGAAATTTGTGTGAGCAAATTGTGTCCCCATTTGTGTGAAGAAAACTCCTGGCATCTGGGTGAAAACCAGCAGAAAACCCCAAGAAAGCTGCCATTCAAAGACAGTATGAAAAAGGGTGATGGGTGAGATTTGTGTCTGCTCACGTTTCATTCCCTAATTCTTTAGCCTGTGAACTAGTCATGCAATAGAAAATTTGAGTGTTACTGGCTTAAGGCGTCAAAAAAAAGGAGCTATAAAGCTACCAGAGCAGCTGGATATTTAGAGAGCCTTGGAAACAAGGAAACCCTGGAGAAAATGTGTCTGTAGATATACATATTAACTGATCAAATCCTTGGTTAATCTTTGAATGCTACTGGTTTTAAAAGATGAGCAGGGCAGAGAAAAAAACAAACAAAAAAACCGTCAGTACCTACAGGCTGAAAAAAGCAAGCAGAGTTATTAGTGTCTGAAAAGGCAGAATGAGCAAATATGCTGTTTGAGTGTAGGCAAACTGAATTACTGCTGGAAAAAAAATTCTCAAAAGAACACAGCTAAGTCCAGAGTAGCTACTATGCAGTATATAATATCCATAGTGTGTCATTTTTCAATGGAAAACTGTAATATATGTCAAAATCTCAAAAATCTTTTGCCTGTTGTCTTCAAGTATACAGATGATTGCTTAAAAGTGTCATAAGGCACCCAAGGCACAATAAATTAAAAGAAGAATTAGTAAGTGTGATTATATGCAATTAAAGAGTTTCTGTGGAGCAAGGAAAACCATCAAGAATCTTAATAGAGCTAACAGAATGGAAGACGATCTTTGCCAGTTATTTCTCCAGTAAAGAAATATTATCTCAAATATTTAAAGAACTAGTGGAGCATGGCAGCACACGCTTGTAATCCCAGCTTTCCAGAGATGGAGACCAGAGGATTGTGGTTCACGGACAGCCTCAGCTACTTAATGAGACCCTTTGTGACTCAGGGAGATCCTGTTTCAAAATAAAGAATACAAAATAGGGCAGGGGGCATAGCTCGGAGGTCGAACTATGTGTGTATGGGTTCTATCCCCAGACCCATACACAAAAAAAGAACTTAAGTAACTTACAGCTAATAAACAAACAACCCAATCAAAAAAATGGGCAGTTGAATTAAATAGAAATTTAACAGAATGCCTATATAATCATGGAACTTGATGGTTTTAACCCCATTAATGATAAACTTCATGTCACCCCTGTTCAGCCTGAAGAAGCCAGACCGACTCAGTCAGCATCCTTATTCCTTTGCTAAGGGATACATGTATGTAGTAAAGGGGAAATGTATGTAGTATAGGGAAAAATTGATGGGGAATAAGCTCATGTTAAATGTTAATAGAATTGTAAAAGTCAAAATGTATTTTCTATATTTACCTTTGGCCTGACAGATGTCAGGAAGTTACTAGACAAAGGGGGAATGTACCAGTATTGGGAATGGCCTAGGAAGATTTGAGAAAGCTCTGATTATTAATAAATATGATTTCAAAAATGGGCTGAGGGGCAGACCTGTGGAAGGACTTGATTTCTGCCAAGAAGCAGGCAGCTATTGTAATGTAAATTAACCTAGCTAAAGGTAATTAACAAGTGGAAAGAGAAGGGGAGCTAGGTCTTCCTCATTCTAAAGACAGGTTTACATAATAATTGATAATCTAGTTAGGATGAGAGGAGGGGATTGACCTTCTAGAAAGGAGAAACCTGGGCATAGACCAAAGTTCAGTGGAAAAATCAAGGGGATGGAAGTGAGTTATTTCAGACTAACATAGAACAAGATGGAGGGGCCTTATGTTTATAAAAACTATTTCAGGTTTTGTATTTTGATGAATTCATTCGAATCACCCCCCCCCATGTCACTCCTGAATGGCATGGGACTGTCACTGTCTTTTGTATTTCGATCTTCTTAATAAACTCTTTAAATTTAACAGAAAAAGAAATACAAAATACCAAAAAATATATAAATAATGTTCAACACCATTAGCAGTCAGAGAGATACAAATCAAAACTAACTGAGAATCCATTTAACCCAAATTAAAATGGAAAACCTCAAGAAGTCACACAATAAATGATGACAAAGTTATGGTGAAATAGGAACTCTACACTGTGGGGAATTCCAAATTTAAGTGCAGCTGCTATGTAGACCAGTGCAAAGATGCCTCAGAAAACTGGGAATAAATACACCCTCTGATCCAGCTATACCACTCTTGGTATCTTTTAAAAGGGACTGAGATTAGAATATTATAGTAACACATGCATATTCATGTTTATAGTGAAACAGGGGTTTCTTCTGAGCCCCCCCCCAAGATGAAACGGGGGATTCCTGAGAAGAAACCTGGAGTTTCATCATAGATGAAATGGAGTTTCTTGAGAAGAAACTTGGTATTTCCTTACAGCGTTCTTGTCTACGGTGAGTGAAGAATGACACCCACAGACCTCAGGAAGGGGAGTAAAAGGTTTATTGGAAGCAACAGGGAATGAGGAAAGATGGCTGAACACCCCCAAAGGGGCAGTTGGAACTCTTGGAGTCCAGCAGCTGCCTTCAGGACAATACTTGAGAGTAGCCCAAGCCAAATTGCCTTCAGTTGCAGGCTGCTTTCTTCCAGAGTCCACGTGATCTGCCAGAAGGGAATAGGAAAAGAGGCAGAACACCACTCGCACTGTCGGGGCTCTGATGTCTAGTAGTTGCCTTTAGGTCACTACCTGAGTGTTGCCCAAGCAACACTCATCAGTTGCCATCAGTCGCAAACTACTTTCTCCCAGAGTCCACGTGATCTGCCAGAAAATAGGTGCAGGTCATCCCTAGGGTCCCTGATCAGCCTTGATGTCCAGCAGAGGCTTTCAGGTCACTACCCAAGAGTAGCCTGAGCCACGTGCCATCAGTTGCACTCTGCCTTCTCTCAGGGCTAATATGACCTGCAAGAGGGAGAACAGCTCCCCTAAAGAGGAGGGGGTCCTGAGAGGGAAAAGCCCCATCTGCTGGTCATCTAGGGCCATTGCCCAACCCTTTGCGAGTCCTCTTTTGGTTAAGGTGACTTTGGGAATTCTGGGAAGCAGCTCTTAGGATTTGCATAGGGTATTTGCAAGTCCTTTGAGGAGTCTCCTGTCAGACTTGCTGGTGAGGGGCTCCTGGGTTTGTTGATTAGTAAACAGATGGCTTTGTGAAGCTCTGGTCCTTCTTATCTCTACTTGGATATCTTTCCCTCTATTAAACTTTGATTCCCTTGATAATTTTATTTATGATTTTGAATGTTATAAAACACAGTACTTGTGCTTAAAGACTGATAAATGCATGTTGGTATTTAACAGAACTATAAATGAACAACTTAAAAGAACAATTGTCCTTCTATTTGGAATATGTTCCTCCCAAATTCTGGTGTAACTGGCTTCTTATCATTTAGGCCCTAACAGAAATGTGACTTCTTGATGGGGAGGAGTACTTTTCCATTCATTTTTTAAAATATGTCTCTCCAAGCACTAGACAACACTAGTTGTCTTGTGACTGCTTACCTTTTTAATCTGAATTTTTCTTGTAATGGCAGCATTTGTTTAGAGGATGCTTCCCTATTCAACTGTAGCTTTTCTGAAAGAAATATTTCTCATTTATTCACAGCTGTGTCCCCATACTGAAGAGTATGTGACCCATAGTAGATGTTTTTTTGACTCACAGAATTCTAGCAAAGAGGTCTCCTTTTGGATGTTTTATTGGGCTAATCCTTCCTCTGAAAAACCTGGAGTGCAAAATTCCCTCCAGATTTTCATGGGTGAGCAATTTTCTCCTTATGCTTTTTTAAAAATCTCATGCATATTTTTCTGTAGAAAAGTTCAAGAAGAACTGGATTTCTGCCACTCAGCAGAAAGTGATGAAATGCACCTGGCTTTAGTGCCTCTCAATGACACCTTAGCGGTCTTTCTCCAAGAGTCTCTGTAGTCTGCATAAGGGTGCCATGTGTAAATTGTTGGAAGCAAGTAACCTGTGTGTAACAGCTGACTTTCTTTTGTTGCTCATCTTCCATTTATAGAATAAGATATTCAGGGATGTTAATTCTACTATTCCAATGCAAAATAATTCTTCCCAGCTAAATGAAAAGCAGAGTTATAATTTTGCCAACAACTGTTCCAGTATTTCAACTTAGCATCTTTGCAAAAAGAATTTATGAAGAGTAGATAGCAGAGGAAATGTAACTTTGATTCTATCACAAGGACAATGAAAAAAGTAAAGAAAAAGTTTTGGCATTCAGGAACATAAAATTTTTAGATTTTAATTCATATAAGGTTGTTCCTAAAATTTCAGAACAATTTTGAAAATTTCTGCTTCGTATACGTGTGTTATAACATATGATGTCTTTGCCTGGTAATTTGAGAAGGAAGGACGCTGTGGCAATGGCAGTTTCATCATCCCAGGACTCTTCTTCCCTGGGGATGGATGCTTTATCCTAAAAGGAAAGTCACCTCAAAGAGCTGAGCGTTGAGGCCAATCTGAATGCACAGGATTTCTCAACACACTGATTTCCAAGGTTTATTTAACTGGCTATCATATGTAGGCAATTAATTTATGAGATTTTAAACAAATGCTCACTTTGTATCAGGCTCTGTGCCCAATACTGGATGCAAATTCCCCTATGGAATGACTGAATTTTATTGTCTTCTCACAAAATGTTCTTTCTGCTAGAAACATATTTCTTCTACTTATTCTTCTCTAACTTTCCTTATTTTTCATACTCAACAGTCAGCCTAGCTATCCTATCATGGAGACTTTTTGATCTTAAATTTTCCTCCTTTTCTCTCCTCCTTAACACACATTTGCCATATCACTTTGTCTACCTTTTTCTATTTTGGCGACTGAATTGAATACTATCTAACAAAGGACAGTTATTAAATTGCATTTTTGCTTTAAATTGACTGCAAGGCATTTATAGGTAAGCAAGAGTCTAAATGCAACATCTATACAAAATACTTTAATAAAAGTTTGCTTTTTATTTATATGTATATATGCATACATGCATGAATTTGTGTATGTACATATGTATGTATGTATGTATGCATGCATGTATGTATGTATGTATTTGGTACTAGGGATTGTCCCAGGATTCTACCTATAAGTTATACCCCAGCCCTATTTTATTTTTTAATTTGAAACAGTCTCAATAAGTTGCTGAGAGGCTTGATAAGTTTCTGAGGCTGGCCTCAAATCTATGACCCTCCTGTTTCAGTCCCCCAAGTACTAGAATTACAGGCATGTGCCACCATGCCAGGCTTAACAGAAGTTTTGACATCATGTTTGTCTATAATTGAAAGTATATCTAGTTCATCTGGCCAAAAACATGAAATTTACCTCAGTATTTTTATCTGGGAAAAAAGAAATACAGTTTATATTTTTATGCAGTAAATCTAGTTTGGAGGCATTTCCCATTGAATTAAAAGTTATTTACTTAGGACAATTCAGGACCACTGAATAATAAGTGATTTATAATGAATTTGATTTTAAGATAGATAATTTGTGTTGTTCATTGTTAGAAATATGCTAAAGGACCCGTACAAAATTATTGTTCCAATAAAAATCACTTTTAGTTTCTGTACTTTATAAACATGAGATATAATAAAAATTGAATGAGTTTCTATGTAAAACTGAAAAGATAAAAATTATCCTGTGGACAACCAGGCTAGTATATTTCTTGCAAATAAGAAAAACACATTTTAAGACCATAAAACTAACTCATTCTTCTTGTCACTGACATTTTTTTTTGAATAATTTGTCCTCATTTGCCAATGACATCTCTAGTACTGTTTAAAACTACCACCTCTGACTTAAATATATTAAAATTGCAATCTATAGTCTGTGTGACTCAAAATAATTAAGCACATTTTAAACTGAAATGTGCTTAATTTCTTTAGTTCTTTTAATTTACAAACTGGAACAAAATCAGTTTATATATTTGGCCAGGAATTTGGCAGTAAAGTTAAGTGTGATTGGAAGCAATTTTCTGGTCTGCTTTATCAAGTCCTCGATGGACTCCTCCCTCTTTGCAGGTCTGAAACTTCATTTCTGTGTCAGAACATGATACTAATGTCTCCTTAAGTGTTCTGGGTCTATCCACCCACAAAGTAAAAGAAACAGATCTAGCTTCAATTTATTGTATCTAAGTTTAATTCTGCCTAGTTGTTATTGAATCATTATGAATTATTGGGGAAAATAAATTAGATAAATGGTCTTTGAGGAGAGGAAAAATTCTTAAAAGCTGTTATTGTTTATGTGACGAAAATATTATGTTTGTCTCAGATAGTTTCACAATCCTTTAATTGTGATTCTTGCTATTTTACAAGTTATAAGATACCAGTCACTGGAGAGAGAGTGAGAGAGGGGAGAGAGAGAGAGAGAAAGAGAGAGAGAGAGAGAGAGAGAGAGAGAGAGAGAGAGAGAGAGAGAGAGAGAGAGAGAAAGGGAGATTTACTGTGATATCTGGAATTGAGTTTTATCTCCTTTTCTAGCTTTAATGTGTTATCAGAAAAATATTGAAGAATACATAGGCCCAACATATTAATTGGGGGTGAAATAAAATAAATAGCTAAGATGCTATTATTTAATAAATAAGAACACCAGGTAACCTATCACCAGCATCTCCAGATCCTACTGCTGAAAGGACAAGCCTTTTACCTTTCCTCAGTTCCACTAGAGGCTTCTAAACAGAGCAAATATGCAAGAAATACCTATTTACTCGAAGTAGTAGTAAGAACCATTGTTTCTAATCACCTCATTAGAGTGACCCAGCTTCACCTCAAGTATTGACCCCGGTCATGGGAGATAGTTGAGCCTCATAGCAGTAACTGAAGCAGATCTCACTACCTGAAATGAAAACACTTTCCTCTTGGTGAAAGAGACCTGCCTCTGTCTTTAAGTAGTGGTGCTGATGTAGGTGAGACTTTTCTGCTCTTACAATAACAATCCACATCTTCCTTCAACTTTGTCATTTTGGATATTTTTCTTTCTAGTTTACAAACGTGTATGCTATGATCTCTTATCCTAATGTAAGTGCTCCATTCCAAGTGGCACCAGGCCAGCTTTTGTCTGCCCCATCAAGCACTGCAGCTCAGTTTTTTTTTTATATTATCTTGAGAACATTTAAGATAATATAAAAAGAAAGGTTTATAGATATTTTTGGAGATCCCTATGTCAAAGATTGGCAAAATATTTTCATGAAAAATTTCTATGCTCAATATCTACTTATAGCTACAATCACAATCAGAATGTCCACAGAAAAATCCATAGAGGTGATAACTACCCCTCACTGTCAGTCACGAGTAAGCTTCCATGGCTTTATGTGAAAACTGATTCTTTCTCTTACTACATCACCAAGGAGATCTAGGAGGCAAAGGACTGCTATGTGGGAGTATTTTTTTTGGAAACTATGAGATATTTTCACAAATTAGCAATTCCCTTCATAAAAAAAAAAAAACATATATTGAACTAACTTGTAAAAGTATTGGCAGCTAAATAACTACTATCTGTGGTGCAAAATTCCTTTTTTTTCCCCTATTTTTTTCTTTCTACGTTTTTTCCCCTAAATTCCATTACACTGGACTACAGAGGCTACCTGAGTAATTGCAGAAGAATTGGGTAAATCCCTGTGAATGTAGGCAATGTATCTTATTCATCTTTGAGCCACATCTAGCTCAGTAGATATTCAATAAGTTCATTTATTAAAGTGAACTAAATATGTAAAAGTACTTTATTGTAAAGGAATAAATTGGTCTAGGAATAAAATTAATTCATATGAACCACTCATGATGGAATATTTTATTTGTTTTAACTCCATCAACAAAGTACTAAAGAGAAGAAAAAGATAAGTTCTATTTCTTATAGAACACTTAACTCACATATAGATTACTGAGTCCTCAGAAATCTGAGAGTAATGCAGACAACACTGCATAAAATCTCAGGGCAACTTGTACCTTTTCCACTGCTGCCTGTCAGCACTATAGATCTATGCCTTAATTGTCATGTCATATTGATCTGGTCATGGATGATTTCATATCATTCCCTGTCCCCAAACAGAGAAGGCATTTAAAAGGTTAAAACAGGCTGCTTCCTACTCTCCCCAGACTGCTGTTTGGGATTCTTCTGGCTGGAGCCTACTGAGTCTACATGGCAACAAGATAAGAAAGTTACAGACCTTTACACAGAAAGCCAAGGCCCTGAGAAGAGCTGGAAAAAAAAAAAAAAATCCTCTCAGAAGTTGACAAAGCTCAGGCTATTAGCTTTGGAACTTACCAACCCAGATAAGGAAGACCAGGTAGGACAAATCCTATTTAAGATCCAGGGATCCAGGGGCTGTGGCAACATTCTGAGGGAGGCTCCTTGGCATCCTCCTAGGAATGATGCTTTCCTGGGCCCCACTCCCTTTGAGACACCTACCTGCTGTTACTCTTGCTTTTGAAATAAGATTTTTTGTGACTTGCACTAAATTCTAATTGCTTGTCTTAGCTCTTTATGTCATGGCTCTTGGTACCTATCTGGGCTGAGAAAAACAATTCATAGGGACCACAGAAACTGTAAGAATATAAATAAAGAAATCAAGAGCAGTTTAAATTTGCATACTTCAAAATTAGTTTGTAATAAAAATATGTACTTTTGACCATTTGATATAACATTAGCAATTTTTCATATAAAATCAAACATAATTTAGTCATGGTACAGTATTTAAATAATAATTCAGACTTTGTGCAGAGGTATACACATAAAGATTTTTTGAGTACTCAAAATTATTTCTAATTGTGAGCTTTGTTACTTCTCTACTGATATGTGTGAATAATACTGTTTAATCCTACTTCTTTGAAAAAAAGTTATGTCAAGGGTTTAAGCTTATTTCAATAGAAAGAACTTTAGATGTTGAACTGATATTCCTGAAAAATTGAATTGAGCTTCTAAATTCTTTTTGAATATTCTTTAATCTTTTATTTTGCCAAAGGTCTTATTTCCTCTGTGTGTGTGTGTGTGTGTGTGTGTGTGTATGTGTGTGTGTGTGTGTGTGTGTGTGTATGTGTGTGTGCATGTGTGTGTGTGTGAGGTGTGCTGTGGATTGAAACAAGGTTCACTCTACCTCTGTGCTACACACTCAGCCCTATTTTACTTTTAATTTTGAAAAAAGGTCTCCCTACTGTTTAATCAGTATGAGCGCATTTTGCATCTTGTTTTATTTTTAATCTAAAACCCTGGAAAACAGAGTAGAGGTTGGTGAAACTGCTCTAGTTCACGTGCCTTGCTTTAATAATATCACAAGTAGTTCCTTAAATCAGGATTTGGATGCAATGTAAGTAAAATGTAGCCTTTAATATACATCTTTCCTTTCTTTCTCATTCTTATACATATACTCATTTGCCAGTAGTCTTCTCAATAAACAGACCTCTTTAGTGGTGTAAGCCAGGAACTTGGATTGTAATGCATCATGCCTAAAAACAATCAATCAATACTTAATTGCCTTCAAGATATTTACCAAATAAGCTCATTATCTTTTTCTCACTTTTGAACAACTGTTTGCTCAAGCCACTCTATTTCCTCTTCAGAAATTACCTCCTCTTATGATGTTTATGCTATAATTATTGTGGCCTTTTAATTCATTTTATCAACATCAGCTAAAATGATATACTTTACAATATATCCAATCATTATTGTATTGAAATCTTACTTGAAGCTTTGTAAGAGATTTCTGCTTTACCTAAAATAAGAGAGAGATTTTAACATTCCCTAGGAGGTACTTACCCTTTTATTCTTGGTCTAAGGAAAATTCTCAAACTTTGCTGAATAAGTGAAAATACTGCGAACTGTACTATTATATATCTGACTATTATTGTTGCGGGGTGAAATGTGCATGGTGTGTGTGGGGGGAGAAGTAATCCCGACCACCACCACACAAACAGACAAACAGAAAAACCGTGGATTCTTGTCCAAAGCTAAGAGTAAGTATTCATCACTTGGACCGTTGCTGAAGATTTAAAGAAGTTTATTAGAAAGATAGAAATACAGAAAATAGAAGTACAGCCCCATGCCAAGATGGCATGGGGGGATGACTCGAAAGAGTACACCCAAGGGCCTACACGTGGACTTGGCCCTTTATATCCATGACCTCCATCTTGTTTGCATCTGACATAGTGAACGTCCCTGTAAGGTACCTCCCCTAGCAAAGTGTGGTGAGGTGTCTCCTTTCAAGAAGGGCAAGGTAGAACCCTGCCCCATCCACCCTAGCTCATCATGTAGATCTGTCTTTAGAAAGAGGAAGCCCTCACTCTCCTCTATTGACTTGTTAATTACTTTGAGCTAGGTTGATTTACATTGGAATAGCTGCCTGTTTTAGGCAGAAACCAAGTCCTTTCTTTACCCATGTCTGCCACCATTCTGACACAACTATTTTGAAATATACCAATTATTTTCTTTTGAAATATATTAATAATCATAGCTTTCCCAAATCTTCCTAGGTCATTCCAAATACTGGCACATTTATAATATGTGTGAACATTTAGTTGCTCTCCCACCCCAGTAATTTGTAATAATGCTGCAATGAAAATCTGTGGAAGTATGTTTTTGTATACCTGGAGATAGGTCACAGCATAAATTTTAAAAACTGGGCCTGAAGAGTCAAAAGTTTTAAAATATCTTTTTAATCTAGATATTGCCAAACTCAACTCCAGAAATAACATACAACCTGTGTCTGTTTCACTCCAACTTCTCAAAAAAAGTGAATTGTAAAAATTCACTTTATTTTTTTTTAATTTTTTTGATAATTGCTACCTTAGTGTAGTATTTGTATAGAAACTTGATTTCAGGATAGTTTTAATTTATAGAAAAATGTCATGCAGAAAGTACACATCTTCTCATCAGTTTCTCCTATTAACATCTTATATTGACAAGGCAGTTTTTACCACAATCAATGCACCCATGCTGATGTATTACTATTGATTTAAGTTATACTTTATTAAAATTTACTTTTTTATTAATAAATATATCAAAATCAATTAATAAGCCAAACATGAGGAATGGGGTGAGAAGTGAGGAAAGACTAAATGAGTGATTTGTGTATATATCTACCATCTCATACCCCATTAAGATGTATGATTACAATGTACCAATATAAAAGGAAAATAAAGAAAATTTAAAAAAATTACTTTTTTTTTTCTGAGTGTTCTTTTATTTCAATGATCCATCCAGGATATTGTATTACATTTAGCCACCATGAATCCTTAAGCTATTCTTGTCCATGATAGTTTCTGACTTCTTTTCTATGACCTTGGCAGTTTTGATGAGTACTTGTCAGGAGATTTGTACACTGTCCCTCAACTGCAGCTTGTCTGATATGCTTCTCATCATTAGATTGGACTCGGTGTTTGTGGAAGGAAGAGTAGATAGGTGGAGTGCTATTTTCATCACATTTCAAGGGTTCATGATATCAACAACAAGGCTTATCACTATTGAGGCAAACAAACCATGATCTTCTGAGTGAGGTAGCATTTCATTGTAAAGAAATGAATGAGGTTTCTTCATTGTAAAACTATTCTTTTTCCTCTTTTCCACTTGGAAGTTACTCTGCACAGCCCATATTTAAAAAGAGAGTTTCCACTTCCTGGAAACTAAAATCTGGATGGATTATTTATAATTCTTCTGAATGGAAGATTTGTTTGTTCTTCTCTTGTGTGTTTATATTAGCGTGAACTCAAGCATATTAAACTTGAATTTTGGCTTATAATGGACTCATTAGTGCTATATATATTGTTTTTTAAATTCAAATGTTTCCAATTTTGGCTGAAGATGTCCTAAATAGCCACTGAGACCACTCTCGTTTGGGTCTGGAGCCCCTTTGATATCTCTCTTCTTCTCTCTTTCTCTCTCTGTTTAAAACTTCTCTTATTTCCTAATACTGTAAAACATTTCCAACTCATTTTGTATAGACATTGGCCCAGACTTAGACTAAGCCATTTCCCTTAGCACTCTTGTTTCCTTTTATTAGGTAGTAGTATTTGAAAGCAACATCTAGTTTTAAGTATCCTTTCTAATAGTGTTGTTTCTAGGCACTTTGAATTAACAGATGTAGGAGATATGCATATATATATATATATATATATATATATATATATATATATATATATGTGTGTGTGTGTGTGTGTGTGTGTGTGTGTGTGTGTGTAGCTAGACAAAGATATGTGTGTTTATATATGTGTGTGTGTTTGTATGTATGTGTAATCGTCTCTTTCTAGAGTAAGATAAACAGTAGATCATACTGCTTCTCTAATTTTATTCACTATTACATGGGGCATTCTTGTCTTGATCCCTCATTCATGTGAAACTTATTGCCTAGCCGTGAGAAACAATGGCTCCCACCATTCAACATCAATTGACTTAAACTTTAGTAAGATTAAGAATTATTAGTCAGACATGGTAGCACATGTTTGTAATCCCTATGCTTGGGAGGCTGAGACAGGAGGATCACACAGGTTTGAAGCCAGCCTCAGCTACTTAGTGAGGCTCTCGGCAACTTAGTGAGACCCTGTTTCCAAATAAAATATAAAATATGTCTGGGGGTATAGCCTGGAGGTGGAAAGCCTCTGGGTTCCACACCAGTACCACCACACAACAAAAAGAATCATTAGCCAATATTCCTATGCAAAACAACTTCATCAACTAGAGGACAGTGTTTATGTTTGGTTCTTTTTGCCTTTAGTTTTAGGAACTCCACTCATTTTCAAAGACAGGTCAGCAACTTTTCTCTTCAGTCTCTATAGGAAGGCTCTTTTGCAATTGTGTTTTCTAATGAGTCTCCATTGTCTCATTCTGCATTCCCTCCTGAGATCCTTCAAATTCCTAAGTGTTTTAAGTTGTATACATTAAGGTTTATTCTCCACATATAGTTGTATAGCTTTTGACAAATGCATAGTGTCAAGTATCTGCATTACAGTACCATAATGTCATAGCCCTAAAATTCTCCTGTGCATCAGCTATTCTATACCATCTCTGTTAGGATCCCTGAAAAGCCCTGATATTTTTATCATTGCAATAGAGTGGCCTTTTCCAGAATGTCACTTAATGTAATAATGACTTTTCAGTTTTGCTTTATATATTTGGTAATACACCTTTACGATTTCTCCATGTCTTTAAATTCTTTGTTCATTTAAAACAAATTTTTTTGATCGTGCATTGTATTCATGCATCTAAATGGGATGCAAGATGGTTGAGACATACATACACACATCACCCAATTAGCCCTTACCCAATTTCCACTCCATTTCCTCCACCTCCCTCCTTCTCATGTTGGTATTAGTGATTGATATTGATAAGTTTGTTATAGTACATCATGTGCATTAGAGATTCTCCCTCATCCTCCCAACCATCAACTTAGTTATGTTGCTTTATTTGCTCATCTATAGAATCTCCTTCTTCATCTCTAGTTCCTACTATGGCCCATTTTCTCCCTAGCTTTCACATATTAAGGAGAGCATCCAATTTCTTATTTTCTGTGACTGACTAATATCACTTAGCATAATGTCCTCCAGTTCAATCCATTACCTTGTAAATCAAGTAATTGTGTTTTTCTTTATGGCTGAATATAATTCTATTGTGTACATATCCAATAGTTTTGTAATCCATCCATCTGTTGATGAACATCTTGGCTTGTTCCGTAGTTTGGCAATGGTAAATTGTGCAGCTATGAACATAGATGTGCATATATTAGTTTAGTAGTTTGGTTTCCTTTCTTTAGGATAGATACCCAGGAGTGATATTACTGGATCATATGGTAAGTTCATTCCAATTCTTCTGATGATCCTCCATACTATTTAACAAAGTAGTTGCACTAATTTGCAATTCCACCAACAATGTATTAGAATTCTATTTCTTCAAATCTTCACCAGCATTTGTTGTTGTTTGTGTTTTGAATGATTGGAGTTCTAGTAGGAATTAGGTTGAATCTCAAAGTAGTTTTGATTTGCATCTCTCTGATAGCTAATGATATTGAGCATTTTTTATGCATTTATTGGCCATTTCAATTTACTTCTTTGGGAAGTGTCTACTTAGTTCACTTGCCCAATTTTGATTGGGCTATTTGCTTTTTTAGTGCCGAGTTTCTTGAGTTCTCTGTATATTCTAGATATTAGTCCTCTATCGGAGGAGTAGATGGAAGAAATCCATCTGTCTCCCATTCTGTTGGCTCTCAGTTAAGGTTCTTGACAGTTTCCTTTGCTGAACAGAAGCTCTTTAGTTTTATGCAATCCCATGTACTGACTCACCTTTTAGTTTCTTGTGCCTTTGTGGTCTTGTTGAGAAAGGTTTTACTTGTGCTTATGTATTATTGTGTTAGACCTATGCCCTCTTCAAGGAGCCTCAAAGTCTCTGGTTTAATTTCCAGTTTTTGATCCATCTTGAAATGAATCTTTTGCAGGGTGAGAAAGTGGGAATTGTTTCCATTTTTCTGCATATGGTTAATCAGTTTTTCCAATACAACAGAATATCTTTTTTTTCAATGTATATTTTTGCCCCCTTTGTCAAAAAATTATTGGATGGAAGTGTGTAGATTTGTTTCTGAGTCTTCTATTCTGCTCCATTGGTCTATTTATTGTTTTTGTGCTAGTACCATGCTATTTTTTTATTACAATGGCATTGTAGAATATATTAAAGTAAGGTATTATAATTCTTCCTGCATGATTTTTGTTGCTGAGAAACACTTTGGTTATTCTGGTTGTTTTGTTGTTCCAAATGAATTTAAGGACTGATTTTTCTATGTCTCTGAGAAATGATCTTGATAATTTAATGGTTATTGCATTGAATCTGTAGATCACTTTTGGAAGTATGGCCATTTTTATTATATTTATTCTGCCTATCCATGAACATGGAAGATCTTTCCATCTTCTAAGGTCTTCTTCAATTTCCTTTTTAGTTATTTATAATTTTCTTTGTAGAGGTCTTTTACCTTCTTGATTAACTTTATTCCTAAGTATTTTATTTTTTGTAGAAAATCCTGAGTGGAAGTGTTTTCTGAATTTCTTTTTCAGAGGATTTTTGTTTGATACACAAAAATGCTTCTGACTTTTTAAGATTGGTTTCGTATTCAGACACTTTGCTGAATTTGTTGATACATTCTATAAGCCTCTTCATTGAGTTTGTTGGGTTTTCTAAGTATAATATCATGTCATCTGCAAAGAGTGAAAGTTTGAATTTTTCTTTTCCTATTTGTACTCCTTTGATTTTCTTTTCTTGCCTTATTGCTCTGGCTAGTCTCAAGTACTTAACTGAAAAGAAGTGGTGATAATGGACATCCTTGTTTTGTTCCTGTTTTTAGGAGAAATTCTCAAATTTTTCCCACTTAATATGATGATGACTATAAGCCTATTGTAGATTGACTTCATGATGTTTAGATATGTTTCTTCACTTCCAATTCCCTGCAGTGTTTTTAGCACTGATGGATGTTGGATTTTGTCAAATGCTTTTTAAGCATCTATTGAAATGATCATGTCATTTTTGTCTTTGGTTATGTTTATATGATGAAAACATGGATGATTTTTGTATGTTGAACCAGCCTTGCATCCCTGGGATGAACCCTACCTGGTCATGGTGTATGATTTTCTTGATGTGATTTTGAATGCATGTTGCTAGTATTTTGTTTAATGGTTTTACATTCAAGTTCATCAATAATATAGGCCTGTAGTTTTGTTTTATTGAGCTGTCTTTATTTGGTTTTGGTATTATTGTGGTGTTGGCTTCATAGAATGTATTTGGGAGAGTCCCGTTTATTTATTTTTTTCTATTTCACAAATAGATTAAAGAGTATCAGGATGAGCCCTTCTACAAGAGTTTTATAAAATTACTTGGTAATCCATCTATTCCTGGTCTTCTCTTTGATAGTAGGCTCTTCATTGTTTCAATCTCTGTAATTGTTATTGGTTGGTTTAAATTTTCTATATATTCTTGACTCAGTTTAGACAGGTTGTATTTATTTGGAAAGTTGTTAATTTCTTCCAGATTGTCCAATTTGGGGAGTATTTTTTTTTCAATGTAGTTTCTGAAAATCCACTGGGTTTCTACACTGTCAGTAGTTATATCTCCTTTTTCATCTCTTATCTTTGTAATTGGGTTGATTCATTCTCTCTCTCTCTCTCTCTCATTCCTCATTCTCTCTCTCTCTCTCTCTCTCTCTCTCTCTCTCTCTCTCTCTCTCTCTCTTTGGTTAGGTCAGCTAATGGTTTATCTATCTTGTTAATTTTTTTTGAGAAATCAGCTTTTTTGATTATCTGTAATATTTGTTTTCTACTTTGTTAATTTCTTCACTGATTTTAATAATTTTTTGACTTTTACTGGCCTTGGGGTTAGGTTGTTGCTGTTTTTCAAGGGATTTGAGGTGCATTAGGTTATTTATTTGGTGATTTTCTGTTCTTCTTATGTGGGCACTCAGTATTATGAATTTTCCTCTTTATACTGCATTCCAAGTGTCCCAGAAGGTTGATATGTTTTATCTCTAATTTCATTTGTTTTCAGAAATTGTATGATTTTACTCTTTATTTTTTTTTATGACCCATTATTCATTCAGCAGTGTGGTGTTCAGTCTCCACTTGTTTATGTGGTTTCTCTGGGTCTTCTTATAGTTGATTTCTAGTTTTATTCCATTATGCTCTTAACAGACACAGGGAAATATGTCAAAGTTTTTGAATTTGCCAGTGCTCACTTTGTAGCCCAGGATGTTATCTATTTTGGAGAAAGTTCCATGAGCAGCTGAGAAAAATTGTGAACTCTGCTGTAGTTTGGTGGAATATTCTTATGTGTCTAATATGACCAATTGTTTGATGGTGTTGCTTAGGTCTGAGGCATCTTTACTGACCTTTTGTCTAGAAGATTGGTCTAATATTGTGAGAGGATTGTTGAAGTCTCCCAATATCATTGTATCGGGCTTTATGTGTGACTTAATGTCACGAATTCTTTGTTTTATGAAGGTAGCTGCACCTATGTTTGGTGTGTAAATGTTGACTATCATTATTTCCTCTTGTTTGATTGTTTCTTCTACAAGTAAAAAATGACCTTCTTTGTTTCTTCTAATAAGCTTGTGTTTGAAGTCTAACTTGTCTGATATCATAGGCGCTACTCTTGCTTGTCTTTGAGTTCCATTGGAATGGGTTAACTAGCTCCAGCCTTTTATCTTAAGTTTGTTACTATCTGTACTTGTAACATGTGTTTCTTGCAGGCAGCAAATAGATAAATTCTGATTTATAACCCATTTTGCCACTTTATGCCTTTTTATTGGGTAGTTGAGACTATTTACATTCAGTGTGATTATTGGGAGATAGTTTTTAAATCCTAACATTGAGATTTAAGTTCTGTTTGAGGTAATGTTTGTTCTCCTTTGCTGAGTTGTTTTCTGGGTGGGAATTCTTGTTTCTCTTGTTCTGGAATTTATTACTTATTTCTTCTTTGCAGGTAATCTCTTTGAACATATTTTCTAGTGCTTGTTTGGAAGACAGAAATTCTTTCAGTTTCTGTTTATAGTGGAAGATTTTTATTTTCCCATCTAATTTGAGAGATAGGTTTGCTGAGTAGGAAATTTTTGGCTTCAACTTGTTTTCTTTCAGAGTTTGGAATATGCTACTCCAGGCCCTTCTGGTTTAATGACTGGGTTGGAATGCTTGAGTGATTCTAATTGGTTTCCCTCTGAATGTTACTTAGTCTTTTGTTTTGGTTGCATTTAAGATTCTCTGCCTGGTTTCTTCATTGATCATTTTGACTAGTATGTGGTGTGGGGAACCTTTTCTCTGATATTGTCTAAACATGGTTCTATAAGTTTCCTGTACCTGTATATTAACCTCTTGCTCTATGTTTGGAAAATTTTTTATATTACTTCCTTGAAAAGATTGATGATTCCTTTGTTTTTGCCTTCTTTTCCCTCTTCTATATCAATTATTCTTAGGTTAGTTCTTTTAAAATGGGACCATATTTCTTCAATGTCCAGTTCTTGCTGTTGAATTGTTTTTTTCTATGTCATATACTATGCATTCATTTTCTGAGTGATCATCTTCTGGGAGTGAGATTCTATTCTCTATATAGTCTAATTGATTGTTTAGTTTGAATTGATGGCTTCACTTCAGCGATTACATCCTTTATTTATTTCATACTCATTGTTCCTTGTTATTCCTTCTCATGATTTCAGACATTTGTATCTGTTGCTTTTGATATATTTTTCTCAGTATCCAGGTGTCAGCTGGTGTATCCAAAGGGAAGTTGTGTTGTATTCAATAATGAAGGTTGAGTGACGAGGGAAATAAAATTCTAAATGCAAGAATAGAGTAAATTCACAAATAGGATCAAATAGAATAAGAGTATGCATTTGGTAAGATAGTATAGAGTAGAAATTAGAGATAGTGAATATATAGTGGTATTCTATGAAAAAATGTAGAGCTTTTAGTATAGTGATATAAAGTGAATTTAATAATGACACAGAAGAGAGACAAATTTAAAAAAAAGAAAAGTGAGCCAGGCGTGGTGGTACACACTTGTTATCCCAGCATTTGGGAGGCTGAGACTGGAGGATAGTGGTTTTCTGACAGCCTCAGCTACTTATTGAGGCCCTCTGCAACTCAGTGAGACCCTTTTTTAAAATAAAGAATAAAAAATTGGGCAGGGGTTGTAGCCCAGAGGTCAAATGCCTCTGGGTTCCATACCCAGACCCACAAAAAGAAAAGAAAAAAGTGATGGAGAGAAGAGACTAGGTATGTACAAGGGAAGAACCTTGGGAGATGGTTTGTGAAGAGGGTAAAAAACCAGGCATACATTCTTACACTCAATAAACAAACAAACAAACAAAAAATAAATATCACCACAATCAAATTAATACAACTCTACAAATACATAAATATTCAGCAGACTGAGTCTCTGTAGTCTCTCTCTGTGCAGACACTGAATACCACTGGCACCTTTATGCTGCAAGCTTAGTTCTCTGAGTCTTCCTTAGTCTATGCAGATGGCCAGTATCACTGGGGCTGGATCTAGTGTTATACCAGGACACCATCTATACATTCCACAGATGTGGAGTCTCGGTATCTTCCTACCTCCATAAGTGGTATATCCCTCTGAGACCAAATTTAATATAAGAGTCTCTGTTCTCCACAGCTAGGCCTGGTTTGTTCTGACCTCTCCCCATTCACCACAATTGGGTGTTCTGTGGTAATCCTGGAGATCCTACTAGTTGGGTCTAGTCTTAAGCATAGGTCTACCCCCACACTTTCCATTGATGCAAGTCTGTCTGAGTCTCTGCTATGTCCAACAGCAGACTCTATTCCCACCATCTTTGGGTTGAACAGCAAAGTCTCAGATCCAAGGAGTTTATCTCAGCTGCACAAGTCCCTGTGGGCACCACACTGGATGCTCTCCCATGGGGACCTTGGCTTCACTTTTAGTGTTTTTTGAGCACCAGTGGGGAAAAAAAAGTGAAAACACTTTTGGTGTTTTCTGGACCTCTGGAGGATGTGGTGAGCTCAGCCGCCACTGCTGCAAGTTGTAACCAATGTTTACACAGGAGGAATGGATGACCCACAATCCTGATAATCCGCAGCTGCTCACTTCAGGTCCCTGGCTGCCCTCTTGTTAGTCCCTGGAGTTGGGTGCAGTGAGAACATTTTCTGTTTCAGTTCATAAACAAAGTAAAATTCATGTCTCAATAAATCATTTCCAGACTGAAATGCAATGTGACTAAGAAATGAGAGGTCTTGGGGTAATTGGCACTTCAGGTAGAAATAGATTTTCTTCACTTTTCTTTAACAGGCAACATGTGCACATACAGCCCCCTCCACCATTGCTTTTATATCACACCTGATGGATTAACATTTCCCCACCTTCCAATCTTATTTTAGTGTTCAGAATAAACAAATACTGTTATTCTTCCATGTACGTCTGGGGATTCTCTGGGCTTTGTGACCACATTTTCTTTATCCATCACGAAGTAGCCCCTTCATCTAAAACTCTTGAATTCTTTCATTTTAGGTTCTCTCTTGGATTATCCCTTTTAAGTGCCTGGAATGTTATAGATTTTTAATTCTGAATTTTGATTTTTTTCTGGTAGACAAAAAGGGAAAGAAGAATAATGTGTTTTGACAAAAGATTTATCCACAGAAAAATTCCTCAGCATTTCTCCAACATACTACTTTCTTTTAAATTTGTTCTTAGCAGCCTCATATCCATCTCCACCCAACTTTACTTACAAGTGGGTTTCCTGAAACAACTGAAAATATAGATGCAGATATGCTTTATAAACTTCAAAGACTTACTTAAATAGATGATTAATTTGGCATGCATAGTTATATTATCTAAGGATTGTTGAAGAAGACTTCTAAAGTAAAACCATTGCTTTAAAAAACATCAAAAAATTAAGTTGCCACAACACAGGGAGTTTCTTTAGAAAATAAGATAGTACATAAAAATACAAATTTAAAATGGAACCAATAGTTTATTTTATTGTAGAAAAAGGAAGAACATATTTTGTGCATAAAGTACAAATAATTCTAGCACAATCCCATCAACACTCCCAAATTAAGAGGGGTAGAAAAATCAAGGGAAGTCTGGAATATAGGGGATTGTCTCTTTAATATTATTTTAAAAATTACTGACTGAGTTTTAAAGCAAGGGCTTTAAGAGATTTGTCTTTATTAAAGTGTGACTTCTTCCTCATGTAGGATGTAGAAAAGCTATCAAATGGAATGGAAGCTTCACCAGGTAGTCCACAAATTATATTTCCTGTGTCTATGCAACACTTGCAACTCCTCAATACTGTTTCTTCAAGTCATATATTTTAAGATAAAAATAACATTTAAATTCACCAATCTTTCATCATATATCTTAACTTAAAATGAAGAACAGATAGATATGTAGTAATAAAAAGTATGGAAAAGTTTTGTGAGGCAAAATGGATGATAAAACCATACTATATTTGATTTTGCATAGTGTCTTGGTTCATTTTCTGGCACTCTCACAGAATACTAGGACTGTTAATTTACAAGCAATTTACAAAGAAAAAATTGTTTCTCAATTCTTTAGGCTGGGCAGTCTAATATGAAGTGCCAGAATCTAGCAAGGTCTTCTTGCTGTATTATCACCTGAAGACAGTTCAAAAGGTAAAGAAGCATGTGTTTGAGGAAGGGGGTATAAGGGCAAACACCATTTTTTTGTTTTTTGTTTTTTGTTTTCCAGAGGTCACCACTACATGAGAGCAAAACTCTCATGACCTAGTTGTCTCTTAAAGTTTCTGCCTCTCAACACTATTTCACAGTGGATTATATTCAATTCATACTCTAATTGAAAATAGTAAGAAATATGCTGAAAAATTAAAAAAATGCATAGTATGTAATCTCACATGATAATATTTGCATAAGAACAAATAAAGAAATAATTTTAATAAAATACAAGAACTAGAAAAACCCTTTGTTACCCCCCAAAAAAACAATTTCTCAAAAATATGAGTAGACAAGGTTTGCAAAGGCACATGCTTCTCACACTGAGAACATTTTCCTTGGACATCTGGTCTATTAACTCATGTTAACAAGGCTGATAGATAGTTGCTTATATTGCTGATGTTTGCAGAATTCATTAAGTTGCCAGTTACATAGTGTTATTCACAATTAACATCATCAGCAGAGTTAACCAACAGCCATTTTGGCTGCAAACAGATAAGTAAAAGAGAGAAAATATTTAGAGTGAGTGACAAAGTCAGTAGAAGCTAAGAAAAAATAAGATAGCTGCCCTTAGATTATGACATGAGCTATGCAGAATAAATAAGAAGAAATAGTCAAATCTGAAGTATAGTTATAACACTGTAATACTTTATTTAAAAAATGGGAGAGACAAGGGCAAGAGAGTCTTTTAAGAAACAAACTTTCTTTAAGGCAGAAATAGCTGACTACATAAAATCAAACAGCTTGAGTGCAGCTAGCTTCAAGGAAACATTTTCCAGAATACCTTGGAGGAATTCAGAATGCATATACATGCAATGAACTTATGAAGCTATAAGGCTAAGTAAGAGTGTTGACATAACTTAGATGCATCATTTTTTGTGTGTGGTACTGGGGTTCCTGGAAGCCCTTCTACCTCTGGAGTACACTCCCAGACCTATTTTTTAAATATTTTTATTTGGAAACAGGGTCTCTTAAGCCAGCATGGCTGGCTTCGAACCAGCACGGTCCTCCTGTCTCTGCCTCCCAAGCGCGAGGATTACAAGCGTGCGCCGCCACGCCTGGCTAATCATCTACATTTGGGGGATAACCCTATTGAGGTTGGTCCTAAAGGATGTTTAGGATAGAAATGGACTTATCATGTAGGTCTGATCAGTTGATGGTCATAGAATGTGAAGTGAAGATTTTGAAGGGTAAAATTTTGGGAGAAATGCTGAAAAAAACATTATATATTCTCATGTATCTGGACAATAAGTAGTTCTTATACTTACTTTATTGGTGAGATGTAGGAAGTAAACATGTGGCTAGATAAAAGTGAGAATATACATAAAAAACAAGGCTTTTAACATTTTTATTTGGAATGTATCCCATAGGCTTATGTGTTAAAGACTTGGTCCCCAGTTGATGGTTCTGCTGGGAGGTGGTGGAAACTTTAGCAGGTGGAACCTACTTGAAAGAAGCAATTCAATGGAATTGTATCCTTAAAGGTTTTATTTAGTCTCCAGTCCTGGTGAACACACTCTCTCTTGTTTCTGCTTTCTGGCTGCCATGAGGCAAGGCTGAAACTTGATCAAGGTCCAAAGCAATGAGGCCATATTATCCACAACTAAAAACTCTAAAACCATGAGCCAAAATATATGCTTCTACCCTTTATGTTGAGTTTTTCAGGTATTTTATCCCAGCAAATGAAAGCTTACTCATACAAAGACTGAGGGTTCTTAATGCTGATCCTTCCAGAAAAAAATAATTTTTAGAAAGCAATGTCTCAGTAAAATTGGTCCTAAAGTCCCTTGCTGGTTGGATTTTCACAATGCAGCTGGAAGTAGATTTGTTAAGTTTTTTATAATAGCTCGCCATTATGCTCATAAGAAATTGCTGAAGGCATTGCTGGATTGAACTATCTTATATAAACACTTTCCTTATCACACCATAAAGAATGACACATATAGTCTGTTTCTAGCCTACAATGTTCAGTATTCAAAAATATCAAAACGACATTCCAAATTATAGCTTCTTGATAATTAATGAGCAAGTTTCTGTTTGTATCTTGAAAATGCCTTTTTTCCTTCCTTCTGTCTCTATTCACTGTAGATGAATGAAGATAGCTCCTACAACTTCAGAGTTCAATAAAAGAACCTTGTCAGGAGATCATTCCTCTGATTCCATTAGACTTTTCATGGGTTTCAAGAGCCTGCTGTTTCCTCTTGAAACACTTGATGGCCTTTGTGTGAGCTTCCTTACAGAATAATTTACATAATTATTTAACCCTGGTGATGGAAATAAGGGATTTTAGTATTGTGAATCAAGCAAGAACACATAAAATGTCTACTTGACTGAAATTATTGCTAGTGCTTATACAGTTAGAATTCTTGACTTCTGAATAACTATTAAATTTCCAAACCTGCTTTCTGTGATAGAAATTTCCAAATTTCATTCTATATTAGAAAAACAAAAGAGCAAAAAATCATACCAGTAGACTCATATCTGACATCTATAGCCCATTTTTATTATGTATTGGAGTTATAAGAAGACTGTGCTCTCTGACATTCTGAGCATTTTATTTCTTCCAATTGAAAATTCTGCATCCTTACTACTAGAATTTCAATATAAATATGGGTTTGTAGGATTATAAAATGTATTTTTGTCATAAAGCAAAGATTAGGGGCATCATATATGTTGGAGTCTGTCCAGAACTTTCTTATACTTCCACCTGTTCTTTCTCTTTCCTGCTTTCTACTAGAAAGTGTCAGGTGGTGTGACCTCTGGGAGTCATTTCCCAGGTGACTTTGTCAGGTGCTGGCAGTAGATTTCAGCCAGAAGAGATACTGGCAGGTAATTTTACAGAAGAATAGAGCAGAGGAAAAATCTGGGACACTTTTCTTTTATTCTGTGTGCTTCAGGCAGGGCTGATGACTGTGGGAGATCTTCTCTGTAACAGAACCTCCTGTGGTTATTCCATTTTCTGCAAAGTGATTCCAATCCCCTGGGATCCAGTATTACCACTCCATTCTATTTTCTGTTTCATTTCCACCAATGAAGTGGTGGCTTACTATAGTTCCTGATCTCCAAGGTGCCTCATTATGTCTTCTTGGGTCCCCAGTTCTTCCTTTAGCTGTGTCAATCAAAACTTTGTGTTAAATTCTGTTGTGTACTCAGAATGATTTCTATTCTCTTAGTTGACCATGAGCACCAGCATGATGTTCATTATAGTTAATCAATAGTTAACATTAATTTTCAAGTACACCAAAGCATAATCAATTCATAATAAAATCCCTTTGTATGAAATACATGTAGTAGAAAGAAACACAAAATTAAAAAATACTGTCCTTTAAACTTGTTTCCTATATCCAGTCCTCTTTTTCATTGATGACTACTTTAAACCTTCCATATTTGTGTGCTGGTTGGTGGTACTGGGAAGACTGAACTAAGGGGAATTCTGTCTCCACCTACAACATCATCCCTTTCTACTTTTTGTAATTTACAACTTTAATTTTTAATTTATATTTTTGGTACTAGGGATTGAACCCAGAAGCATTCTGCCCCCAAGCTATATCTCCAGCCCTTTTTATTTTTAGTTTGAAATAGGGTCTCTAAATTGTTGAGTACTTGGCTAAATTTTTGAAGCTGGCATTGAATTTGAAATTCTCCTGTCTCAGCCTCCCAAGTACTGGGAATACAGGTGTGTACCACTGAGCCGGAGCTTTCTGTGTATTTTAAGGACATTTTCTGTTTTTAAACACATGCAAAAAGCAATCTTAAAACATCTGAAACTTTCCTGTATGACGACCACAAACCCACTGAAAAAGAAATCCAGAAAACACTTCCACTCACAAAATCTGTAAAAAAATAAAATACTTAGAAATAAACCTAAACAAGGAGGAAAAATACCTCTACAAGAAAAATTATAAAACATTGATAAAAGAAGTCAGAGAAGACTGTAGGATAAGGAAAACAATTCCATGCTCTTAGATAACCAGAATAAATTAATCAAAATAGCCATTCTTTCAAAAGTGATCTACAGATTCAATGAAATACTCATTAAATTAACAAGGTCATTCTTCACTGGCATAGAAAAAATCAGTCCCTAAATTCATTTGGCACAATAAAAATCCAGAGTAGTCAAAGTCATTCTCAGAAATAAGAACTATACAAGAGACAATACAATACCTGACTATAAACTATACTATAAAGCCACAGTAATACAAACATCATGATATTGGCACAAAAACAGACACAAAGAACATTGGAGCAGAATAGAAGACTAAGAAACAAATTCAAATAATTACAGCCAATTAATGTTTTACAAAGGGGCCCCAAACACACACTGGTATAAAGATAGCCTCTTCAACAAACAGTGTTGGCAAAACTAGTTAACCATATGGAGAAAATTGAAATAAACCTCACTTTCTCATCTTGCAGAAGAGTCCATCAGAGATGTATCTAAGACTTGGAGATAAGACTACAGACCTCCTTGAAGAGGGCATAAGTCCCACACTTCAACACATAGGCACAGGTAAAAAAAACCTTTCTCAACAAGATTCCAAAGGCCCAAGAAATAGAAAGGAGAATTAATACGTGGGATTGCATTAAACTGAAGATCTTCTGCATAGCAAAAGAGACTATCAAGTACCTCAATGGAGAGCCAACAGAATGGGAGAAAATTTTTTCTACTATTCCTCTGATAGAGGACAAATATTTAAGATTATGCAGAGAACTCAAGAAACTCAGTGCTAAAAAATATTAACCAATCAAAAAAAAATGGACAACTAAATAAATATTACACAAAAGAAGATATTCAAATGGCCAATAAATATATGAAAAATGTTCAATATCATTAGCAACCAGAGAGATACAAACCAAAACTACCCTGAGATTTCTAATAACTTCAATTAGAATAGCAATCATTAAAAACACAACAACAAATACTGATGGAGGGTGTGGAAGAGAGGAAACTATGATACATTTTTGGTGGAATTGCAAATTATTGTAACCACTTTGGTAAACAATGTGGAGGATCCTCAGAACAAGAATGAACCTACCATATGATGTAAAAATACCAGTTCTGGATATCTATCCCAATAAATGGAAACAAAACTATCAAGCTAACACATGTATATTTATATTCATAGCTGCTCAATTCACAATTGCAAAACTATGGAACCAGCCAAGTTGTCCATCAACAAATGAATAGATTAAAAAACTATGGGATATGTACACAATGAAAATTTACCCAGCTATAAAGAAGAACAAAAGTATGTCATTTGCAGAGAAATGGATGGAACTGGAGAACATTATGTTAAGTGAGATTAGTCAGTCACAAAAGTAAAAAGTCAGATGCTCTCTCTAATATGCAAAAGCTAGGAAGAAATGGAGGAACTCTAGACAGGAAGACGAAACCATAAATGGGCAAATAAGGTGACCTAACTGAAGGGTATGGAAGGGGGAAAAATGAAAATTTCCTAATGTACATGATGTACATTCATAAACGTATTAAAGTAAATTTACTAAGTGGAACAGGAAAAGGTGGGAAGAGAGAGGGAAAGATATGGGAACTGGGGAAGGGCAAAATGAATGATGTGTGTATGTACACCTCTACCATCCTGTACCACATTAAGATGTATGATTATAATGCACCAGAAGAAAAAGAAAAAGAAAACACACATACACACATGACACACACAAACTCAACTCACATAACATTATAATCTATTTTAATTTACTTAAAAATGTTTACATGTCAGCTCATATAAATTTATCTAAAAGTTTTAATATGCTAAATTTTGACTAATGAAGGTATACTATAATTATTTTTTATTTTTGGTGGTACTGGGGTTCCTGGAAACGCTTCTACCTCCAGGCTACACTCCCAGACCAATTTTTTTTTTTATATTTTTATTTGGAAACAGGGTCTCTTAAGCCAGTGCAACTGGCTTTGAACCGGCGTGATCCTCCTTTCTCCACCTCCCAAGCACAGAAATTACAAGCATGCGCCACCACACCTGGCCTAATTTATTTATACACTAATTTATAGACACATGCTATGATATAAATTAAGATATACTGTAATCTATTTATATATAAATAGATTTTTATGATATGAATTCCTAAATGAGATTGTGATGCATCATATCACACACTTACAAATGAGTTCACTAAAGTTTTTAATGTTTGTCAAAATGATAAGTAGAGACTCATTTTAAATGAATTCTCAGAATACTAAAATATCAAGAGTTTTTTCATATGATTATCGATCATTTGTCTTTGTGTATTTAAAAACATGTCCAATTAATACTTTTCAATTACACTCTTTGTAATACATATTTCTGTACTTATTCATAAATAGGTTAATCAAAAATTATACTGCATTTCAACTTTATTGTAAAATTTTATTTTATATTTTCTAGGTAAAGAATCATATTTCCATATAGCATTTTTGGCCTTTCTATCAAATTATAAATCTTAATAATTTATCTAATTTAATTCCCAAAGATCTCTAGCAAAATTGTTCATACTTACAATGATATCTGTGAGTCCTTTGCAGTCATAAATTTCAGTGGGTATTTTCTACTAAGCTACTGATACAAATTATCAAATACACTAACTATCCTATTATTATACCATCTTTGTTTTTTTTAAATATATTCAGCATTGGGCCATTTTAACCTCCTCCACTGTTACAGTCTAGTTCAAACCACCATATTGAATTATTCTCCTGGGCTCTCAGAGTGTTTTTACTTCCATTCTATTTTTTGTTCCTTTAAGTTACTGATAGCCTCAGTAAGTTCCTGAGGTTGGCTTGAACCTGCGATCTTCCTATCTCAGCTTCTCTAAAACAGGAATTACAGAAACGCAGCATTATGCCTAGTCATTTTTTAATTTTTAGATTGGCATTTGGTATCAAGGGTGGAGACAGAAAGCAGGGGCCCACTTCACCAGCTTTTTAGAGTTTCTTTATTTAATTACTGTGAAGATCAGTCCCATACTTCTTCTTATGCATTGTTTCTCTTCTCTGAATTTGATGCATTTTTTGTCAACAGATTTCTGCTACTCATATGTAGTTTATAGTATTTCTGATATTAACAGGTATGTATCCTCTCTAAAGTACTTATACATTTTGAGATTATATAGTTTCCATAGAAATTCATCTTTCATAGATCAACATATATGCATAAATGCACACACTAATAAATATGAGTTAAATATGTACAGCCTCTCCACACAAACAATCATTGTTAGAGATCATATTAGAAAAGAAGTATTAAATGTTTGTGCTTGTACTACCTATTAATCTATATTCAGAATTCTTAGCCAAGTGTGCCAACATATTCATCAAGTTGGTGTTTAACAACTGACATGTTGCTGTTTAACAACTTAAATGTATATATGTAATAGAAAGAGAGAAATATTATACATGTATATATACATATATATGTATGTATTGTGAGTGTGTGTGTGTGTGTGTGTGTGTGTGTTTGTGTGTGTGTGTATTCCTTCCTAGGGATTGAACCCAGGGGTAGTCTACTTCTGATTTATGCCCCCAGTCATTTTATTTATGTTTTTAGTACTTTTTTTGGTATGTTATAGTCTCACATCATAATGTAGTTCATAGTTATGGTGACATACATGCACATAGCATTTGGTGAGTTTTCCCCTGGTTTCCTCCCCAGTCCTTTCTTCCATATACAGGGTATTGAGATTGACACTGGTGTTCTCACATACGTTCATAAGGTAAATGGACGTGAGTCCTTCATTAATTCTCCCCTTCTCCACCCCAGCTTCCTCTAGACTACCTCCCTGGCTCCACTGCAGTTTTCCCCTTTATCTGAAGTCCCTTTAGTATCCAGATTGCTCCCTGTCTTCCATGAGAGGAAACAAAATGATTTAAAATTACACTTTCATATTAAGCTTTTAATATGCTTGGTGCATAAACTTCAATTTCTGTATTAATCAGCTTTTTTCCCATAACAAATATTTGAGATAATCACTTTACAAAGAGAAAAGTTTTATGTGGGTTCAGAGTTTTATAGGTTCTAGCATAATCAAGTGAATCCATTGTTTATAAGTCCCTGGTGAGGGTGTCAGATAAAACGGTAGAATATGCAAGTCTTAGCAAATAAACTCACCTCATGGCCAAATAAAGAGGAAGAAACTAGGGTCCCCCAATCCCGTTTGAGGGAAAAAACCCAATTGCTGGGAGATCCCCCAATTGGCCCACCTCCTAAAGTGCCCACCATATAATAATAGCACCAAGGTGGGAACTAAGTCTTTAGCACATGGGCCTTTATCAGATCCAAACTACAGATGTTTATTTTATTATTTTCTTTCAAATTTGCAACCCAGGCGGAAAACGCCAGACCCCTGGAGAAAATGGGCCCAGTAAGACCCTGGGTCCCGGCCAGGGGTCGTGTGGGGCACGCCAGAAGCCAGAACAGCCGGGGCCCAGGTCACAGGACTCTGGGCCCCAGGCAGAGTAGTGCGGAGCACGCTGGACCCATGGAGAAACCGGGCCGGGTCACTGAGTGCCTGATCCCACTACCTCCTCAAACCACACATACTGTCTTCCTTATTAAAAAAAAAAAAAAAAAAAAGGAAAAGAAAAAGAAAAATATCAGAGAGGGGTTAAGAAGGCTGCGGCAGATGCCAGGATACTGGAGATGCAGACAAAACTTATCTAAATGCACTGGAACTTATGGAAAAATTCCCCATAAAGGAGGACTGCTGTTTCTCTATATTGTTAAGAATCTTGGACATCACCTGTAAGGAGAGAGTTTAGCTGAAACCAAGGAGAAAGGCGGTGTTGAAAGCGGTCTCCGCGATGGCGGTGGAGACTTGTATTCAGGAGAAGCAGAAATTGGATCCTACCAACCTTATTTTTTTGGAGAAATTACACCAAATGTCGAATGCTACCGTCATGCATGCTTAGGAACACTGGACAACATTCAGAGTGGAAAAAGAGCTTGGGAAAGATTTGAAATGGTGGAGGCAGTGGCAATGGCAGTGGCCAGTACTCAGGGGAGGCAGAGATCTGATGCATTATACCTGGAACCTTTGAAATAATAACCCCAGAGGCAGAATGCTACCACCACACACCCTCAAGAACATGGGACAATTGTTTGGGTGAAGAGGGTGCTCGGATTGGACCCTGCCGAGGGGTGAGGCTAGAGACAGACACAACAAAGCTGGGATCAGAGCCTGCTGTGAGGCAAGGCCGGTGCTGGGGCCTTCGAGGCAGGGACCGGAGCCTGCCGAGGGGTTAGGCCAATGCTGGGGCCAGTGAGACTGGGATTGGAGCCTGCCGTGAGGCAAGGCCAATGCAGGGCCTTCAAGGCTGGGATCGGAGCCTGCTGAGGTGTTAGGCCGGTGCCGGGGCCAGCAAGGCCGGGATCAGAGCTCACCGTGAAGCAAGGCCAGTGCTGGGGCCTCCGAGGCCAGGATCGGAGCCTGCCGAGGGGTTAGGCCAGTGCCAGGGCCAGCGTGGCTGGGATTGGAGTCTGCCGTGAGGCAAGGCTGGTGCTGGGGCCTTCGAGGCCTGGATCGGAGCCTGCCGAGGGATTAGGCTGAAGCTGGGGCCAACGGCCGGCATCGGAGCCTGACAGGAGGCAAGGCCGCTACTGGGGCCTCCGAGGCTGGGATAGGTGCCTACCGAGGGGTTAGGATGGTGCTGCGGCCAGCGAGGCTGGGATCAGAGCCTGCTGAGGGGTTAAGGCCGGTGCCGGGGCCAATGGCTGGCATCGGAGCCTGCCATGAGGCAAGGCCGCTACTGGGGCCTCCGAGGCCGGGATTGGAGCCTGGCGAGGGGTTAGATCGATGCCGGAGCGAGCGAGGCTGGGATCGGAGCCTGCCGAGGGGTTAGGCTGGTGCCAGGGCCAGCGGCCGACATCAGAGCCTTCCATGAAGCAAGGTCGCTACCGAGGCCCCCGAGGCTGGAATTGGAGCCTGCCTTGAGGCTAGGATGGTGCTGGGGCCAGCGAGGCCAGGATCGGAGCCAGCTGAGGGGTTAGGCCGGTGTTGGGGCCAGCGAGACCAGAATCAGGGCCTCCCATGAGGCAAGGCTGCTGCTTGATCCAGCGAGGTCTGGATCAGGCCACCGGGTAGCCAGGCCACTACAGGGGCCGTCAAGAGTGGGATCGGCACTTGCAACGCAGCATGCACAGAGAAATATCGCAGAAAATAAAAACCAGATGCTTCCCCTGATCAGCAAAAACAAGGAGGAAAGGGGCAACAGGAAGAGGTCGAGCTATAGAAAGGGCCCTATAGTGAAGCAACTAAGGTGACCAATCAGAAGGTATGGAATAGGGGAGGATGGAGCCTCTTTAAAACACAGGAGGTACATAAACAAATGTATATCAAAGTCAATCACCAAACAAGCATGGGATCGAGGGAGGGGGAGGGAATGGGATGGGGGCTGGATGAAAGCTAATTGGATGATGTGTGCTTGTATATCATCTCAAATCTTATATTCCAATGTGATATATGATTACAATGCACCAATTAAAAAAAATTGCAACCCAGTAATATAGTAATTTTTAAGTGTGTATTTCAAGATATGCCAATCATTCTGAAATGAGATTCTAGATAAAAAAAGGGCTTTTTCAGGTGAAGCCAGAGTCAACATTCTTCCACAATTGCTAGTTAAAAATGAAAATGTCAGTCAATCCTCAAGTATTTCCAAATATCTGGATACTTGACATTATATAGACATGGTTTCTGGTGAAGAGCTGAATTTTGATTCTTTTTTTTAACCAGGATTTTATCAAGGCAATGCCATCACAGAGGAAGTCTAACAGTGAAGAATAATCCCATCAAAGTTCAAGAAAAGTAAACATAATATAAGCCTTTCTAACAGGAGTTTTCAGCTATCCCACATATTCTGATGACACTTATAATACAATTATTTTCTTAACTCTTTGTCATTTTTTGTCTCTATGTGAAAAAAATTAGACTCATTACCTTTATAAATGAATATTCATCGTCACCTTAGGCCAAACTATTTTTTCACTTCTCAGAACACTGCACCACAATGAACTGATTGCCTTCAAAGTAATCCCATGCAAATCAGTTTAAACTAAATTTTAAAAATTCAAAATATTTTCTTTAATCCTAAGACTAGGATTGAATTTATGATAATTCTAATAAATTATATAATTTATTCTTAGGATTGAAGGAAATATTTTGAATACAATCCTACAATTTTATGGAGTATGTATAATCATATATAATGCTATGTGTAATATATAACATTAATTATCTATGTAATATATAATCTAAATATATATAAAATTTGTTAATTTGTTAGTTTATCTTTACTGAGAGGTAATCAAGTATCATTTATACTGACAATAGTAATTCTTGTGTTTTGTTTGTTTGTTTGTTTGTTTGTTTGTTTTTTACTGGTCTGGGTATGGAACCCAGTGGCATTTGACCTCCGAACTATACCCCTTGCCCTATTTTTTATTCTTTATTTTGAAACAGGGTCTCACTAAGTTGTGGAGGGCCTCATTAAGTAGCGAAGATTGTCCCAGAACTGCGATCCTCCTGTATCAGCCTCCCAAATGCTGGGATTACAAGCATGTGCCACCATGCCTGGCTTGTATTTTTTAAGATAGTCACAATTTTAGGAATTTTGCTGAAATTAAGTCACTTCTGATTTCTTTTTATGAGTACTATGTATAATATTATCTAAATTTTTACATGAGACTCCAGTTAAGGATATAAACATTTGGATGAATAATGCTAGCACAAATAAATTCTTTCTCTTAGAGAACTTATTTTAATCCACCTTCTGTTTATTTATGGAGTGTTGCCACCCAATATAGCATCAGTTTCTCAAAATATTGTTGCTATTTCTACTGTCTAAATTTATTAAAAGGGAGGAGGAAAGGAGATGGTTCCAAAGCAAGCTAGAAGGATTCCCCAGAATCAGCTTCAAAACACATAAAGAGCCGGGCGTGGTGGCGCACCTTGTAATCGCCCCGCTTGGGAGGCGGAGACAGGAGGATCCGCTGGTTTGAAGCCAGCCTCGCTGGCTTAAGAGACCCTGTTTCCAAATTAAAAAAAAAATATATATATATATATGAATGTAACCCGGAGGTAGAAGGGTATCCAGGATCCCCAGTAAAAAAAAAAAAAAAAAAAAAAAAAAAACACATACAGAAGTGAGAGTTATCTCACAGGTCATTAAAAATTTTGTCATCTCTTCTCTATAGAATTTTCAACTTATCTAACGACCCTCATAATTTTGAAAATACCTCTGGAACTGTGCCATTCACAGATCACTCCTCACTATTTCCACTCTGATTAATAAAGGATTGGAAAAGTTCAACACCTACCCATTAATACCCTGAAAGAAAATTTTCCTTCTTTTTCTTCTTATTATTCTCTAGATACTGTGGTAATAAATTACTGTGTCTTAGAAGAGCTTTTGGATTTAATCTTCTATGAAAAAGTTTTAATTAATTTTCTTTGCCTTGCTATTTTTCTGTTTGTTTGCCCTTGGGAGAGTTTAATAAATATTTCTTTGTTATCCCTTGATTTAAACTGATCTCTGAGAAATATTTAGGAGATTATATTTATTCTTTACAGATTTTACTTTGGTTCCCTGATGTAAAAAGGCAGTAGTTTCTTTAGTTGACTATTTAATTGATTCACTATTCTTGGAAATTTTTCTGCTATTGTGGCCATAAACATTTTTATTAGATTCTTTAATTAACACTTAGTATTATTTTCCATTTACATGGTTACTTTATTTTTCCTGATGTCGAAAATTAGAAAAATAGTACAGGATATTATATAGAGATTCTTTTTTTTTTTTTTTTGGTGGTGGTACTGGGGTTCCTGGAAGCCCTTCTACCTCCGGGCTACATTCCCAGACCTATTTTTACATTATTATTTGGAAACAGGGTCTCCTAAGCCAGCGCGTGGCTGGCTTCGAACCTGCACGATCCTCCCGTCTCTGCCTCCCAAGCGCGGGGATGACAAGCGTGGGCCACCACGCCCAGGAAGAGAGAGATTCTAAAATAATTTCTTCAAGGCTCTGGGAATACAGTGGTATAGTGCTTTGCTAGCATATGTGATGCCCTGGATTCCTTTCCCAGAAACATCCCCATAAAAAAAAAATAAAATAAAATAAAATAAAATAAAAAACAAGTAAGTATCTAATCATGTCAAAATATGCATTTATGGATCATTATGATAATAATGTTATGCTCATTATTATCTTTTTAGCTGGTCATACGGTAAGAGTAAAATTATCAGTATTCCTTGTATTCCTTGTTCTCTAATTTTTTCATTGATAAATATATAATTAGATAATATAATTTTAAAGTTTCTTTCACATATATAATGACCTGCTATTATTTTCTAAGTACATATAATTTTTATACTTTTTTGGTACATTGGAGTCTCATATCATAATGTAGTTCCTAGTAATAGTGACATGCATGCACACAGCACTTGATGGGCTTTCCCTTGCTCCTCCCAAGTGCACTCCTTCCCCATACAGGATATTGAAATTGGCATTAGTATTCTCACATAAGTATATAATGTCAATGGAAGTGATTCCATCATTGATTCTCCCTCTCCCCACCCACCTCCACTTAAACTCTTCTCTGCTCTACTAGCATTTCTCCTCCATAATCTAAAGTTCCTCTGATATCCTGAATATTCCCTAGCTTCCACACATGTGAGAAAACATGTGACCCTTCACTCTCTGTGACTGGATAATATGTTCTCCATCCAGGTCCATTTCTGCAAATGACATTACTTTGTTCTTCTTTATTGTTGAGTAGTATTTTATTGTGTTTATATCCCATAGTTGTGTAATCTATTTATCTGTTGCTGAACACATAGATTGGTTTTATAATTCAGCTTTTGTGAATTGTGCTGCTGTCAATATGGCTATATATTTGTTCCTATATTATTCTGATTTCAGTCCATATGGAAAGATACCCAGGAGTGATATAGCTGAATTTTATGATGGATCCATACCCAGTTTTCTAAGGTGTCTCCACACTGTTCTCCATAGCAGCTATACTACTTTGCAATCCCATCAAAAGTGTAAAAGAATTCCTGTTTCCTCACATCCTCACCAGCATTTATTGTTGTTTGACTTCTTGATGATTACTATTTTGATTGGGATTAGATGGAATCTCCATGTTGTTTTAATTTGCATCTTCCTGAATGCTAATGATGTTGGACATTTTTTCATATATTTATTGGCCATTTGTATTCATCTTTTATAAAGTGCCTATTAATTCAATTGCCCATTTCCTGAGTGGGTTATTTTTAAAATATTAAGTCTTTATATCCATGGAACAGAATAGAAAATACAGAAACAAATCCACATACTTATAACTGTTTTTTTTACAAAGTGCTAAATACATATGTTGGAGAAAAGACTGTCTTTTCAACAAATAGTGTTGGAAAACTGGTTATCCATTTACAGAAAAGTGAAATTAAACCCCAACCTCTTACCCTGCATAAGAGTCAACTTGATATGTATTAAAAACCTGAATATTAGATCAGAGATTTTAAACTACTAAAGGAGGGCATAGGACCAATACTCACTCCAACATGTAGGCACAGGTATAAATTTACTCAATAAGACCCCAAAGCCCAGAAAAATAAAACAAGAATTAATAAATGGAAAGGCATTAAACGAAATAGTTCCTGCTTATCAAAGGAAGCCATCAAAAGTTGAAAGAGAAAGCCTACAGAATGGGAGATCTTTGCAAGCTAGTTTTCTGATTAAAGTATTAATATCTAGCATATGACCCACTATTCTAAAGCATAGTCAGTATAGTTAAGTAGATGCTCATAATTTCTTCCTTATATGGCTAGACATTTCTTGAAATATTTTGCCATGGCAAATTGCATGTTTTTTTTTTTTATTTATACATGAGACTGATTTCTGCAAACTTTAAGAGTAGACTTACACCTTTAGAGCATGAAGTTGTAACAAAGATAATTACAAAATCCCTAGTTAAGGCACAGTGAGTTCTAATTACTTCCTGGACTCACATACTCTGCTTATTGCATATGATTTGTGCATGATCAAATTAATTGAGAGTGCATACTGATCCTGAGTGACAGTATCCAATCCTTCTATGGTACCATTGTAAAGCTGGTACCTCAACTGCGTCTTCACTAGACTATTCCAACATTATATGAGGCCATGCACATTTGCATATTGCTAGACCATGATAGAATCTCCTTGCTGTAGGGTGGGCCAACTGGTTATGTGGAAACTTCATTAATGAATTAAATGCACTATGAGCTCTCAGGTACTGGTACGATTTAGATCTTGTAGAAAGTCAAGGGAAACTCATAGCAAAATTAAATTTTAATTTTACTTTAGATAAATGTAAGGGTTTAGTGCTATGAACTTGGCAAGTAGTCAGTGGACTGTTTGAGGGACAGTGCTGTTTCAGTCAGCATTCTCACTCTTGTGACACAAAATACCTGAAAACCACAACCTAAAGGGAATAATATTCATTCACTCACAATTTTGGAAGTATCAGAGGTTTCAGTCCATGTTAGACTGGGTAACATCTAGGGAGCTCAGAGTGTGGCAGCGGGAAGCAGAAAAAAAACAAGGGTAAAGGGCAAGGGAATTATATAATTTCCAAAGAAACCCTCCCAGTGACCTACTTCCTCTAGCCATACCCTCCCTATCTGCTATAACTGAATAAATCCAAATTATTAATTAATCTACAGATTTATCCACTAATGATATTAGAACCCTTATAATTCAATTATATCACATTTGAATATATTACTAAATATACAAACTATAACAAGTATCATGTGGAAGGCTTAATGCATGTTTTTCAGTTAAGATAGCAACAGTAGGTAAACCAGCTTTGAGAAGAGTGCACATTTGCTTTAGTTTCCCTATACAATTTCTGTCTCAGCCAGTTTATAAATTATAAAGCAGCTATAGCTTTATCAATTACCTCACTGTGCCAGCACAAGTTTGTTTAGAGCCTTACCTCTTCTTCATGCTCTTTGTTGAGAGTTAACTTGAAATACAAAGATCCTCCTCTCTTATGATCATTTCAAATTCCATCTATGTCTCTTCTACAAATATCCTACCCAAGATATATCCCTTCCCAGTACTTTTGAGCAATGACCTCAGAATCTATCTCTTTTCAGATAAAAGGCTAGATATATTTCATGGAATTCTACATTTTGGAGGACTTTTTATCATCATTGTGTTTTTGGGTCAAGCCTAAATAGGGCTATCATACAAGTGTCATCCATGTTCAATGTGTGTCATCTACTGACTATATTTATTTATGCACCATTCTTGGACTTTTTCTTCTGTATCAGTGTATCTGAAAGTATTTTCTATGCCATGTTTGTATGATCTGAGGAAAAGGACCTAAAGAAAAAATGCCAGATAATATGGGAGTCTTGACTATTTACTAAACTGATATTTTGTCTCCTATGGTCCAGTATGGAAAAGAATGTATTGTTTTTATCTTTCAACTGATTGTTGCAGAGCCAGTCTAGTCTATGACCAGTCTATAACTGTTGATCTTACATGTCATCAAATACATAAGCTCATGAATGCTCCCAAGAATCACAAAGTAACCTACAATGTGCCATGCTTTTTCTCTTAGCAGTAAGAAGCACAGATGGAAACATTTGTGTTTAGCTTTGAAAATAACACAATACACTATTAGTCATCCATATGACTCTGTCAGTCCTCACACTTCCTCTATGACCTACTTTTTACAACAACAAACCCTTATGCACATCTTTATGTTAGCCAGCCCTTATTCTTTCAGAAACCTATAATACTTATTACTATCATGTAGCCTATCACTGTATCTCTTAACATCAGCTATGGTCTTCAAAGATTATATTCTAAGGGTTTTTGATACTTCTTTAATCAGCATATCTTTATTGTCTATTTTTAATTTTATTTATAATTTTTTCTTTTATTGAATTAAATATTTTTCAGGAACATAGTTATCTTCTGGTAATCCCAGCCTTACATAATATATCCATTCTAATACACCTAATTCTCTGAGCTGTTTGATCTCTAATTCCACTGTCTTCCTTAGTCATTTAAGAAATTCTATTTCATTTACTATCACCCATTGTTTTTCTCCAAGTTTTCAATAGCCATATAAACACTTGCTATTACAGTATCTAAGGATTGTTTTCAATGTTAAATCCTATCTACTGGGAAGAGTGACCCAACAAAAATAAATTCATCTTTAATTAACTTTATAGTTTACTCATGTGCCTTGAACTAACAACTTAGAATCCATTCCCACATTTCCAAAGCCAATTCTTGACTGTACCTTTTGGTAATGCTGAAGGCCATTTAAGATACACTTCTTTTGTGGGATCACTACTTCTCTGGATCTACTATGTTGTTATTTAAGCAAAGTTTAGTCATTCAGTGATCAAAATAAGATTAATAGAGGGTGTGTGTGTGTGTGTGTGTGTGTGTGTGTGTGTGTGTGTTTTACTAGAGTTTGAATCCAGGTGCATTCTACCTCTGAGATAACCCTCCCATCGAATTAGTTTTATATTTATTTTGAAACAAGGTCTAGCTAAGCTGCAGAATGTCTCCCTGAGTTGCTGAGCCTGGCCTTGCACTTGTGGTCCTCCTATCTCAACCTTCCAAGTGCTGAGATTATAGGCATGTACCGCCAAATGTGATTTAAGAGAAGCTTCTAATATCCTTCAAGCTTAGGGACAGCACTGGCCTTCAAGAGGGAGGAATAGACTGTTTCTTCAGTTCAGGAGTTCTGAAGATTTTCGAGGGCACCATTTCAGATGTCCCTGACTTCATTGTTCAAGTAGCCTTTCCTTCCCCAAAAGACTTAGCATTGAGGTAGCAGGTTTCCTTCCCCAAAAGACTTAGCATTAAGGTAGCAGGTTTGTGGTGGGCATGATTAGCCTTTTTTAGATGTTTATAAAATTCTGATTATGGCTTCAGACTGGTTCTAAGCTTTCTGTACTGTAGAAGGTAGCATCTTCTTCTATACTTCCAATGTGTGTAGTTTTTACACTTTACCTAGAATTGTTGATTTATCTTCCCTAGCCTTGTAAAATTTTTAAATAATTATTAATGAATTTGAAATATGAATTATACACATGCTTTCTATAAAATTATTAACAAATAGTAGAGCATTAGCTACTCTCATCAAAAGTAATCTAATTACATTGCTTTATAATTACTATTTTCTCTTTTAAATATAACTGTCTAAAACATAAAACCCCAGTGCCTTTTTCTTTCATGGATATATAACCCAGGCCAGAAGAAAACTTAAGAAGGTCATGGGATATCTTTTGACATTTGAAAATTTAGGGCTTTGGGTATCTATGTGAGTCTCACTTATGCCCCTTTGATTATATCTTCCCTGGAGAAACAAATCAAGAGCTGAATTTTTTGCTCAAACTGAAAATATCTTCAATCTGCAATTACTCTCAGCCTGATGGTGACATGACTGGGCCAATGTATGTTCCCTTACATTACTGCTATTTCAGTTCACTGAAAATCTCTGAATATTAAAAGTATAATATACAGAGATCTGTGCTAAGGCTACTTAGGCATTTAGTTTAATGATTCTTATTGTCATTTAATGAAATGGGATTTCAAATGAAAGAAATACAAGCAACAGGAGATGAGGCTAGTTTATTACTTATATTAGCCCAGAATGTGCTTCAAATCATTTTTTAATGAAACAAAAAGTTAAATTTAATGTGGAGGATATTTCTCATTAGCTCCTTTCCTTCTTGCCTTTGAAATTGTCCTTTCTTCTTGAATGATCACACATCCTCAGATCCTATATTTTTGATATGAACATTAATGAAATTAATTTATCCCTTGTGTGGAAAAGAAAACATTTTATAAGCCTCTTTTTTAATTTTTTAACTAAAATCTTAAACCAGAAATAGGAACAACAACAAATGAAAACAGAAAAGAAAAGCCAATAATAATAACCATAAGAAGTCTTAATTACTATTATTTTTAATTTATTGCTACATCATAAGGAAGGACATGGAACAGTATAGAATCATCATATAGCAGGCCTCTGCTCAGCTGAGACAGATCTAGCTCAGGCTGCAAGTCGGTGAATCAGTGTGGATGACTGGACAGGAAAGCTCTGCTGCATGTGCTTCTAGGACTAGTAAATAGTGTACAAATAGAATTCTTGAGAAAGGGTAAGAAAAAGAAAACAATATGTATTAAAAAATCCTGACTGATAATTTGGGATAGCAACCAGATATTCAAATGAATATCTTTTAAAGCATTTGGAAAGTAAAATAATTAAATCTATTTTTATTAATGTATTCATTTAACAAACAATTATTTTTTCTACTTATATGTCATGTGCCAGACATTATGCTAAATCCCAGAGATGCAAATAGAGCAATTAGACATATTTCTTTCCTTTGTGTAGCTCACATTATGCTGCATCCAAGAATATATTCAAGCAAAAATCCTCTAATTCTCCCTTAACAAATTTTTTATGTGGCTAAATTTAAGTGGGTAAATTTACATAAGGAAGATTGTTAGTTCTTTAATATAAAAAAGTTTTTAAAAAATTAGTTCAAATTAATCAGGCTATAAGTCTACAGTTAATCTTAAGCCAATCTCTTGTTATACACCTTTGAGGAACTCACTCTAGAAGGTTTACTTTGGTTAGTATTCTTATTGTTACTATAAAATAAGTGTGATTGATAATCTTTATCCTTCCACCTCAAAATTTTCTCTTTTCTCATAGGAATTATTTACAGATTATCCTCTTAGATTGTTACTCTTACCTTATTCTTTATAAGTATGTAGAAAAACTAAAGAAAGTAATAGAATTTCTCATTTACCTTGGATAGTGATTTTAGACTTGAGACTTAGTGCCAACTCACTTGCCTATGCATTGTTGACAGTTCAGGCTACTCTATCAGTCTCTACAATAGGTTTTCATTGTATGTTATGCAGAGATGGAATAAAGATAGCCACAAATTCTTTCTTGCTCCTTACATTAGGACATAAAGTTTGTTTGGTTTTTTATATATTTACCTTACTCTTAAATCCCAATGGGGCTGTGACTGCTTACCTCATAGAACATGGTAGAGTCATGTTGTGTGACCTCTGGACAACTCTAAATGTACTAGCAAAATCTGCCCCACACCTATATGAAAGGTGTTTCTTGTGACGTTACCTCTCAGAACCTGGCTGGCATGCTCTAAGAAGTATATGTCATGTACAGAAGCCACAATGACTGCACAGACCCAGATTCTGGTCAGTAGACCTAACCACATGCTCAGTAACCATTAGCATAGACTGCCAACCATGTGAACGAGTTATTTGAGCTGTACTCAGATGACCATAGACTCAGTAGGTATCTAATTCCAACTGTATACTGAACTTTGGTCAGTGTTTCCTAGATGATCCTAGCAACTCCCCATATATATAAAAGAAAGTAGTATTTTATTTTATTTTATTCTGAAATTTTGAGAATGTTTTATTATACAGAAAAAACATAACACAGATATGCTTGGAGATATTTATTTTTATAAGTGCCTTCTCAGAGCCCCTCATTCGACTTTCTATTTATAATTTTGCATATTTTTATGAGAAAGTACCCTCTACTTGTATAAGCTTCCGGTACTAAGGATATACCTAGCTTTCTTTTTTTCTCTAATCTCCTTTTCTGTTGGGGCGTGTGCATACAGTGCCTAAAGAGATGCAGCCTCCTTCAGCCTGAGTGGCCTGCAGGCTAAGGCAAAGCTTTAGGTAAAGTTTAAGAACTTCCGCAGTAAAATGATTCAGCAGAAAAGGGGCTAAGATGGCGCCTGGAGGAAGCTACGAAGGCGTGGTTTCCCCATTTGTTATGGGTGGAGAGACTGAGAAGTTTTTCCCTTTCTACCTTTAAAGGAGGTTCCGCACACATGAATGGCTCATGTACCGGCCTGGGATTGGCTGTGAACTACGTGCTAGTGATCTTTATCCCGATAGGCTAGGCTATTTCCCCATGGGAATTCCCCTTGTAGTTTTGTGCTATATATATGTTTGCTTGAAGAGGAATAAATGAGACCTTGCTTGACATATCTCCCAGCTCCGTGTGGTGATCAGGCCGTCGTTACTCATCGCCCCGCCACTGTCGGGCTGGATCCTGACACTTTTCTACTTTCTAGTTTGCTTCCTCTATTCTTCCTCACTCAAATCCTTACCTTACTACCCCTGGAGTCAATCTTGCTAACTTGGAAAATGCTGCTACTCTGTGGCAGTAAAATGTGCATTCAAGTGTAGTTATATTACTTTAGCCTTGTGACCCTCTCTAAGTTACTTACTTTGAGTTCCAATTATCCATTTTTGGAGAAAATATTTGCCCATATGGCTGTGGAACAGATTAAAGAAAAAAATGCCATTTATATCACCTAGCACCTGGTCCTGTTTGTTCATTTAAAGTATGTACTCAGGAAGCACTTCTCTTTTGCAGGTCCATATTCAGTGTTAAATCTATTGATGGCTTCATTACAAAGTGGCATTGATGGATGCCATCTATCTCCTGCCCCAACATAACTTATTTGATCCAGGTCAGTGAAAACATAGTCCCACCTGCATAATTCCGACAGTAAATAAAGCTTAAGCCTTCTAAGCACATGAATCTGATTAGTATATAGAAAATGAGTACTCTGGTGGTTGTTTTTAGATGTTGCTCCCTAACAATTGTATGTTTAATTAACACAATTTATACCAAGTCACACAGAGACTCTTCCATATTCCTGCACTGTAGCATGTTTACCCAAAATAGACAACCTAATTACTTAAGAAAATTGGCTGCATTTGCAGAACTGGAGCATTATAAGAAAAATGAAATTATGAAACAGAAAGCAATGGAAAAATGCCAAATTCTTATTTTTGTTTTGTTCTTAAAATGTTAATTAAATACAGAGTCCATAAGTATTGTAGGGTTCAATACAAGTAAATGAGTAAATCTCTTTGCCATTGATAAAAGGGGTGAGCCATCTTTTGTGGCATAGTTATCTTGAATTCATAAATTCTAAGAAATTGCTGCTGTACGTAGTATAACCACATCCTAAGCCAACAATTGCTCTGTCTCATTCAGGTGGAGAGAGTGACTGTGTAATAAAGGAATCAAGCATGTGGGAAAGTTATTTTAATCACATTCAGAAAACACATGACACATTTTATTACTAACACTACATTTCTCTAGAGTTAAATAAGAGAAAATTAAGTTGTTTTCACTCTCTGGTTACCTTTGTGTTCTTACTTTTCTAAAACAAACTTCTTAGGAAGAAAGAGAGATAGGAGAAAGTAAAAATAGGCTTCTAAGGAAACCATGCTTTTCCATAAGTGGCATCAATTTAAATTTAAATTATAATTTTTAAATTTGAATATTTTATTCATTTTAACCAAATAGTGACCACAAAGCTATTCAGAGATATATAAGAAGCAAATAAAATACTTTAGTTCTTTCACAAATATTTATCATACACTCATGATTTGCTGTGCATTATGATTGATATTAGAAAAAATATAAAGAAGAAATGAGGACTGGTTCCTTTATTTTTGGTCTTGCTTGGGGGCTAAGATACATCAATACATAGTATGATATAATAGATAAATATTACAACAAAATGGATATATGTTCAAAATGCTAGTAGGACATCAGAGAAATACAAATTATAGTTTGAAAAAGAGATACTAATAAAGTGAATGATATTTAACTGAATGTGGAGATTGTATCTCTGGTGCCCATTTTAATACATAAAATCTAGTGAGTATATATCCAAGGGGTCAGTGAAATTATTTGAAGAAGTTTTCAAAGAAAAGAATACTATGAAGGGACACTGTGACAATATGAAAATTTTAGTTGTCATAATATTATGAGATTTTTTATGCCAAACTGATAAGAATCATGAATCTTATTCAGTATATAGCTTTAGTCATAATTTCAAGGGCAGAGCTAATCATAAGAGGCATATGAAGCACAGAGCAACCATATTGCTCCCAAATCCTTCCTTATTTTTTAATGTGTCTTGACCTCACCTCAACATACAAGTGGAACATCATTATGAAGAGCTACAAAGTATTCCTAACTTACACGTTGATAATTGCATACTGTATATAATACTTTATGCCCTGTAAAACTCTATGTTTCAGTTTGCCTTATTTTATTTAAGCACTTAGTCCTGGCACATTATGCTAAATGCATAAGAACTCTCAATCTAATAAAGACCAACATAGTATATAGTGATCTCCTTTATATGGAATTCTGTCACTAGTATGTTTGCAAGAGAATTTGCCAAGATCATCTTAGTTTACTTAGTGCAGCCACTTGCTAAGCCAACACTTGCTCTGTCTCATACAGGAGGAAAAGATGGGTGGTTAATAAAGGAATCAAGCCAGGCATGGTGGCACATGCTTGTAATCCCCGCCCTTGGGAGGCGGAGACAGGATGATCATGCAGGTTCGAAGCCAGCCTTGCTGGTTAAGAGACCCTGTTTCCAAATTTAAAAAATACAAAAATAGGTCTGGGAGTGTAGCCCGGAGGTAGAAGGGTTTCCAGGAACCCCAGTACCCCCAAAAAAATAAAAAATAAAAACATAAAGGAATCAAGGTTGCTACTATCACTCTGACTTTCAAATGGGAATTAAGAAAGTAGATCAAGATATTTTATTAAAATCTTTAATATTTTGTTTTCCATATATTATTATTTGACAATTGTCACAAATGTAAACTTTGATTCCAAAATTTTGTATAAATCACAATTTACTTAAACTTTCTCAGTATCCAGTCTTGTATTTACAAATTAGAGGAAACAAACATATCAACTTCATAACATTATGGTGTGGATCACTTAGCATTACTGAATGTGAAACCAAGCATTGATGACATACTTGGTATTTTTTCCATTCCTCATTGCCTACTTTTCTCTCCCAGATTCCTAGTCCAGTGCTCTCATCCAGATTTATTGAATGAATCACAAGGCTGCTAATTCCAGGATCCTTTTTCATCAAAGGTTTTATTTTATATTTGTATATATGATAAACATTTTACACTGCCTCTTATTTAATTTTGCCAGTGTTTAATGTCCATTAGAGTTTATTTCTTGTTTATTATCCACCAGTCACTCTCTCATTTGCTCTGAGGCAGATATGTTTCCCTCTTATAACAAATAAGGAAACAGAGAATTAAAAACATTTTCACTCATTGCTTTTTCAGTTTATAGACTTGACTCTTGACTTGCATCTTGCTTTTTTTTTAAATCCAATTCAGTGATCCCAAGCTTATAATTGTAGTGTTTAGTTCATATACATTAACATGATTACCGATATGGTTGGCTTGAATTTAACAGACTTCTCTTTGTTTTCTGCTTATCCTAATTATTATTCGTTCTTTGAGTTTTTATTTATAGATTAAAAACAATAAATGTTCTAAAGATTTTGATATACATCGTTATTTTACCCTGAGTTAATATTATAGAACTTCATATATCATGTTAGTATCTTTGTTCATATGCTTTTATTGGGGCATTGGGGTTATACATTGTAGTGGAGTTCAAAGTGATACAAACACTTATGCACATTAGCATTGGTGTGTTTTCCTTCAGACTCCACATCGACTCCCCCCATACATGTTAGTGAGTTTGGTAGTGATACCTTTGTCTATGAACTTACTATTATGTGAACTGTCTCCTTTATCAATGCTTATTTTTACTCTCTCCATCAATCCAGAAATCTATTGTCTCATATCTTGGTCCTTTCCTAGCATGTTTACTTTCCCATACCTCAATATACCATGTACCACCAAACTAGTTACTTGTTTTATCTTTAGTAGTTTTGAACCCCTAAAAGATTATAAGTATTATGAATGACAGAGACATGTCTAGAAGAACTTTTATTTCTCCAAATTCTTAGTATAATACGATGAGTGCAAACTTTCTATTTCACACTGACTAATGTTTGATGAATTACAACTCAAAGATTAAAGGTATATGCAGCTTAAAAAAATCTAATAAAATTGAAAATTCATAATTCTACAGGAAATTATTTATATAAATCTATGTAAAATTTAAGTTTTTTCTCTAATTTGAATCTTTTACAGAAGTTGCAAGAATAGTAGAAGAAAGTTCAAATGTTTTGAGATAAGTTAGAGGGACCATCAGTCTTTACTTCAAACACTTTACCTCTTAGCAATAATGGTTTCCTCTAACAAAACCACATTACAACTGCCAAAATCAGGAAAGTTCATACTGTACAGTTCTGTTGTATAAGTCTCAACCCATATTATACTTTTCACAGTAATATCCATCAATCCACGACCTCTTCCTGTCTCCTTGAGTTAATTTCATCCTGAAAATTACAAGAATTTAGTACCAGATCAGACACATTAGGTGCATGGAACACACCTTTAGCCTTTTTCTATTTTGTGTAAAATTTTTGAAAAATAAAAGCCAAACATTTTATAAAATGTCCATTCATCTGGACATTGTTTTATGTTTCCTAATGATTAGATTGTGGCTATGAACTTTTAGAAGAAATACTGTTCTTTTCTTTGTTTGTGTGGCACCATAGATTAAACTCAGGAATATTCTACCCCCAAGCTATATCCCAATCCTTTTTATTTTTTGTTTTGAAATAGGGTCTACTAGGTTGCTGAAAGTCTTGCTAAGTTGCTGATGGCTTATCTCGACCCTGAAATCCTCCTGTCTCAGCCTTCCAAGTATGATATTACTGGCATGCCTTCCTCCACCTGGCCACTGTGTTCTATAGTGCATAAGCATAGTATTAGTAACACAGAATATCAGTTTGTCCCAATATTTATCTTACTAACTTTGACAACTTATTTCAGATAATGTGTAACAGTATTACCACTATAAAGTTTACAATAATAATTTTAATAACACAAAAATTAATAATTAATTTTAATTAGCAATACTTAATTAAAATTAATAGTTATTTTTAAATTAATATATAATTTCAGGGAAAGTACTACATTAAATTATCATTCTTCATCTTACATAATTAGCTTTAATTTTCACTGATACTTTTGAACTTAGCAATAGATATCTTCTGTGTTTAATGCCATTCCTTTCTATCTCATTTCTAATTTAAATCTTTATAGATGAATGGATTTTTCATTATAATTACAAATTATGATGCTTAAATTGTTCTGTGTTTCCTTGGTGGGGGTCCATACCACTGTACCTTTTTGTGAGGTCTCCTTCATTCTTTGAGATCTTCTTTACTTTCTGGCATATGGAAGTCTTCTCCAGTCACCTTATATTTCCCTTTCTTAGCCCTGGGTTTAAACTTTTCTGAGAAGTATTATTTTGTGTCCTAGGAATGATTCATTTCTGTGGACATTTCAGTGATTTATACTCTGTCAACACAAAGTTAGGAATCTAAGATATCTTATTCCAATCATATATAATATAGTATTAATTAATTAATTTTTGCAGTACTGGGAATGTAACCCAGGGGCAATCTACTTCCCACCTACACCCCAGCCTTGTTTTTTATTCTTTATTTTGAAACAAGGTCTCACTGAATGCAGAGGACCTCACTAATTAGCTGAGGCTCTCTGCATATCACCATCCTCCTGTCTCAGCCTCCCAAATGCTGGGATTACAAGTGTGTGCCACCAGGCCCAGATATTTATATATTTATTTAAGCTTTCAATGCAGAAAATATCATAATTGCTTGGTCATCCCATTGGGAAGAAAACACCAGTTTAATAAAATCCCATATGTGGTTCATATATACACACAGCAAAGTATACTTAGCTTAAGCACATTTCATCATTAACTATTTAATCTGGAGACTGGGGCTATTCTTTATAAATGGCTGGGGCATCTGGATTCTCCAATTGCTCCTTTTATAATCTTTGAGCACTGAACTGGATTTTTAGATATACTTCCTAGTTATCTCCCAACACCATGCAACTATTTTCTAGCTTTAGTGAAGAAGTGTTAAATTTTTTTATCAAGATATTAACACTCAGTAAAAAGTCCTTAAGGTTGAGATCCAAGAAGACCTAAGTGGCTCCAGCATGTGGCCTTATTCATTCACTTGTGTTCATTCTTTATACTTTATTGTCCAGAACCAAAACAACTTTCCTTACTTCTTCAAGGATATGATTTCTCATGTTGCTTACAGTGAATTTTGAGAGAGAATGTTAAAATAAAAGTATTTCCCTTTGGTCATTAGTATTCACCCTAATTTATAGATAGTAATTAGCTTAATTTGAATTTATATTATTATTAAATTTTAAATCTATTTCATTTTTGTTTGTTTTTTGGGGGTTATTTTGCAGGTCTGGGGATGGAACCCAGGGGCATTCAACCTCTGAGCTACAGCCTCTGCCCTACTTTTTATTCTTTAGTTTGAAACTGTGTCTCACTGAGTTGCATAGGGCCTCACTAAGTAGCTGAGGCTGTCCGTGAACCGCGATCCTCCAGTCTCAGCCTCCTAAATGCTGGAATTACACACCCAGCTTAAATATATTTCATTAGGGTTTTAGAAGAAGATGGCAGCAGCTGCGGTCACAGTGGCAACTGCAGCGGCCACCGAAAAGGACATGCATTCCTCTCGGAGAAGCCCTGGACATCAGATTTTGCTTTAATATCTGAGCAGGACAACTTAGGAGACATTTCCAGCCATGACTTCCTACTTAGAATACAGGAGAGAGAGTAGATAATGGCAGAATTAGAAGATGACAAGGAGGTGCCCACCACACAAGAAAAGTGATTTTTGAAAGAACATCCCAGAAGAGATTAGAGAAAAGACTGCTTCAGCCACACATGCTGGGGACTCTTAACAACATACCTTGTAAGAAAAATGATCCGGCCATGGTGGAGGGAGTCCAGAAGAACTGGGCAGGAAGCCCAGCCACGTGTCCCGGGGAACTCAGTGTGCCTCACTGCCGCACTCCACTATGCTGTGCCGGGGCTGGGATGTGCTTGGAACAGAAGTTCCTGCTATATGTGGTGAGGCTGTGGGCCTCCACTCACGGAGGGGAGATAAAATCCATTGCTGTTGAGTTCTCGATCTCACATCTTCTTCAAAACACACATACTGTCTTCTCTTATTAAAATTATTTGAGAGGGGCCAAGATGTCAGCAGCAGCAGCCAGGATTCAAGAGATGCAGACAAATCTTAACTAATCCACATTGATCTGTTGGGGAAAAAAAAAACTCTGGGAAGGGGGGCTTCTCCTGTTGCACATGCTTAAGAATTCTGGATGTCATACCATGTAAGGAAGGAGCTCAGCAGAGAAACAGGAGGAAGGCAGTGGCAGCAGGAGTGGCAGAGGCCAGTATTTGGGAGAGGTGGAGATCCAACCTAATCAGTGGTGTGAAGACAGTGGTGGCAGCGGCAGCTAGTACTTGGGAGAGGCAGAGATCTGACCCAATCCACTGTGATATTTTGAAGAAATCACCTCAAAGGTAGATTGCTACTGCCACGCATGCTCAGGAATTCTGGACAACATGCTGTGTGGGAAAAATGTTTGGGAGAGAATTGAGATGGTGGAGGCAGTGGCCAGTACTTGGGAAGCAGAGATCTGATTCAATCCAACTTGAGCTTTTGAAGAAATCGCCCCAAAGGTAGAATGCTACTGTCACACATGCTAGGGAATTTGAGACAACATGCTTTGTGAATAAGGTGCTCTGAAGAGAACTGGGATGGCTGTGGCAGCAGCAGTAGGGTCAGTATTTGGTAGAGGCAGAGACCCAATCCAACCCACCTTAAACCCCATGCTTGGGAGGCAGAGACAGGAGGATCACACAGGTTTGAAGCCAGTCACACTGGTTTAAGAGACCCTGTTTCTAAATAAAAATATTAAAAATAGGTCTGTGAGTGTAGCCTGGAGGTAGAAGGGTTTCCAGGAACCCCAGTACCACCAAAAAAAAATTTTTTTTAAAGAAATGTCCTCAAAGGTAGACCTACTGCCACACATGCTCAGGAGTTCTGGAAATCATACTGTGGGGGAAAGGTGTTCAGGAGAGATCTAAGATGGCGGTGGCAGCAGCGGCAGTGGTGGTGACCAGTATTTGGGGAGCAGACAGATCCAGCCCAATCCACCTTGAACTTTTGAGGAAATCCCACCAAAAGTAGACTGCTCCTGCCACATAAGCTCGGGAATTCTGGACAACATGCCAAGTGGTAAAAGACTTTGTGGGGGGGTATCAGAGGGAGCCCCGCATAGCCAGGATGGGCCTCCATACTGTGTGGTCTGGGAGACATCAGCCCTCATGGCAGCATGCTCCTCTGTACATTGCTGGAGACCAGGGTGCACATGGAGCAGCAGATCCTGCTCTCCATAGTGAAGCTGTGGACCTCTGACTTTGAAGGGAAGACAAAATTAATTGCTACTAGGTACTTAGGGTCCCAGATTTTCAAAAGACATGTACTGCTTTCTCATATTAAAAAAAAAAAAAAAAGGAGTCAGTCGTGGTGTGGCACGCTTGTAATCCCAGCATTCAGGAGGCTGAGATCTGGAGGATTGTGGTTCACGGACAGCCTCAGCTACTTAGTGAGGCACTCTGTAACTCAGTGAGACCCGCTTTCAAACTAAAGAATAAAAAATAGGGCAGGGGGTGTAGCTTGGAGGCCAAATGCCTCTTGGTTCCATCCCCAGACTCGCAAAAAAAAAAAAAAAGAATAAAAAGAAACAAACAACAACAACAACAAAAAAGGAAGAAAACTGGGCATGGTGGCACACGCTTGTAATCCCTGCGCTTGGGAGATGGAGACAGGAGGATGGCACAAGTTCAAAGCCAGCCTTGCTGCCTTAAGAGACCCTGTTTCCAAACAAAATTATAAAAACATAGGTCTGGGAGTGTAGCCAGGAGGTAGAAAGGTTTCCAGGAACTCCAGTACCACCAAAAAAAAAAAAGGAAGGAAAAAGGGAACATCTGTAAATGACCTGCCCATAGTGACAGAGACTGGAACCCATACACAGCAAGGCCAGTGCCTGGGCCTTTGAAGCCAGTATTGGAGCCTGCCATGTGATAAGAACTGTGCTGGGGCCAGCGAGGTTAGGATTGGACCCTGCCTTAAGGCAAGGCTGGTGCCAGGGCAAGCGAGGCCAGGATCACAGCCTGCAGGGAGGTAAACCTGGTGCTGGGGCCTCTAAGTCCAGGATCTGAGCCTGCCACGGGGTGAGGCCTGTACTGGGATTTCCAATGCCAGGTTGGGAGCCTGCCAAGGGTTGAGCAAGGCCAGAATCAGTGTATGCCATGAGGCAAGGCCGGTGCTGGAGTCTCCTTGGCCAGGATTGGAGCCTGCTGAGGGATGAGGCCAGTGCCAGGGCCAGCGAGGCTGGGTTCAGAGCCTGCCGTGAGTCCAGACCAGTGCCAGGGCCTCCGAGGCTGGGATTGGAGCCTGCTGTGAGGTAAGGCCAGTGCTGGGGCCATCTAAGCTGGGATCAGAGGCTTCCATGAGGCAAAGCTGGTGCTAGGGCCAGCGAGGCCAGGATTGGAGCCTGCCATGAGGCAAGGCTGGTGCTAGAGTCTCCGAGACCAGGATTGGAGCCTGCCAAGGGGTGAGGGTGGTGCCAGGGCTAGCAAAACCAATATTGGAGCCTGCCTTGAGGCAAGGCTAGTACTGGAGCCAGTGAGGCTGGGATCGGAGCCTGTCATGGGGCAAGACCTGTGCCAGGGCCTCCGAGACCAGGATTGGAGCCTGCCGAGGGGTGAGGCCGGTACCTGGGCTAGTGAGGCCAGGAATGGAGCCTACTGTGAGGCTGGACTGGTGCCAGGACCTCTGAGGCCAGGATTGGAGCCTTCCATGAGGCAAGACTGGGGCTGGGGCCTCCAAGGCCAGAATCGGAGCCTGCTGAGGGGTGAGGCCAGTGCCGGGGCCAAAAAAGCCGGGATCAGAGCCTGCTCTGAGGCAAGGCAAGGGTTGGGGCCTCTGAGGCCAGGATCAGAGCCTGCCATGAGACAAGGTTGGTACTGGGGCCTCTGAGGCCCGGATCAGAGCCTGCTGAGGGTGAGGCCAGTACTAGGGACAGCGAGGCCAGGATCAGAGCCTGACATGAGGCAAGGCTGGGGCTGGGGCCTCTGAGGCCAGGATTGAAGCCTGCTGAGGGGTGAGGCAGGTGCCGGGGCCAGCAAGGCCAGGATTGGAGACTGCCAAGAGGTGAGGCCCTTGCTGGGGCCAGCGAGGCCAGGTTCAGAGCCTGCCATGAGGCAAAGCCAGTGCTGGAGCCTCCGAGGCCAGGACCGGAGCCTGCCAAGGTGTCAGGCCTGTGCCGGGGTCAGCAAGTCCTGGATTGGAGCCTACCGTGAGGCAAGGCCGGTTCTGGGGCCTCTGGAGCCAGGATCAGATCCTGCTGAGGAGTGAGGCCAGTACCGGAGCCAGTAAGGCTGGATCAGAGCCTGCAGTTGAGGCAAGGCTTGTGTTGGAGCCAGCGAGGCTGAGATCAGAGCCTGCCGGGTGGCCAGGCCATTGCCTGGGCTTCCAAGAGTGGGATGGGAACTTACAATACAGCATACACAGAGAAATATCACAGAAAATAAAAAATCAGATGCTTTCCCTAATATGCAAAAACTAGGAATAACTGGGTAGTAGAAGGAAATCCAGTTGAAGAAGGGCCCTATGGAGCTGCAATTAAGGTGACCAATCAGAGGGGATGGGATGGGGGAAGATGGACTCTCTTTAAGGCACATGATGTACGTAAACAAATATATCAGAGTTAATCACTAAATCAAGCATGGGGTTGAGGGAGGGGGAGGGAATGGGATAGGGATCAGATAAGGGCTAATTGGATGATGTGTTCTTCTATATTCTCACAAGTCTTGTATTCCATTGAGATGTTTGACTACAATGCACCAATATAAGTATTTAAAAATAAAATATAATATTAAAAAAATCTATTTCATTATGTATGAAATATTTCTAACATTAGACATATGGGAACACATAAAAGTAATTTATAAGTATTCATTATACCATAGAAAATACTAAGTGTTATAGTTTAGATCCGCTTACTTTTTCTTTAGGTGGTAGTAGGGATTGAATCCAGGGTCTTGCCCTGTCAGGCAAGCACTCTACCACTGAGCTACATCCCCATTACATATAGTTGAGTTCTGAAATATTCTGAAAAAGGTTAAGGTGTTGAAGGCTTTGCCCCTAATGCAGCATTGTCAGATTTGGGGCTTTAGGAAAGTGATTGGCTCCTGAGGACTCTGATCCCTTCACTGATCAATCTATTGATAGGTTCATAATTGAATACATTATTGGAATGTGGTGGAAACTGTAGAGGTGAAGGCTGGTTGGAAGGAGGGGTCCCTAGGGATGTGCCCTGGAGGTGTATATCATGTTTATAATCCCTTCCACTTTTTGTCTTTCTGCTTTAATCTACAATAAGGTGAGCAATTCTGGTCCTGCATACTCTTATGCTGTATTGTTCTGCCTTCCCAGAAGCCTACAATAATGAAGCTAAGTGACTATAGACTAAAACCTTTGAAATTGTAAGTAAAAAATAAATCCTTCCTCTTTTGATTTAATTTTTCAAGTATTTTGTCACAGAAATGAAAAGTTAACTAACACTCTAAGGATCAAAATATAAGCTACTAATTCATGTTTGCCCAGCTAAGTTGGTGAGGAAGAGGTGTTTGGACCCAGGTTCTCCTGAACTTTTTAAGCAGTCACTATTCACTGGTCAGTGCCCCACTTCACTCAGTTATAACTGGGCAGATAAAAACTGCAGGTGGAGGGATTGTGAGTTTGTTGAAAGGCTCTACATGCAAATATACCTTCATTGATTTATTTTTTATCTTCATAGATGTTAAAGAACAAATTATACAATCTTATATCTTTTTACTTAAAGATTTTTTCCTATTAATAATATAACACAATGAAGTTTATAAACCTATTTTTCTTTTGTAACCAGATTCAATGGCATGCTTTAAAAACAGTTTAAAGAGTAAAGTGTTTTGAGTTTATCTCAAAAGATATGGAGATAATTGAGACTGCAGGTATTAACACAATAATTTTTAAACATAGTTTCTCTTTAATTCAAAAGATGGTTGAGATAAAAACTTCAATTATTTTCTTTAGATACAACTGGTTATCATAAAAATACTATTCTTTCTCTTTAGAGATAATTAACACTTTATCTCAGTTAAATTTCCTTTTGCAGCAGTGAGGTTATCTAATTTATTATAAATGTTTAAACCTTACATCATGTCTAATTGCCATTAATTATAAGTCTTCCAAAATATTGAAAATAAACAAAAGTGTAGTCTTTGATGACACAGCAATTTCATGTAGATCTTGAGAAAGCTCGATCAAGGGGATTCGCAATGGCATAGATCCCCCATGAAGTATGTCTGGCATTTCTTTCTTCAAAAAAAATTATTTTAGGATTATTTGGATTACTATGTATAATTGGAACTTTATGTAATAAACATTATAACTAAAAACTGATGGGCAGTGGCTTGTAAGAGACTCAGGTGGCAGATATCTTTCCAAGGATAAAAATATTGGGCCAAATATTAAGTTCAAACTGACCTTAGTTAGAGCCACTGTATACAATTAAGTTTGAGACAGCCTTGTGAAGTGAGACAAAATATACTATGTCCAGCACCCTTGCCCTAAACTTTATAACAAATAATAATTTTTACTGTCCTTGGCAATCCTGCTTGCATGACTATGCTCTTGCTTTTCTGCCAAAAAATAAAGTATAAAAACTGTAACAAATCCTGAATAAAATGGAGAAGATTGAATCTGAATCATGTGTCGTCTTCTCTCATCAGCCTCAGTTTTTCCCCTTCACCTTCACACAAACCTCGACTCTGCTAGGGCTGGACCCCGGCACTTTGGAGTATGCTAATTATTTTCAATAGAAAATAAATTTTATTTAGCTTTAATAAATTAATTTAAATAATTGCAATTTTTATAAAGTTCTAGGCTATGGAGGAGGGGCACTTTTATCTAAATCACAGTCTGAATTCATCACTATAAAAATTGCAATGACAAAGTCAATGATTTTAAATTAAAATGCAAAAACAGAAGACAGTATCTTAAAATAAAAATAGAGATATTTATGTAAGCCTACTACATAAAAATGATACGATATATTGATAAAGGTGACAAAATACATGTGGATAAAATTAGGAAGTCACTTGGCAGGAAAGTTTACATATATATGCAAAGAACCCCACAAATTGAAAAAAAAATCAAGAGCCTGGTAGCAGATTCCCCACATAAGTAGAGGTTGGTTATATGTAACAATAATGGTGTTGCAATAGCTCAAAACATGATGGTGTTTACCAAAAATGATGATAGAGTTAAATATTCACATAAAACATTAAGCATAGTCTTTCCTTCATACTATCATACAAATCAATTTTACACACATGAAGTCTTGAAAATAAAACTATGGGATATGTACACAATGAAATTTTACTCAGCCATAAACAAGAACAAAATTATATCATTTACAGGAAAATGGATGGAACTGCAGAACATTGTACTAAGTGAGATTAGTCACAAAAAAATATGAAATTGGATTCTCTCCCTTATATGTGGAATCTAGGGAGAAAATGTGTCAGAGGAGGAACTCTAGTCAAGGAAGGAAAAACCATAGATGAGCTATTAAGGGAACCCAACTAAGGGGGGTTGAAGAGGGGAAGAGAAAAATTTCCTAATGTACATGATGTATATTCATAAACATATCAAGGTCAATCAGCAAACCAAATATGAGAAAGAGAGAGGAGTTAGGGGATGGGGTGGAAATGGGAGAAGGGCTAAGTAAGCGATGTGTGCATGTGTGTCTCTAACATCTTCTGCCCCATTAAGATATATGACTATAATGTGCCAGTATAAAATAGAAAAAACCCAATATTTTAAAACATTACTTTAGAAGAAAATATTTGAGAACACAAACAGTATATTTGGGTATAAAAGAAACCACAAAAGAACTGATTGGTACACTTAATTTTATTAAAACAAAGTAAAAATTATGCATACTTAAATTGGCATAAAATACTTTTGCTCATCTAAAACCAGTGGAAAAGAATGAAGACAAGTTATGGTCTGGAAGAAGGAATTACAATACAGGTAATAACAATAATTAGTATAGTAACATATCTTTTAAAGATTTCTACAACAATAAAGTTTTATATTGGATAATGTCAAAATATGTATGTGAAAAGATACAGGGAGCCACTAATAGTTAATGTTAAAATATATTTGTTTTAGATCATTCAGTTCATGAGAAGAACCTTTTAATATTCAGTTTATGATTACAATATGGCACATAGGCATTCTTAGATGCTCTAATGACAAGATACATTTTGGAGAACATTTTGAACAACAATTTTTATGGATTTAACTGAGAAACACATGGCATAAAAAATTAATGCATGGGAATAATAACCATCAAATCAGAAAAATGTTTTGGATAGAAATATACTTGACTGGTTCCAACTATAATGACAACTATTTTTATACTTGCCAATACTTATGACTGTGTGGTGGATCTAAGTGTTTTATCTTTTCCTATTTTATTTTTGTTTATTCCATTTTCTATATCATAAATTTTGCATATTAACTTTTTCTGAAAAACAATAGTTTTAGAAAATTAAATGTGGTTTCTAGGAAAATATGTTTGTGTCATGTTAAGTAAATAGGAACATTTTCAGATAGATCACCGGGTAATGGAGAGGAAACAATGATTTCCTTGGTAAATTCAGATTGCATAGAATTATGTTGGTATTATACTAACTAAATCATTTTATTAGAGATATTTTAACTATATTCTGTCACAAGTTTTTTTTTTCTTTCTCTTATAAACATTTCAGATCTGATTAATGCAAAACTGAATAGGAAGAAACATACAAATTAATCACAGGAAGAAAAAGTGGTCACCACTCAGATATTCTACAAAGAATTGAGAGTAAGCTAAATTATAACAAGAACACTAATCAGCTCTGGCTTAGCATGTTTTGTTTTAATTACTTGTGATACATTTTCTTTAACATAAGTTAACTTAAGATCAATTGCAAGCACCCACCAATTATTTGCAAATCATTTCTCATTCCAAAAGATATTTTCTTATCAACAACAAAGTGTCCTGTTAATATCTAATATCAGTTTCACTTTTAAGATATACCATAAATCCCACATAACTATGGGTTGGGATTCAGGTCTGATCTCAGTTCTTCCAGCTTCCTTCTGATCAAAGCTTTGATCTTGGTTTTGCCACTCCCCCTAGACTATTTAACATCCTGGTCCCTGGTGACTTCTTTCAAAAATGAGGGGCTGGTTGGACGATGTGTGCATGTATGTCTCCACCATCTTATACCCCATTAAGATGTATGACTACAAAGTACCAATAAAATATTTTAAAAATATGAGGAGCTGAAGAGGGAAAGTAAAGTTCAATTTATTGTCCACACATACCAGGTGTGTGGCCTTTAGTATATTTACCTTCCCTTTGTTCGTTTTCTTACCTATAAGTCAGAATTTCTGATTTTTGAGATTCATTCTCAGTATTACAGTAAGAATTATTAGACCTAATTTTTGTACTAGTATGTAAAATGGTTGGCACATGAGAGATGACTGCTTCTTCAAATCACAATTGTATCTCTGTCTTTCCCTAAGAGGCTACCTTTGCCTTTGAAGATTTTTCTATTGTCCAGTGGCAAAATTATTTGATATCCGTAAACACATCACTTTTTATGCATAGTACTGGGGATTGAACTCAGGGGTATTCTAGCACTGAGATACATATCCAAGCTGTAAATTATGTTTTTAAACATATTCTTGCTAAGTTGTGAAGACTGGCCTTGAATCGGTAATCCTCCTATCTCAGGCTACTATGTACTGAGATTACAGGTGTGTGACACCAGGCCCAACAGGATTAATCGCTTTCATATAAGGAAAGTTTCTGCTGCGCAGTGTTCAAGATTGTATCTTGTCTAAGAGTAGACACACTTTTATAATGCTTATAAAAACAACAAAAGATAAGAATTTAATTAAAGGAATAGTCATATTTTCATCTTTTTTTGTTTAACAATTGGCTTCGAAATGGGTTAGTTGAGAAAAAATAAGGAAAGACTTTAGCAATATATCAAAAAAAATACCAACCACCTTTAACACACTGGAATGATTTAAAATTTTTATCAGTAAAGATAAGATATCTCAACAATCCTAGTTAGATATGACAATTTGTTATGTTTCAGATAGTGGAATTTAAGATCCCACTCACTTGTTTCAATATTTCAAGCTAAGCTGATTTAATCTTCTATTCAGCTTTTGCTCAACCAAGCACGGTGTGCTGAGAGAATGCCTATAGTAGACATTATTCTTCCCCACGATGTGGGCTTCTTTTCAGCTCATGCTACACACGGACTTACCCTCCCTTTTATGAAGTTTTTCTGACCTGTTATAAATAAGTCCTTTCTTCCCGTGCTTCCCATTTTCCCTCATTTTGCCCTTGACAGAGATGCCTGCCTTTTTCTAGCCAGATGAAACCTATTCTCTTGTCTGCTGTTCCTCCTACATCCTCCCTAGACTTTAACTAAAATAATTGGAACCACTGCTTTATTATTTCCACTGCCATATTTATTTTATATATCTTTTAAGGATTTTAGTAGATACCCAGACTGTAAATCATTGCAAATATTTTTGAACATTTTATTTTCACGTACGCACATTCACACACCACATAACAAAATGTTAGTCAATGATGGGCTGTGAGTACAATGGTGGTCCTAAGATTTTAATGGAGCTAAAAATTTATTAGCTATGAGTGATGCCAGATGTCACATAGTAATGTTGTAGCACATTATTCAAGTTTGTAGTGATGCTGGTGTGAAAAATCAGTATCATCAGTCATGTAACAGTATGGCATTTCAGGACATGGTGGTACATGCTTGTAATCCCAGTACTAGGGAGGCTGAGACAGGAGGATCGCAGGTTCATCGCCATCCCCAGCTACTTAGTGAGGCCCTCCTCAACTTAGTGAGACCCTGTTCCAAAATAAAGGACAAAAAAAATAGGGCTTGGGGTGTAGCTTAGAGATATAATAGCCCCGGGATCCATCCCCGGTACATTAAAAAAAGTATGTTACATACAATTATGTAAAATACATAATGCTTGATAATGGCAATAAATAACTATCTTACTGGTTTAAATATTTACTGTGTTATGTTTTTATCATTATTTTAGAGTATACACCTTTGACTCTTTTTTTTTTTTTTTTTTTTTTTTTTTTTTTTTTTTAGTGGTACTGGGGTTCCTGGAAACTCTTCTCTGGGCTACACTCCCAGACCTATTTTATATTTTTATTTGAAAACAGGGTCTCTTAAGCCAGCGCGGCTGGCTTCGAACCGGCATTATGCTCCTCTCTCTGCCTCCCAAGCATGGGGATTACAAGTGTGTACCACCACGCCCAGCTTCTTTGACTCATTTGTAATATTTTTATTATTTTTACTTTATTAGTGCATTGTAATTATACATCATCATGAGATTCAGAGTGACAGAAACATACATGAGCAGAGCATTCCAGCATTTATTCTGTGTTTATCTCCAGGTTTCTTCCTGTACTCCCCATAGAGAATATTTATATCTATATAGATCACATATTAAAAAAGAATTATTTGAATTGTTTTTACCATCAGATCTCCCCTTTCTCCTTCCCAAATTCCCCTCTGTTTTCCTGCAAATGGCATGATATGATTATGATACCACAATATTATAATCTATTTAACTGTTGAAGGACACCTAGGTTTGTTTAATAATTTATCATAAATTGTGCTGCTATAAACATGGAAATGTGTGTATACCTGTAGTAATCTAACTTAACTCCCTTTGGAAAGATCTCCAAGAGTGATATGGCTGAGTCCCATGGTGAATCCATTCCCAGTTTTTTAAGGAATATATTACTGATTTCTAGAGTAGCTATATTAATTTTCAATTTCACCAACAGTATATAAGGGTTCCTATTTTCCTACATCCTCATCAACATTTATTATTGTTTGTATTCTTGATGATTGATGCTCTAACTGGAATTAGGAGGAATCTCAGTGTCATTTTAATTTTCATCTCCTTGATTCCTAATGATGTTGAACCTTTTTTATATACATATTAGCCAAAAGTATTTCTTTCTTTGAGAAGTGTCTATTCAGATGCATTGCCCATTTTTTATTGTTTTTATTTTATTTTAAGAGTCATTTGTGGTAATTAATTAGGATATAAACAATAAGAACCATGCAAACTTGCCTTCTTATTGATACATCTTACTGATACATTTATTGTACATGAATAAAGCCAGAGTAGAGGAGGACAGGCCTGAGCAGGAAGAACTTGTACTCTACCCCTAGAACTTTTTGGGTATTTTTATTGGTGCATTATAGTTTCATATCATAATGTAGTTCATAGTATCAGTGACATACAATTTTTACACAGCTCTTGAGCTTTCCCCCAGTGATCTTCTGTTTTTGGTTAAGTTTTTAAGGTTCTTTATATATTCTAGATATTAGCCCTCTATCAGAGGAATAGCTGGCAAAGATCTCCCATTCTTAGGTTCTCTCTTTTGGTTCTTGATGGTTTATTTTGCTGCACTAAAGCTTTGATTACTGATTCCATCCTATTTGTTGATTCTTGCTTGTATTTACTGAGCTTTGGGAGTTTTATTGAGGAAGTCTCTACCCATGCCTATATGTTGGAGAGTGGTCCTATGCCCTTTTCTAGTAGACCAACCTGGTGGAACAGTGGCCCATACCATATAACTAAGGTGTGTGGCAGAATGTACATTCAGATGCTTGAAAAATGATGAAATTGCCTTGTATCTCACAGAACCTATTCATATTGGTATATGACAGATGACCATGTATAGTATATGTGTGTGTGTGTGTGTGTGTGTGTGTGTGTGTGTGTGTGCATGTGAAATTCTAGATGGAATTTTTTAAATAGAAAAAAAATTAGACAACTGACCAGGACAGGAAGGATAGGTGAAGACCTGTCCTTGTAGAAGGAGAATTGTAATGAAATTTAAACTATGACATTGCCTGCATTTGCTAGATAAAAATGTATGAGATTGACTTTATATTTCCCAGTAATGAAAGCCAGGTGAGAAAGTCTATCAGTTACAATAGGCTCTGTATAAATGAGATTTAAAAAAAAAACCCAAATTTTTGAGGAGCATAAAATTCCACAGCACAAATAATTTTTCAGTTGGTCCTCAAAAAAAGGGCATCAGGCAACATAATGGTCTTCCGAAAGTGTATCAGTTTAGGTCGTACTCATAGTAACGAAATGAGTTTACCTGTTTCTTATAATTTTTCTCAATGTGGTGGATGATGTCTGACCAAAATGTGAGTGGGAGAAGTTCTAATGAACACTGATCTCACAATGTTCACCTTTTGATCCCATGTTAGCATCAATAAAGGGAGTGATCAATTTCACATGATTGAAAATACATGAACCGATAACTTTTAGAAAACTTTCATAAATTTCTTTATGCTGATATTTATACAGTGAGGAATAGAATATTCAAGATAAAATGAATGTGTTTTACATTGCCTTTAAATGTGGAACTACTAAAAATTGATAAAACCAAGGCTTTGTGTGACATTTCTTATGAAACTGGGGAGCTAAAATAGAAATGGATCTACAAAAAATTATTTATGTAAAAGGAAGATAGTCCCCATGACATCAACTAGACTATCAAAACCAGTAATAATTGTATAAGGTTATGTTAAGGAATGGACTAGGAGATAGGAAATCAGTGCAGAAGAAATCCTTCTTTCATTATTTATTATAATGTACATGTTTAAATTTGATTTTAAAATTAAAATATTTCCAGATTCTGATTTTCAATTTGTTCTAATGAATAGACAAATGAGTTTTAGGGGAATCAGCTTTAGAATGTGGCCAGTTTTATCTGATTATAATTAATCACAAGACCACTTGACCATAGACCACTTTTAGTTTATAATAATGAAATGCCATTCTCTAATTCTAGGAAAAGGGATTTCTTTCCGTCTTCTATACTGAGAGGTTTTGCCTTAAATTCATACAAACCCAGTATCAGAACTGACAAACAGTTCAAAATTGAGTAGGCTGAGCTTCATCTTATATGTAAATATATTTAATACTATCCCTATCCTCCTTACCAAAGAAAATACTATAATTTACCGAAAATTACTATTCTCAGACCACTCAAAAACTGACATCTCATAGTAAATTATGATGATAAAATCAAGAGAAGCTAATCCAGAGTCAAATACAAGTTTGCTTACCTGGAGCCATAAACAAACTACAAAAAATATGTATATAGTATATAGTAATGTGAATAATTGTTGCTGGCCAATTTGAGTATGGACAAATGACAGTGAGAAACTCTTGATAGTAACACTATCCCATGATTTTTTTTTTTGGGGGGGGTACTGGGGTTCCTGGAAACACTTCTACCTCCAGGTTACACTCCCAGACCTGTTTTTTATATTTTTATTTGGAAACAGTGTCTCTTAAGCCAGTGCCAGCGGCTTCGAACCTGTGCGATACTCCTGTCTCCGCCTCCCAAGCACGGGGATTACAAGCGTGCACCCCCACGCCCGGCTTCCATAAATTTTATTGCTGGAAACTCCATCAACTAAATTCCGGTAGCAGAGTCAAGAAAGATCCCCCATGGCTGTGTGTGTGTGTGTGTGTGTGTGTGTGTGTGTGTGTGTGTGTGTGTGTGTATTTTGCTGAGCAGTCTACCCCCAGTCATATTTTAGTTTTTATTTAGAAACAGGGTCTTGTTAAATTTCTGGCCGATAAGTATTTTGATAAAATATTCTGATAAGCCAGGTATAGTGGCTCAAGTTTGAAATCAGTGCTTGGGAGACTAAAACAGGAGGATTGTAGGTTCATGGCTAGCTTCAGGAACTTAATGAGGCCCCCTATACAACTTAGTGAGAACTTATTTTCAATAAAAATAAAATATGGCTGGGGATATATCTCAGAAGTAGAATACTCCATGTTGAACAACTAAAAACATGCAAGCAAAAATCTACTAAATGTTGATCAGTTATAATTATCAAGTTTTGAAACAAATATGTCACCTCCTATTTTTCATTGACCCTTGCTGACAAAGATAAAGTAAATGTGTGGAAGACATGTATTGGACTACCACCATTTGTCAATCAGAAGCTTTGTGTAAAAGAAATGTTTAAAGATATACTCATAGGAAAGTAGAGCTATAAAAAGAAATCTTGCATTTGTACAGCTGAAGTATTGAGATAGATAACATCATGTATGGTGGGATGTGGGTGATTTGGGAGAAATGTAGAGTCTTGCCATGACATCTGTGATGGTAATAAATGTTATTATCCATAAAAATTCTTTTAGGTGAGAAATACTAACAGGGGACAGAAACATATTGCAAACAAAAAATATACATATATTAGTTACTAAATCAAGATATAGCAACAAAACAAATTCTTAAAAATTATAAGTAACTTTATAGCCTAACACTTCTTAGAGAAGCCATCTGTCTAGATTCACATAGAATATTTTTAATGTATATGCCTGTACTTCAGCCCAGCGTACCTTTATAATTAATGTTTCCTTATTAGAAAATTCATTAGAAAAATACTCAAGAAGCTTCTGTCTTCACCACTTTAAATGATAATACGTTTATTCCAAAACATAATTTAAAAGGCAATGTAATTAATTAAACTGAATTATTAGGAATGTGGCAAATGCTTTGAAACTTTTGGGTACTCAGACAAAATGACTTATTAAGTTGGGTATTATTGAAAAAAGAAACTTAAGCATCTAATTTCTGCAACCATCATTTGGAATTTTTGGTGAGGATTGTAATTTCAAATGTGTTGATGATTATTGCCAGGGATGTCCTCCAAGGAAAAAGGATTAACCAAGAATGACAGTAGATAATCTTCAAGAGAGAGCTTAAATTGAGTATGTTGGAACATGCCTGTAATCCCAATCCTTATAAGGCTGAGATGAGAGGATCACAAGTTCAAGGCTACCCTCAGCAACTTAGCAATGCCCTGAACATTACTTAAGGAGACCATGTTTCAAAATAGAAAGTAAAATAGGGATGAGACTGTAGCTCAGAAATAGAATGCTCCTGGATTCAATCTCTGGCAATACAATAAACAAACAAACAAACAATAAATAAATAAATAAATAAATAAACAAGAGAAAGTTTACTAAGAGAATAAATGCAATTGGCACTAATAACTCAAAAAAAATTCAGTGAGGTGTGGAATGTTCTACAACTGAACTCAGATTGTAGGAGAGCTGCTTTGATTGATTTCATATCAGTGTTTAGCCATTCTTTATCTTTTAAAAATGGTAACAGAAATCTTGTCTGCAAAAACATTATCATTTTCCCTCTTGATTCTGGGGATTAAATACAGGGGCATTTTATCTTTGATCCATACCCCAGCCTTTTTAAATTTTTCTTTGTTTGTATGTTTGTTTGTTTTGTTTGGAAACAGGATCTCACTAGGTTCCTGAGAGGTCTGGCTCTGTTGTTGAGGCTGTCCTTGAACTTGTGATCCTTGTCTTAGCCTCCCAAGTACTGGATTTACAAGTGTGTTCCACCAGGCCTGGCTTGCAAGCACAATATTGAAATTCATCATTTCAGTGTTAGGACTTCCATGATTCAAAACAGATTGTTGTAAAGCAATAGTGAACGTCTGAGTTCTTCTTTTCCTATTTGTACTCCTTTGATTTTCTCTTCCCGCCTTATTGCGCTGGCTAGAGTCTCAAGTAATTTCTAAAAAGAAATGGTGATAATGAACATCCTTGTTTTGTTCCTGTTTTTAGGAGGTATTCTCAAAGATTTTTCCCAGTTAATGTGATGTTGACTGTGGGCCTATTGTAGATTGCCTTTATGATGTTGAGGTATGTTCCTTCTATTCCAATTCTCTGTAGTTCTTTTAGTATAAATGGATGTTAGATTTTGTCAAATGCTTTATCGGCATCTACTGAAATAATCATGTGACTTTTTTCTTTGGTTTTATTTATATGATGAATTACATGGATTGATTTTCCTATGTTGAAACAGCCTTGCATCCCTGGGATGAACCCTACTTGATCATGATGTGGTTTTGAAGATGTGTTCCTAGTATTTTGTTTAGCAGTGTTGCACTCAAGTTCATCAAAGATATCAGACTGTAGTTTCCTTCTTTGAGCTGTCTTTATTTGGCTTTGGTATTAATGTGATGTTGGCTTCATAGAAGATATTTGGGAGAGTCCTTTTTTTTCTATTTCATGAAATAGATTGAGGAGAATTGGGACTAACTTTTATATAAAGGTTTTATAAAATTAACTTGGGAAACCATCTGTTCCTGGGCTTTTCTTTGATAGTAATCTCTTTATTGCTGTTTCAATCTTTTATTTATATTGGTTAGTTTATCTTTTCTAAATCTTCTTGACTCAGCTTAGGCTGTATCTAGAAAATTGTCAATTTCTTATAGATTTTTCCATTTAATTGAGGTATATTTTTTCAAAGTAGTTTCTAATAATCCTCTGGATTTCTACACTGTCAGTAGTAATATCTCCTTTTTCATCTCTTATCTTTGTTCATCATTTGAGTTGATTCTCTTTCTCTCTCTCTCTCTCTTTTTTTGGTTTAGGTTGGCTAATGGTTTATCTACCTTTATAATTTTTTTTGAGAAACCAGCTTTAGGTTGTTGATTTTCTATATTATTTTGTTTACTACTTTGCTGATTTCTGCTCTGATTTTAATAATTTTCTGTTTTCTACTAGCTACCAAGAATTTCAGCCTGGCGTGGTGGCGCACACTTGTAATCCCTGCGCTTGGGAGGCGGAGACAGGAGGATCACGCTGGTTCTGAGCCAGCCTCGCTGGCTTAAGAGACCCTGTTTCCACATAAAAAAAAAAGTTAAAAAATAGTTCTGGGGAGTGTAGCCCGTGGGAGTGTATCCCAGAGGTAGAAGGGCTTCCAGGAACCCCAGTACCACAAAAAAAAAAAAAAAGAATTTCAACCAATAACCAACAGACAGGAGATTTTTGCCAACTACTCTTCCAATAGATTACTAATATCTAGAAGATACAGAGAACTCAAGAAACTCAGCACTAAGAAAGCAAATAACCCAATCAAGAAATATACAAGTAAACTAAACAGACACCTCATAAAGAAAGAAATTTAAATGGCCAATAAATGCATAAAAATGCTCAACATCATTAGCAATTATAGAGATGCAAATCAAAACTATCCTGAGATTTCTCCTAACTCCAACTAGAATGGCAATCATTCAAAACACAAACAACAACAAATGCTGGCAAGAATGTGGAGAAGTGGGAACTCTAAAATATTGTTGGTTTGATTTCAAATTAGTGCAACCACTTTGAAAAACAGTATGGAGGATCCAGCAATACTACTACTGGGTATCTACCCAAAAGAAAGGAAACCAAACTACCAAATAAATTCATGTGTATCTATGTTTTTTTTTTTTGTTGTTGTTGTTATGTTTTAATTTTTTATTGGTGCACCGTATTCATACATCATAGTGGGATACAAAAAAAAACTTTTGTAGACTTACATGCACACGTCGCCATAGCTGCACAATTTACCATTGCCAGACTATGGAATAGGCCAAGATGGCCATCAATAGACAAATAAATTACAAAACTAGGGGATATGTACACAATGGGATTTTATTTAGCCATAAAGAAAAATACAATTGCGTCATTTACAGGGAAATGGATGGAGCTGGAGGATGTTACACTAAGTGAGATTAGTCAGTCACAAAAAAATAAGAAATAGGATGATCTCCCTAATATATGGAAACTAGGGAGAAAATGGGTCCGAGGAGAAACTGGACGAAGAAATTTCTATAGATGAGCAAATAAGGTGACCTAAATGAGGGGATGGGAGGAGGAAGAGAAAAATTCTTTAATGCACATGATGTCTATTAAAAAAATATCAATGACAATCACTAAGCCAAGCATGAGAAGAAGGGAACGGGAGGGGATGGGGTGGGAACTAGGTAAGGGCTAATTGGGTGATATGTACATGTATGTCTTCACCATCTTGCATTTCATTAATCTGTATGAAAACAAATTACCAATAAAAAATAAAAAGAATTGAAGCACATAGATCAAAACTTTGCAGAAAAAGCAACATATCATAATGAATAATTATATAAATAATAAAAATATATTTAAACTAAAAAGACAATGTATCAGACTGCCAGTTGAAGGATACAAAATAGCACTGGGTATGGTGGCTCATGCTTGTAATCTCCACAATTGAGAGGCTGAGTACAGGAGGATTGTGCTGGTTTGAAGCCAGTTGTGCTGGTTTAAGAGACCCTGTTTCTAAATAAAAAAGTATGTGTACATATATATATATATATATATATATATACACATACATATTAAATATATACATACATATTATATATATTTATATATACACATATATATTAAGTAAAATATATATATATAATTTATAATATATAAATTTATATATATTTATAATTTATATAAAATTATATTATATATTATATATTATACATTATATTATATATAATGTAAAATTATATATATAAATATATATTAGGTAAAAATTATATATATATTAATTTAAAAAGATATATATATATATATATATATATATATATATATATATATATTAGGTCTGGGAGTGTAGTCTGGAGGTAGAAGGGCTTCCAGGAACCCCAATACCACCAAAAAAAAGCTATATAGTGTTTAAAAATTTGGTATAAAGTGAAAAGTTGGATAATTAAGAAATAGTTTATAAGTGAATTCATTAAAATATAAAAGCAAATGGAATTAGAAGTAGTATTCACAAAACTAATCAACTTATAGATTTAAATAAACATATTCAAGAAGTTAAACAGTGAATTAAACACTGCTCAAGAGAAAGCTAATGTGCAGGAAGATAAATAAGAATAAACTACCTAAACTGAAGTGTCAATTAAAAAAGACGGAAAACAGAAAAGAGACTTTAATAAATGGGAAAGAAAGAATTAGAAAGTATAATGTATGTATAATAGGAATACTAGAACGGATGCATAGACCGAATGCAATAAAGTCTGTAAAAAGATCATGTTCTTTATAAGTTTGCAAGAAATAAGGAGAAGTATTAATTTATGATTTGATTGTCTCATTCAGTGATTCCAATTAAATGCAAATCCAATACTAAAACTTTTTTGTCCTTTTTTACACAAAAATATGAAGCTTATTTTCTAGTAATGATAACATCCCAAAATTTTGTGAAATATTTCCAAATACATTTGAAGGTTCTAAAATGCCCTTTGTTGCAAAACCACTTTTCTAGACTTAGGATGAGGACACGAGCATCTATAACTTAAAAAACACTTCAGAAATGATCATGTTAGCACTTTAAATAACCAAGACTAAAGATTTAATTTGTAAAATTTAAGTTTAACTCCTGAAATTAATGATATTCAAGAAATATATATATTTTTAACCAAAACACCCCCATACTCAGAGATATAATATAAATTTTCATCAAATTTGGTAGCCTAATTGTTTCAAGTCGTCACTATAATCCTGCTGTTCTTTTTATTTTATTTATTTATTATTTTATTTATTATTATTTTATTTATTTATTTATTTATTATTTGTTGTTTCTTCATTTTCTGTGGCACTCTGTTGTTTGGGACATTCAGAAGATTAGCTTATTACGCTGCCCCAAAAATGTTATGTCTACTGTGTGTGAGCCTTTCATTTAACAGGGTGTGGAAATGCCAGGCGACAGAGAATAGAGATTTTCTGAGATTTCAGAAACAGGTTCCACAGTTTTCCTTGTAACCTATACTTGGTTTTAGGATTTTGGATAAGAAATCACACACGTTCATATCTAGGGCCTATAAATATTTACCAAAATAACTCAATAATTGCTGAATTAACATATTAGTGCAGTTGAGTTCACATATAAATGCACACATGATGTATTTGTAATTATATAAAATTACGAATACATAAAAGGTAGAGTACTAATCTCATAATTTTAGCTTGAAATGCTTTGGGGCTTGCCTTGGAGAATTATTAGCAGATATTCACTTCCTAAATGAAATATCATTGAGCTATGTCCTCTTATTTCATAATAGAAAATGCAAAATTTTACTATTAAGTTAATTATCAAATTTTAAAGTACATATATGAATGCTGACAATAAAATTTTTCTCTTTGTCATGATACTGAAAGAAATTTAGTACTTAATAACTAGACATTTAGCAAAATCTTTTGCTTTGTTATAAGACATAAATATGTTTGAAATACTAAATAATATAAATCAGCCTGTTTTAATATTTGTATCTCTTTTTTAAATTCTGAAAAAAATATTTTTAAAGTATATTATTGAAATATCTGAAAGTATTTTAGCAGTTTTTTCAGTTTATATCTATCTGATATAAGAAATTTTTCACAATTAAAGATAAATATTTAATAATCCTATCAATATAGCTAATCACACAGACACACACACACAGACACACACACACGCATACACACATACACATACACACACACATTTTTAAGCAATATATGACCATACTACACATCATTGTAATAATTGGCTAATTAAAAGAGCATACTGGATTGTATTTAAAAATATAGAATAAGTTAGTTGAGTTTCATAATAAAATCTTAATATAACACATTCTTGTATTTAGTTTTCAGTGACAGAGTTTCTGCTTGATTAATTTGTTGACTACTCAAATGTATAAATGATATAGAATGTAAATTCTCAATAATGTTTTGGTTTACTTTGACTGCAAATACAAGGCTATGGCCTAAAAAGAGTAAAAAAATAAATTTTCAACTTCTGTTTTAGTTTAATACACATATTAAATACATAAATATATGTATACACACATATACCTATGGATGTATAAACACATGCACTCTACATTTCTAGAGGAGAATTGCATTTATATAATAGCTATTTTGGGTAATTTGCTTTTTCTTCTGTTGTAACTTAAATCTACCTTTTCGCAGTTTTTCATACAATCATTTGATTTTATTAGTTTAACTATCAGATTAAAATTGGCTATTGGGATTGTGCCTGGCCATTTGATGGTTTTATAATAAGTATTGCAAAACTGAGCATCTCTCACCGAGAGAACAGAAGTTCTGTTTGCATGTAAATACCTAATAATTGCTGCATAGATGGGTGAATGCAAGTACTTTAATTATTCTGTGTGGGTCTGGAAGCCTATGACATTCTGAAACTGTGACCACCAAAAATTATGTTGATTTTAGGTTGTATCCATTTAGAATGATTGCTCATCATCTGGTTCTATTTGTTTACAATGGTTGTTTCTGTGACATAAATCGCTATGCCCATTATTATTTTTCATGCTATTTCTATTACTAAGTCTCATATGCTATCTGAATGAGGCACTTTTTAAAACATAAATAAAAGTAATTGCATAACCAAAATGTTTTCTTAGAGACCATAGGCTTTCTATTTTCTCACAAGATAATAATGCATTCTGACTTTCCTGCCACTGTGTTACTATAAGTGAAAATTAAATCCTATGTGAACAAATGAGACAAAGATTACTGAATCCTATTTTTGCACTGCTGTATTATTTGTAATCAATCATTTAAATCTTCAGTATCTAAATTACTCAAATGTATTGGAAAACGGAGATTAACAGACAGCTCCAGAGACTTTGAAACTCAGTGAGAAGATAAAGATAAAAGATTTTCATATTTGTATTATTGGAAAGGGATTTTAATGGAGTGGAGTGGATAGAGGATTTGGGACCTAGGACTTTCACATTCTAAAAACAGGTTTGCATAATAAATGACATCTAGCAAGAAGCTAAGAATTCCCCAAGAGTGTGGGAGGAGGGTACTGACCTTTGTGAAAGGGGAGCAGTTACCCCTTGGCCTCTTACCTTGTGGATCCTTCTGGTTCTAACAGAGAAATCTAGGCTTACACCTGCAGTAAGGCAGGAAGGTTTTTGCAGGGCCAGAAATGACCATAATTATAATAAAAAAAGGGGCCTTCTACCAGAGTTAAGGGGCAGACTTACACCTAGGTCAAAGGATTGCAGTACTGGGATTACAAGCATAAGGGTAAACTAACCTAGTCTCAATTGCTATAAGATCTATTAGTAGAAGCTGTGTTGTAACTTTACATAAAAAATGGTCATAATATAATTTGGCCTGTAGATTTCAGGAACACATTTATCTAAAATGTTAATATACATTTATTATACAGGATTTTAAAAATTTACCAAATGAAGATCATTATCTTGAGAAAACCAAGTTGTTTTAGACATAAAATACATACAATGCCTTTAATGTGATTTGTAGAAAAATTCTTTATTAATTTTTTGTAACCAACATTATTACACATTTATACCTTTTTGTTATCCTTTACAGCTAATTGCAACTTTCTCCAAACCCCTGCAACTTGCCTAAAACTCTAATTTTTGTTCTTGTCTTTCTTTTTCCTGTTGAAAAATTAGTTGTTTAGAACAAAAAATCTTTACATACAAACTCTTTTAACTTAAAATATTGTCTCTTTCTTTTAGCTTTCTCATAATAACTCCTCATGCCTATAATAGCTCATATTTGTTGGGTTTTCTTTTATCTTTTTGGGCTCTGGTGGTATGGCAGGCATTTATTAGTGTGGCCAAAAGGGTTACATCTGATTTACTTTGCTGACATAGCTTGAGACTTTATTTATTTATTTTTTTTTGGTGGTACTGGGGTTCCTGGAAATCCTTCTACCTCCGGACTACATTCCCAGACCTATTTTATATTTTTTTAAAAATTTGGAAACAGGGTCCCTTAAGTCAACGTGGCTGCCTTCAATCCTGCGCAATCCTCCTGCCTCCGCCTCCCAAACACTGGGATTACAAGCATGCACCACCACACCCGGCTGAGACTTTTTTTTTTAACTACTCAGGATACATCAATATATATTTTCAGCAACCTTTGTTGTCTTTTAGTAAAAACCCCCAGATAAAGCTATTTTTAATATTGTTTTTCTATATACAATTTAGAACCCCACTTAATCAACAGAATTGATTAAGAATTGATCTTAAACTGATCTTAAAACATTATTTTCATTTTGTATAGATTACGCCTGAAAATTAAGACATCAAGTAAGTATCATTCATATCTAAAACTTTTCTTTTGCCAATAAAAACATTTAAAAGCAATGAACATTGTTTTGGAAACCTCCTACAGAAACAAACATAATATTTGATTGACTATTTGCCTAGGGGAAAAAGGCATGTGTTAATAATTTTAAGGACATTTTTCTTTAATATCATTAACAAATCTTAAATCTTAAATTGTTGGATTTACTTAATTCAGGTGGATTCAGAGGCATTTGATTTTATGTTATGTTTAAATTTTATGAGTGTTTATTTAATATGCCCATTTATTGTACCATGTAGACAGAAACGCTATACATATAACACAACAAAGAACATCAACAGGTAGAGGACTAGTGAGATATATCCCAAAGTGAAGCCAGATCTTAGACTCAGCCATAGGGAAAACCTATACAGTTGGCAATACTGCATTGCCATGGTTGACACTGAATCAAATGTATTCAGGTGGCCACTTTGTCTCCCCATATCAGAAAAACATCCCAGTCACCACTACTGTTTATCTACTCTTAGGATACCAACAGATAACTAACCTTTGAGTAGTTGCTAAGTAAAGACAGGAGAGAAAAAGCCTATAAAGATAGAGGTTAAAAAATAGGACTTTAGACCCCTAGACTTAAAATATTAGAGTATAAGAGAAAAACTTTAGAAAATAGAATTATAAAATTTTAAAACCTGAGGTATGCATCCCTTACTATATTATAAAAAGCCAAACCTTCTCTATCCTAAGTTATCTCCAGAGGTGGCAATATGCCCTCTAGTGGGGTTAAGCCTCTCAGTGAAATCAACTTACCTTCTAGTAAGAGCTGAGTCCCTGGGAGAAAACAGATTTTTTGAGGTAACCCACAGAGATATGCCTGATTCCAAAGTGCCAAAGAGGTCATTTATTTACTGGCTGGTGATCAAGCAGCATTTAAAAATACTGCCATGCCAGGCTCTTATTTGGAGGTTCTTTTATAGGACAGAAACGGGTAGAAACTCAATTCCTCAACAAAGCAGGCTGTTTAAAAGAAGCAAAACTTGAGCAGTTATGGCCTTGCTACAACATTGCAAAACAAACAAATTGCAGGACATTTTGTGGTTTTAGAATAATGAGTATGGGTAAACTCTAGGAAGGGCTAGTCATACAAGTCATACAAATTGGTGACTATCAAGGGTCAAGGGAGATTAACAGACTGTCTCATTCCCCACTGTTTTTAGTAACTGAATGAATCATTGTTGGGAAGAGATTGGGGTCATCTGGGTATAGGCAACCTCAGGGTGGCCTATCATTAGGGGCTGAGTCTCTAGCAGTAAAAAGGCAGGAGTCTCTTGTGGTCTGGTGGATAGCGATTTTTTTTTTCCCCTGAAGTGCCTATAATAACTTGAGAAGGAATCCAGCAGATGAGAGGGTAGGACTCTCTCATGGTTTGTTGGATGGCTCTTTTTTCGCTCCTGTAGTGCTTGTAATAACTTGAGAAGGGGGTGGGTAATTATTTCAACCTTGGGTACATCATCTAATTTAGGGAAAAGATGTGGGAGTCTACCAAACATTATTTTGAAAGGAATAAATCTTACTGATATGGCATACACTATACCCATAGGAAGGCAAAGGGGAGAATAGTGATCCAACTATCACCAGTTTTGGAGACCTGCTTAGTTAAGATCTCTTTTAGAATCCTATTAGAATCCTATCTATCCTCTCTACCTGTTTTGAATCCTGAGCTCTGTATGCACAATGCAATTTCCAACTGATACTTAAAGCCCTTTCCAAATTTTGGAAGACTTTTGCCATGAAGTCTGGGCCACTGTTGGACCCCACTGAGAAGGGAAACCCAAATCTAGGAACTATTTTTGTAGCAGTTTCTTGGTGATGATGAAGGTAGTCTCAGTTTTGGTAGGGAAAGCTTCCACTCACACAGAAAACATGTCCACAAATACCAGAAGGTACCTATATTTGAGAGTAGTAGGCTTTACCTCCATGAAATCCAGCGGTCAGTGTTCCCCTGGTGTGTGTTACTCATTTTCTTTTCCTGGGTTTCTTTTCTCCTTTTGAATTCATCTATATACAAGTTTGGCATTGTGACCATATTGTTACAATTTTTCCCAGCTTTGGGATAAAGTTCCTGGGTCTGAGGAGCTCACAGAGCTTTGTCACTCCCTGGTGGATGGTCTGGTAGAGTTGAGATATCAGTTTTCTTTCTAACAGCATGGGGTAGACGGGCCTCCTGTCTGGTAGTATACAACATCCTATTTTTCTACTGTAGCACTTTCCTGTTTTTCCCAGTCAATTTCTTCATATATGTCAGGTGTTTTTTGTTTTTTGTTTTTGTGGCAGTTCTAGTTCAAGATACAGAACCAGTATGGACAAGGGTCTCACTAGTTCTAGAACCACTTTATGGGCTTTCTGGTCAGCTGCCCTGTTGCTCTTGGCCTCAGGGGTATCTCCTTTTTGATGACCTTTACAGTACATGATATCTGTCTTTTTGGGCAACCAGATGGCTTTTAGGAAAGCTATGATATCTTCTTTGTTCTTTACTTCTTTGCCTGCCAAAGTAAGAAGCCCCCTTTCCTGGCGTAATGTTTCATGTACATGAGCAGTGGCAAAAGTGCATTGGCTGTAAAGTATAGACCATGACAGCCTTCTTCTTACCCCAGTGTAGTACCTGAGTCAGGGTAATGAGCTCGGCCTTCTGAGACAAAGTTCCCCTGCTGAGGGACTGGGCCCAGATGGTTTTATGTTTAGTAAGTACCATAGGCCCTGCATACCTGACACCATCTTGGACAAAACTGCTTCTCTCAGTATAGAGTACTTCATCTGCCTCTGGTAGGGGAACATCAGTTAGGTCTTGTTGGGTTAAGAGCTGCCTTTTGCCAAAAGTGTCTTCAGTGCTGATCAGAAGAAGTCCTTGGTAATGGGTCACTCATGGATTAGACATCCATCCCTCTTAGGAGGGTCTCAACTAAATGTAAGGTAGTCAGGAGCAATTCTTGGCCCAACATTAATTTATCTGCCTCCTTTACTAACATAGTAGTGGCAGCCACAGCTGACAAGCAGGCTGTCCAGCCAACTACTACAGAATCAGGTCTTCTGGACAAATGAGTAAGTCATTGGTTGCTTCCAGGGGCCCAGGGTCTGAACAAAGACTCCCTTTGCAATGCCTCGGAACTCATCCACAAATAAGTGGAATGGCCTAGTGATGTCAGGGAGTGCTAGAGCAGGGGAAGAGGCCAGGGCCTTCTTTAAAGCCTCAAAGGCTCTCTGTTCATATTTTGACCACATGAGAGCACCGTTTCCCACTAGACTGACATACAGTAGTTTTGTGATCTCAACAAAACCTAGGATTCCATAGCCAGCAATAACAAAACTCCTGTGCTTGCCTTTGGAATCTGGAAGATTGCAGCAACATGGCTCTAAGATAGCATCCTTTTTTCTCTCTCCAAGTTGAAGCCCTAGCAAGTCACATGGGTCCAGCAGAGTTGGGTCTTCTTATCCTATACTTGGTATCCCAGGTCCTGAAGTGTCTGTAGGAGCCTTTTGGTGGCCTGTCTGCAAACCTTCTCAGTCTCTGAGATGAGGAGGTCATCAACATATAGGAGCAGAGTACTTACCATTTGTGTTTTCCTGAACTCTAGGAGGTCCACACTCAAGGCCTCACTAAAAATTGTTGGGGAATTTTTGAACCCTTAAAAAAGTCAGGTCCAAGTCAGTGGCCCTTTAAATCCCTCCTCTGGGTCAGTACATTCAAATACAAAAATAGTTTGACTACCTGGGTTGCTGTGCTTAGAAGGCCGGTAAGTGGTTAAACCAGGAGGTTTATTCTCCCTTCATAGCTGGGGAAACCTTTTTTAAGCTGATATAGATATAGGTCTTGAGGGGGCCCTGCTTGCTCTTTTTCTTCCAAGTGTAGGAGATATTCCTCTGACAAGGGACACGTTACAAGGACAGTTGAAGGGACCCCAACCTGTTGACTGGACAATGGGATTTTCCCTGAGTCTCAAGCCCCAAATGAGTTGGTTGCTCCCAACTTTTGGAAGAGGTCTCATCCCAGTCATGGCCATCAGTACGGGCAGTCAGGCATGATGAGAAAGGAATGAGTCCCAGTACCTTGTCCGAAATTCACCATCTGTGATGTTGTTTAGTGATAAGAGGCTGTGGATAGCCTCTTGGCTGAAACTCGCTGGAGGTGATGGGTCCTAGAGGTTGCTCGAGAACAAAGTAAGTAACTCCTGTGTCTAGAAGGGAATTTACAGGGATGTCTCTGACTTTCATCTGTACCATGAGCTCTCGGGTGCTCAGTTTTACAGAGCCCCAGCTCCACCACTCGCTCTCCAGGTGGAGAATTGAGCATCCTCTCACCTCATTTTTCTCTGGGGACACTCATTTTTCCAGTGCCCTTTTGTTTGCAATGGGTAATTTTTAATCTCTTTTTCCCTTTGTTGTTTTTGATTTTTTGGGTTCCCGTTAACGTCATCTCCCCTACCCACCTCTCTCATAACAGCTATTACTACTCTGGCCAGTTTTTTGTTGTTGTTTGGCCTATCTTTGGTTGTGTCATGGTTGTTCAAGGTCTTTTGAAAAATTTCTAGAAGTTGCAACTGATTTATACCTTCAAATCACTATAACTTCTCTTTCTCCTAATATATGGGGCTGTCTGACGAAGGCTATGTTTATGGCCCACTGATTTTCTGCAGCATCCTCATCTATTGAGGTAAGGACATTTATAAGCCTCTCAGAGCTGCTCCAGAAACCCCATGGAAGACTCCTCAGGTTCCTGAATGACCTCACTGTCCCTAGATAAGTTAGTGGGCTTACAAGCCACCCTCCTAATTCCTGCCCAAAAAACCTGATGATAATTGTTCAAACTCCTTCTGCCCTCCCCCTGTATTTGGGTCCCATTCAGGCCTAGTGGAAGATAAAATCTCTCTAATTGTCCCTCATCTTCTGGGGTGGGGTCTTCTGGACCCCAGGGCCCAGAGCAGACTTTCTACTTTCCACCTGAATTTTATACTCTCTCTTTACCTGTAAAGAAAGTGGTTAATAAGTGTTGGCAGTCATTCCAGGTAGGCTGGTGACTTTGGAAAACTCTTTCAAGCAGCCCAATTAGAGCTTGGGGTTTTTCAGAGAAAGGGGGACTTTGAGTCTTCCCATTGTACAATCCACTGGTAGATAAGGGACATAAACCATAAAAAGGCAATATCCCACGCCAATTTCCTTTGGGAGGGTTGCTTCACAAAGGGATATGAGGCCTGTCTAGCTTCCCCATATGTGAAGCCCCCTCTAGTATGCAGAGGAGACAAAGGTCCTGTAGAGAACAAAAGAGTGTCTTCCTTTGAGAACCTGGCTGCTGTTGAACTCTGAAAAAGGGGCCGAGGAATATATGGTGGAAGGATTTACAATTCCTTAAAAGAAGAGGGGTGAAGGGAGAGCTCTTTATGTTTGAGAGTGAAGGTGCAAGCCTTCAGTCAAGGAGCAGGTACCTAAGGAGGATGAGCCACCAATCAATGTATGGAAATTAGTTGGATGTCCAAGTTTTATTGTGGCCACATTCCATATGGCCTGTGCCATTTGGACATCTAAGGAGTCTTTGCTCAGCCAATGCACCCAAGAAATGGGCCATTCAAGCCCACAAAACATTCAGAGTTTTTCAGGGGATAACCACATTTTGTAATCCAATCCTCATGAAAACCCTTCCTTGGACATTTTTTTAGCCTACATCTGAGGGGAATTTTGGCACTACTTGGCCCCCTCAACTTTTAGAAATATCAGGAAATGAAGAGAAATAAGAAACAAACAGAAAGGTAACAAAGTGAAAGGTATTCTAAGCACAACCAATCCATTGGACTGGCCAAGTTTTAACCTATACAAAGAATAATAATCAGAGCAATAAAAATGACTAAAACCCAAAGTTTAGAGCACCATCCAGGCCCTGGGTCATTTAGACAATGACAAAGAGATTAACACAAAGCAAAACAATTTACTAACAGTTATTCACTTCACAGACTTGGCTGGGGAGACTTAACCATAGTGGCCTATCAATAAGGCTTGGGACTTACTTTTTATGCTTCAGTATGACCATAGATCATATGCCTCCATGGAGTGACAGCTTTTGCCAGTCTTAACAGAGTCTGCCCAATTGAATTCCATAGCCTTTTGGAGATCATAAGGACCTCAGCCGTGGAACCACATACTCTTCTCTGAAGGGAGGGAAGGGAGGACCCAAAAGAGAAGAGAGTCACTCTGTCACATAATTGTGGCCACATTTACTCATACACCACTAACCAAATGAGTTGGAAACATCTCTTCCAAAAACAAGAACTTTGGACTGACCATGTCCAGTCTTGTCTCACCCATTTAGTCCCACCCAGGGCACCCTTACTTGTTCTCTGGATGACCAAATAGGATTGACCTCACAATCCCAATTTTTATGCAAGATGGGGGAGTGACTGAGAGGAATACCTGTTCCCTTGGTCTTTCTGAGGCCTCCCAAGCCAGGGTTCTCAGGGGGCCCTCCCCTTACCTGGGTCTCTGGATCTCGCCGGAGCCTCCAAATTTTGCAAGGTGACCCACAGAAACATGCAGAGGTCATTTATTCACTTGTTTATTCACCTGCTGTGCCTGCAGGCAAGCAGCATTTAAGAATACTGCCATACTGAGATCGTTTTTGGAGGGTCTTTCATAGAACAGAAAGGGGTAGGAACTTAATTCTGCGCAGAGCAGCAGGCTGAGGGACAGGAAACCTTGATCATCCCTGGGCTGGCAGCAGGGCAGCATGACCCATGAAGGACAAGGCAGCTGGGGCCACAGGAGGCAGAGCCCGGCAGGGCAAGAAACATCCACGTGCAGAGAATGAGGGGCAGGGCGTGCTGCTGCACTGCGAGGGTAGAGTGCACTAAAGAGACAGCAGTGCAGGCTCTTGGCTTTCCTTTGAAATGGAGGCAGATTTTGAGTAGGAGAGAGGGGCAGGCATGTGGGCTGGTGCTCCTCATGGAGGAATCTGTCCGCAGATTAAGAGAGGGGCCCAATGGAGCTTGTGGGGAGTGCGGAAGGGCTGAAGAATGCTGGCAGAGGGAGCCTCGATGGCAGGAAGGATGCAGTGGGGCAGTTAGCAAGCACCCTAAAGGGAAGGGGACCTGGGATTCTGAAGCCCTTTGCCAGGCTGGCTGCATGCACTTGGGGAGTGTAGGCAGTGCAGAGCACAGGGGAGGGCCTGGGCTACCTGGCCTCCTAGGCACACAGGAGGGAAGCTGGTGAATAACTTGGCTGGGAAAACAATTTTTACAGAAAAAAAGGGCAAGAATGCAAATGAGAGTGGAAAATAAAGTTTCTGTCATTTGGCCAGTTCGGGACAATATAGTTATATAATTCTTGTCTTTGAAATTTGAAAACCCAAAGGTTGGTAATTCAGGTGCAGGGAAACAAGGGTTGCTTTTTTTTTTTTTTTTTTTTTTTTTTTAAAGCTGTGGGATCCAAATGGGCCTCTGTTAAAAGGTTGGGAAACTGGGAGTGGTGGTGAATGTTTGTAATCCTAGTACTTGGGAGGCTAAAAAAAGAGGATAGCAGATTTGAAGCCAGCCTCAGCTACCTAGTGAGGCTCTCAGCAACTTAGTGAGACCCTGTTTCCAAATAAAATATAAAAAATAGGTCTGGGAGTATAGCCTGGAGGTAGAAAGCCTCTGGGAGGTAGAAAGCCTCTGAGTTCCATCCCCAGTACAGCAAAAAAAGTAAAAATTTAAAAAATTAAAAAAATTAAAAATAAAAGAGGAGAGGTTGGAAGCTGAGTGTCCCCAACTTCTGATTTGGCAGAAGGAAGGATTTGGACCTTGGGGCAGAGCCGGAACTGGAAGTTCCAAGGATGGTGATGCAGGAATGAGATGGGGCTTCTCAAAGCCAGCAGGCAGTATGGGAACCCAGCAGGGAGTCCTAGGACCATAGCAGTGCCAGAGGACTAGGTCTAGTGGGGACCTACAAAATGCAGATGGAGGTAAAACCTGCCAACCACAAATGTTGTATGTGTTGGGACACTGGATCTGGAACTGGCAATTGGCAAATGGCCTTCTGGTCTAGAGCCCTGTGAGAGAAAGTAAGGAATGGAGGATGCTGGGTCACTGAAGGGCACCCACCAGGAATCTCAGGCAAGAGACCGGGCCACCAATCACCCTCTAGTGTTTTCTGCACCAAATGCTAGAAAGTATTTTGGTAAAGGAAAGCACAGCTCTGTCTAATCCCCATAGCAGGCTTTTTGTTGTTGTTGTTGTTGTTACTGTTCTCAGTACTGGGGATGGAACCCAGTATCCTTTCACTTCTGAGCTACATTCCCAGCCCTAGCTTTTACTCTTATTTTTTTTCCAGTTTGATAATTTTTTAATATATTTTATTGGCACATTGTAGTCAACATCTCAATGGAATACAAGACTTGTGAGGATATACAAGCACACATCACCCAATTAGCCTTTATCCAATCCACATCCCATTCCCTCCCCCTCCCATGCTTGATTTAGTGATTTAACTTTGATATATTTAAGTACATCATGTGCTTTAAAGAGTTTCCATCTTGCCCCCTCCCAACCCCTCAAATAGGTCACCTTAATTGCTCCTCCATAGGGGCCCCTCTTCAACTAGAGTTCCTCCTATTATCCATTTCTCCCTAGTTTTCACATATTTGGGAAAGCATCTGATTTTTGTGTGTGTGACATTTCCCTGTGGATGCTGCCCTGCAGGCTCGTCCTGGCCTCAAAAGGCCTGACACCAGCCTCACCGCAGGGTAGTCTCCAATCCCGGCCTCACTAGCCTTGGCACCACTCTTGCTGCCCTGCAGGCTCCTATCACAGCCTCATTGGCCCTGGCACCGGTCTGACCACTCAGCAGAAAGATGGCAGCAGCCGCTGAATAGGACATGCATTCCTGAGAAGCCCTGGATAACAGATTTGGGTTTATTCTTTATTTTGAAACAGAGTTTGACTGAGTTGCAAAGGACCTCACTAAGCTGAAGCTGTCAGCAAATTGCGATCCTCCTGTCTCAGCCTCTCAAATGCTGGAATTAAAATCATGCACCACCACTCCAGGTTCAGAGCAGGCTTTGAATTGGAGTAAAACCTGGGAGAGACTGGAAGATTGACTGAGAGTCCAAGAGACGCAGGAGCCCCTTTGTTACAAACTGGAGGCTTTTTATGGGGCGTTAGGAGGGTGGGAGAGAACAAGCCAATCATGTATTTCTCCAGTTGGTAGCCAGGCTAGGATAGGCAAACAGGGGGTAGGGGATGGTCAGAGGGATCTTTCTCCCTTCCCAAAAGTCCTTTGTTTTCTCCCTCCTCAGGCTGGGCCTCAGAGTCAGGCCTTACAGTGTCCACACTCCTGCCGCAGCCTTCCAAGTACTGGGAATGCAAGCATGCACCACCATGGTTGGCATAGTAAAATTATTTAATAAAAACTCTATTCTTAATTAAACTATGACAGTGAAATAAATATATTTATAATATGCCCAAACACAACACTTTTCACTCATACATCCCAGTATGAAAAAATTACTGGAGGATACACTGAACAAAGGAGCTGTGAGCCTAAAGAAGTCTAGCGGGGCCATCAAACAAATAGTGAAGAACAATGAAACAATAAAAATTTATACTTAGTCTTAAATAAAAAATGTCTTTTAAAGGGAAAAATGATGAATTTAATTTTGAAAAACTTTAATTTACTGATGATCTCAATGTGGAATGGGTTTTTCAACCCAGTGGTATAAAAGCTGACATGAGGTGGGAGGAAGATAAAAATAAATGCTGATATCTTTTATTTATATGGAAAAATTACAAAGTAAATGATTAGCATGAGGCATAGATAGAAGTAGCAAAACTTAAAAACAAACGTTAAAATATCAAGTGCAACCATTTGAAAAATATTAATGAGATGTCAAACTTTCAAACCATTAGAGAAAAAATGAAAGTAAGAAAACTGCCTGAATTAAAAAAAGATAATTTATTTTTTTAGAAAAGCAGAGAAAGCAGAATACATATAATAAGTTGTCATGAAATAATCTAAACATCTCAGAAGTCACAAATCAAATCAACACCTAAAATTTTACAATTTAAACACTTTGCCTCAGATTGGGCTTGAAAATAGTGTTTATTTTAAAAATATTTTTTACTTAAAAGTATTTTAGAATCATGGGGCACACCTGTAATTGTAGTACTCAGAAGGCTGAGACAAGAGAATCACAGGTTCAAAGCCAGCCTTGGCAATTTGGCGAGGCTCACAGGAACCTAATAAGACCATTTCAAAATAAGAAATAAAAAATCAGGCTTGTGGTATCACCAGAGGTAGAATGCCTTTGGATTCAATATCCAATACCAAAAACATAATAAAATAAAAATAAAAATAAAAATTTTATACTAAAACAATGACTCAAATATTAGAGCCTCTCATGCTCTTGAGCTGGCCTGTGCTCTCTCTTCAATGTGTATTTTTACTTTTCTTTAATAAACCTTTGCCTTTGACTCTGAAAAATTATTAGGGATGATTTAAATATTAGAGTGAAGAAATAAAGAATATTAATTCATGTAAAAACATGAAGGGCATATTACTGTTAGAGCAAAGGGAATATTAGTTGAATACACTTAAAAGAACAATTCATGTTTTATAATTTTGATAAAATCTATAATATTTGATGTAAAATATATTAGTTTATTCAATCTGAAAATATATGTTGTACCAAGCATCTTTTGGTTTCTGGAAAAAAAAGCAGGTAACAGATCCAATTTCATAGGATTGTGAAATAAGAATGTAGTTGCCTTAAAGTAGAAATCACAGGAATGTAGTTGCCTATAGTAGAAATCACAGGAAGAGCAGGAGGTGGCAGGGAGGACCTGTTGTTCTGGGAGTTAAGCATGCTTCTTTTGAGTTTCTCAGGGGAGAAAAATCTACATATCAAGTAAAAAATTGGTAATAAAAATCTGTGGCTCAGGACGAAAATTCATTTGGAATACAAATATTAAGGTCTCTAATGGAGGCACAGAATTATAAACATGTGGCTAAATGATATTATTCAAATGTATTCATACGGAAGAAAAAAAAATCTAAGGATAGAGCCCTTGGGAATTTCAGTATTGTTTTTAGAAAAGGATGTGAAAAAAATAATAGGAAAATAAAAATTGAAAGACTAGAATATATGACAAAACCAGCAGAGTTCTGATAATGCAAAATACAAGTTTAAAATGTGCTCTAAACCCGGGCGTGGTTGCGCACGCTTGTAATCTACACATTTCAAAGGCAGAGACAGTATCGCGCTGGTTTGAAGCCAGCCTTGCTGACTTAAGAGACCCTTTTACAAAAAAAAAAAATACACACACACACACACACACACACACACACACACACACACACACATAATAGGTCTAGGAGGTAGATGGTTTCCAGGAACCCCAGTACCACACACACACACACACACACACACACACACACACACACACAAATAAAAATAAATAAATAAAATTTGTTTTAAAAATGAAAACATCATGTGTTGCAGATAGTTGCAGCAATATGAAAACTAAGAATTGGCTATTGTATTTAGCAACTAAGAGAATATTGCTAATGTTTTATTAAAAGTATTAGATATATAGTCAATAATCTTGCCTGGACTGGGCTTAAGATATAGAAGAAAACTTGTAGAATATATGAGGCTAAGTTTTGTTTTCTAAAGAGTTTTATTATTATTTAAAGTAAAAAGCAAACAAACATATCCCACAGTTTTGTAATCCATTCATCTGTTGATGGACATCTTAGCTGGTTCCATAGTTTGGCTATGGTGAATTGTCCAGCTATGAACATAGATACACTTGCATTAGTTTGGTACTTTGGTTTCCATTCTTTTGGGTAGGTACCCAGAGTGCTATTTTTGGATCAAATGGTAAGTTTATGCCCAGCGTGGTGGCACATGCTTGTAATCCCAGCATTCGCAGTTTGTGGACAGCCTCAGCTACTAAGTGAGGCACTCCAAATCTTAGTGGGACTCTGTTTCAAAATAAAGAATAAAAAATAGGGCAGGGGATATAGCTTGGAGGTCAAATGCCCCTGGGGTCCATCCCCAGACATGCAAAAAAAAAAAAAAAAAAAAAAAGGTAAATTCATTCCCATTCTTCTGAGGATCCTCCATACTGTTTTCCAAAATGATTGCACTAATTTGTAATCCCACCAACAATAAACTAGAGTCCCCACTTTTCCACATCCTCATCAGCATTTGTTTTTGTTTATGTTTTGAATAATTGCCATTCTAGTTGGAGTTAGGTGAAATCTCAGGAGAATTTTGATTTGCATATCTCTGATTGCCAATGATGTTGAGCATTTCACAATGAGATTTTACTCAGCCATAAAGAAAAACACAATTACATTATTTATAGAAAAATGGATAAAACTGGAGGACATTATGTTTAGTGAGATTAGGCAGTCACAAAAAACAAGAAATCAGATGCTTTCTCTAGTATGTGAAAGCTAGGGAGAAATGAGTAACAAAAGGAACTCTAGATGAAGAAGGAAATTCTATAAATAAGCAAATAAGGTGACCTAACTGAATGGGAGGGATTAAGATAGAAACTCTCTAAAGCATGTGATGTATTTAAATATATCAAAGTCAATCACTAAGTCATGTATGGGAAGGAGGGAGGGGAAGGAAATGCGGCCAGAAATGGGTAAGGGCTAATTGGGTGATGTGTGCATGTATGCCTCCATCATCTTTTATCCCATTAAGATGTATGAATACAATGCACCAATAAAAATTTTTTAAAAAGCAAACAAACAAATTTTTATATAAGTGGGGAAAATTTGAGCAACATGTTTGCTTATTTGGGTTTGTTTTCTTATAAAAAATAGTACAGGTTTTAGCAGCAATATTGCAAGAACAAGTACATGTCTGAAAATAATAAAGAGAAGAGAGATGAAAATAGTGGAGTGATGTACTTCAAAAAATTAACATGAACATAATCTAATGCACAATTGAGAATAGTGACTTTCGACAAAAGTGTGGACAATTTATTTGTAGTAAATGAACCAGAAATATATATTAATAGTATACATAGTAGATATAGATAGATAGATAGATAGATAGATAATGTATATACATTACATATTATATATAAAGTATATACTTGATAGGTTTAAATAGTTTTGTCAGCTCCTAAAGGCTGATACCTTTTATTTTAGTGAAACAGGAAATGTGATAATCATCTAAGAGCATAGTTTTGAGGGGAGGAACAATAAAACATGGTCAGATTTTAAAAGTTAGGCTCTGGTTATTGAAACAGGATTTTAGAGAATATAAAGAGAAAGTAAAAAATAGCAACCTGAAAGCAGCTTGAAATTGTGATTGTGGAAGCTTTGTATTTATTTATGATGGTAAATCTAAGGTATAACTGTGACTTTTGGGTGAGTATCTTTATTTATGATGGTAAATCTAAGGTATGACTGTGACAGTTGGGTGAGTATCTATGTCCACATGTAAAATACACAGGACTATGAAGGTAATAATTTTGGCCAGTACATCATGGATAGGAGAAGTCTAAGCATCTATGGCTATTTGTACAAAGGAGGGAAGAAATGACTTTTACATCTGATAGCACTAGGGATGATGAAGGGACATTATTAGGCTGTTTTTAAAGAAAGAGAAGACAATAGATTGGATGTTACAAAGAAGATATCTCTGCCATTGCAGATATTAGCAGTATAGGATTCAGGAAGGTAAAACAACCATAAGTCAAAAAGGAAACAAAACTCTTGAAGGTGGAAAATAATGTTAGTTAGTTTTTGAAAAAGTGAATTAGGTAATGATAACATTTATTTTTGCTTAAAGAACCATTCAGATTTTAGAGTTTCAAGAAATTTTAGGGAATTTTATCAAATTCTATCATACTATTCTGCTTACACCTCTGAGTTGACTCTTCTTTCTGAGTGGCAGACAGAATATCTAACCTTTACACCTGAAACCCATCAATGCCACCACAGCATCAGGCAGAAGGAACTTCAGAGGAACTCAATATTGACAATCTGCATGTAGAACTATAGTGGGGTGATAGCAGATCTAGTTTCAGGGTTAATATCAAAGTGTGAGTGGCAGCTGGAAGCATCTCTTCCAACAGCCATCTGAAACAGCCCCTATCAACAATGCCTCACAAACAAAGAGAAAGAAGATGCCAAACAACAGAAACACAATCTCAGGAATTCTGAAAATATGAGAACTAGGAAGAGTAAGGAAACAATACGTTCTCACAACTCAACAAGGGAGGTCTTCAATACTCCTCAACAAGAAATGCAAAAAGAAGAATTCCAAATTCTGATATTCAATATGATGAAAGGCCTCATAGTAAGTATACAGGAAATAAAATAATAAATTGAGACTTTACAGAAAAAAACAGAAAGAGGCCTGGAATGAAACAAAGGAGTCAATAAATGAAATGAAGACAGCAATGTAACAATCAAAATAACTAACAGAGACTAAGGAAATAATTTTAAAAGCAGTGAGAGCAAAACAATGGGTGATAGTCAGGGGAAAAACAATAAAACTTACTCCAGACATCACAACCCAAGTCATGAATGCCAGGAGAGACTGGTATGATGTAATCTAGACCCTGGAAAAAATCAACTTCCAACTAAAACTGCTATATTTAGGAAGTTTATTATTTAAAATTGATGGAAAAATAAAAATATTTAAAGATAAGCAGAATCTTAAACAATTAATGAATACTAAGGCAGGTCTAGATAAAATACTTAAAAATAAATAATAAAGAAAAAAAAGCAAATTCCAGAACCAGAGAGGAGATAAATTTCATCAAGGGGCAATTATACAAAGAAGAAATAACACTATACCAAGCAGAATACAGAATACAAAATGACAGGAAACAAAAATCATATCTCAATAATAACACTGAATATCAAAGGATTTAACTCGATTAAAAGATATACATGGGCAATGTGGAATAAAAACATAATCCAAATATATGCTGCTTGCAAGAAATTCACTTTACAGCCTATGAAATTCATAGGCTAAAGGTGAAAGAATAGAAAAAAAATATACCATACCAATGCAGACTGAAAATGAGTAGGGGTAGCAACAATGATATCTAATAAAACAGACTTTAAGGTAAAACACATTAAAGAGACAAAGCAGGGCACTTCTAAATAATATTAAGTACAATCCAGCAAGAAGATATAATGATAGCAAACATGTACACCCAATGTGAGTACCCCCAGATTTGTAGAACAAATGTTTCAGGACACCAGATCTCAAATAGACCCAAATACAATAATATTGGGAGATTTTAACATACCACTCATGTCATTAGATCGATCTTAAGGTAAAATATGAGCTAAGATTACTCAGAACTAAAGAAAACTATAATCAAAATAGACTTAATAGGCATATAAAGAATATTTTAACCAGCAACAGCTGAATACCCATTCTTCTCAGTTGCCCGTAAAAATGTCTCTAAAATAAATCACATCCTGGGCCACAAAACAAGCACCAGCAAATTCAAAAGATGTAGTATAATTCTTTGCACCTTTTCAAAATCACAAAAGAATGAAAGTAGAAATCAACAACAGAAAGACCAAAGATGTGATTCAACATCATAAGACAACAGAAAATTTATTTCCCTCATGAAGTTATATTATCTACAAAACAAAGGAGAAATGTGAGAAACTACTCTAAGTTTCAAGAATTTTGGCTCAAGGATTTATAGTTTTTTGTTTCTTTGTCAGAAGTCTGCCTCTCTAGAGGGAACTGAAAACAGTGACCTTGATGCCACTTTTCTGTCTAAGCTATTTCTCCCTGTTTTGCTGCACTTTTTGCTTGCTTTGCTTTCAGGTAGAAGTCCTCCTCAAGAAGGTTGTTAAATATAGCAATCTCTGTTGCTTTTCCAAAAACTGCTAGATAAAAACCTATTTTCTAAAACATTCCTTACCCAATGTTCTACTCCTTAGCAAGAAACAATTTATGATTTGATGACCCAGCCTTAATTCTGTAAACCTGTCGTAAAAGAATGAGCTGGGCTTTGTTTGGGGAGTTTGGCTCTCTTGCCTTCTCCCTTTTCATCTCTTCAAGACCAGGAATAAAGTATCAAGAACATTTATTTTATTGCATCATCCCATGCCCTGTTGGTACAAAGCCTGGCACACTGATGCAAAAACTGTTCTTCCTGGTGTCAATTATTAAAACATACACTGTACAAAGAAAGGATAATTAAGGATACACATTATAGTCTTTTAGGAGATGGCAAACATTTACTTAATATTAAATATATAAACAAAGTGTAGTTACAATGTAGTAACTCTTTGGTTAAAAAAAAAGAGGGGAGCACACTCCAATTGGTTAACTGCATTTTTAAGTGAAAGCATTGCTTATAATAATATGTATACAAGTTTTAAAAAAAATCAGCAAGCATAATCTAGTACCCTAGGATACCGTGGAAATGCCCAGTATTCTGGAGCCTGATGAGAAGCTTGGGATAGCTTCCTTGTGGAAGGTCACCTGACAAGAGGCTTGGCCTGCAGCAGGAAAAGATGGCATATGACAAGCAAAGAAGTAGGAAGAAGAATGGGAAAGAAATAATCATCTTTGTTCTGCTTCATTCTGGATCTTTTGTCAACGGCTCTTATTCCACTGGCAAGCACCACTAGAATCCCGAGGGCAAGGGAGCTGCAAAAGATCAAGGGCTTTTCCACATAGCCATTTCAATTCAGTTTCCCAGGGAGGGTCCAGAGCAAGAGGGAGACAAGCAAAGATTGGGTGGATAGATAAATGGAAGATACAGCACAACACAGTAGAGTGCCAGTACCACATAGGAGGTCAGAGATGAAGGAAAGTTTAAAACTACTGGTATAAAATGATTTTTCCAGGATGGATAAATGAAAAAAATGTAGATGCCTACAATATAATATGTTCATGTAAAATTACCATCTACATTTAAATATACATTAATTTAGTGCATTAAAACACCTGGAAATGTGTACAATGGGTTGTACATTAACAGTATTAACCGTTCTTAAAATAACTATAGTTATTTATGTGGGCTTATGAACTGGGTTTTGTTTATCTAGATTTTAAACTGTATAAAGTTTAGGTATTTATATATAAAATGTAATTATAATTTTAAGATATCAGGTCACTAAAATGGGTAATAGAACTGTGTAGAGCAATAGGGCAAGGGTGGCAGGGAGAGTGATACTTTTATGATGATATAGAATAATTTATCTTTTATTTAACAATAAGATATTGTTTACCACCTAGCAGAAATAAGAAATACATATCTCATCAATAGAAAACATTGATGGAAATATAAAAAGCATCATTGGCTTTCTTCAAATTTCCACAGTAAATTATTGCTGGAACATAAATTAGAAGGCACTTTTGCATAGTTCTGGCCTGGAATATCTACAGATTCTCATCTGGTGCTCAAGGTTGATTTCCACATAGGAAAATTATGCAGGAATGTCAAATTTATAGCTTTAGTACTTTAGAACCTACTCCTCACCTCTAGAGAATTTGAGATAAACAAATTGGTTTTATTTCTACAGGAAACTCAGCAATAATCCAAACTTATGTTTCCCACATGTGTGGTAAGTTTCCCTGGGGCACTGTGGCAAATTCAAGAGAGTACTAAAGGACACTGTAAATTTTCATGGAAAACACAGATTATATACATACACATACATTTGATGATACTGAGTAATATACAAGTTCTAAACAGTCCAAAGCCACATTCAGTTGTACTATAGACTCTTCAATTATGTGATATCCTTTAAAAGCCTGGGCTTTCTTGGTTTTGTTAAAGAGGAAATAAGTGTTGTGTTTGAAAAAATTTTGAGGTTTGAGAAGTTGTACGGTGATAAACAGGCACATCCATGCCTTTAGTAGCAATGGTATTTAATCATGCTCAATTGGTTTTAATATATTTGTATTTTTAAATCAAATGTCTGCTACTTTGTTAGGATAAAATACTTAAAATACCTAAGTCATTTGGAATTAAGTGTTAGAAAACAGGACTCATTTCTTTCTGCTTATAGGCACTATGGAAAGATGACTGAGAAACTATTGATACCTTAAACAGGTGTGTGTGTGTGTGTGTGTGTGTGTGTGTGTGTGTGTGTGTGTGAGAGTACTGTTGATTTACCCCAGGGACATTCTACCTATGAGCTACAGCCCTAGCCCTTTTTATTTTTTCTTTTGTCTTCATAGGTTTTTGAGAGTCTCAATACTTGCTAAATAAAGGTATTTTTTAAAACCTGTGATACAAAGCATCAAAATTATCCTCATAAGAGCCAAAATACAAAAGTTCCAGGTTCAAAATTTCTATGTAAGGCTTTACTTATTGTTTTGCTAATTTATATTTATTCTCATCTACTTTCAGTTTATAAAGCAACATTCCACTCTATTTTTAATTTGTTTTGTTGGGGAGCACTAATTTACATAGTCTTTTTTTTTTATAAATGTGTATATAGATGAAAAGTATAAAAACTTTTGTTGAATACAAATGGAAATAACTAATTTATTTGTTTCTTTCATACAGTATGATTATTTCTCTAACTTTTCTTAATCACTTGTAACTCATTTGGCAGAGAAAATACACTAATATGCATAGTGTGGCAGAAAGCAGGTGTTGAGCATTGTAGTATGAAATTATGCTAGTTGAAACCATGATCATGAACAGAGAAAAAACATATAAAGCAAAAGAGAAAAATCACACTGTGGTGTACTATAGAGTTCTAAACCAATAATTAATATAGTCTATGCCACCATCTAGTTACATCTCCACAACCTATTTAACCTTCCTAGCTTCAGTTCTGTTTTTACATGAAAACAAATCAACTTACCAATAATTTGCAAGTATGTATATTTTGAGGAATTTAAGAATGAGGGTAAACTAACCTAGTCTCAATTGCTATGTTGCAATATAATCTATTAATAGAAGTAGTGTGGCATGCAGGTAGTTAAATATACATACAATTCTTATTGTAGAAGTATTTAAGAGAATTTCAGAAAAAAATTAAACCCTTTAATTCAGGATAACTGGGTTAGCCTTCTGAGAATTGGCCATTAATAAATTTAGAAATATTTTTGACCACTAACCACACCAAATGTCTAATGATGAATATTATGTGGTTTTATTTTTCATGCCTTAACTCTAATCAATTTATCTTTAATATTAATGAAGAAAATAATTCTTAAATTGCTAAATTTCCTAATAGAATATTCTAGGAATGTGGAAAAATCCAAATATATTCAAGATCTCAGAAGAGTAAGTTAAATATAAAAAGTAACTGTTTAATTATTATATTGATGTATACACTGGGTGAATATGCCACATGCTTAAGTAAAATTAATGATAGCCTGAATGATAGCCGAGCCAATAGGAGGGAGAAACTGGTGCCCACATTGCATATTGTTCTACTTATATTATTGTTCTTTTTAAAATGGATTCATACAAGTTAAAAATGCAAGTTAAGATCTCCAAGGCAATGAATAAAACTCTTAAGAAATAAATTGATATGCAAAGAAAATTTAAAGTGGAACTATATAAAATAACAAATAATAACCAGATAATACAGTAATTGATAGGGAAAGATGGGAAGAAGAAAAAGGAATGAACATAAGAAGTATAGAACAGGAATGAAGTTGGTAAATATTAATCTCATTATCTCAATAATTAACCATAAGACCAAGACAAAGGGAAATTGATAATCTGAAAAGACAGATATTTACTTGCTAGTTTGAATAATAATTCTCCAAAGAAGAAATCACCAGGCACAAGTTTTTAAGGCTAAATTCTAAGCATTTAAGGAAGAAATATCACCACTTTTGTACAATATCTTGCAAATAGAAAATCAGAGGAAGTATTTCTTATTCTTTGTGGTCAATATTACTATATTAATTAAACTGGACAAAGATAATACAACAAAATGATAGAAAATATCTTTCATAAATGTAGATGAAAAAATTTTAACAAAATATCAACAAATCAGACCTAATACTATATAAATAGTGTGATATCTAACACCACATGGGATTGATTCCAGGCAAGAAAGATGTTAACTACTATAATTAATCAAACCAACAGGCTCAGGCTTGTATATTGTTGCTTCTTTCTCAGTCACTGACTGTAGATGTTAGCCATATCTGTAAAATACCTTCACAAAGACACCTAGATTATATTAAGTAACTGGGTACTATAGTCTAGCCAAGTTCATTCACAGAACAAACCACTGAAAGAACAAAGAAAACAATTAAATGTGTGCTAGGGATTGTATGGGAATCCTTTGGCAAAAGCAGAGGTCTGGAAAAGAGGATAATTAAGCAATCATTGGATGCAATATTTCCCTCTGAGAGTACATTTTTGGCTAATGCTGAATAATGTCATCAGATCTGGACCTATCCTTTAGTTTGCCTTTTCCAATGTTAGGCACTAATATAGATCCAGTTTTCATATCATAAGATAGATTGTTTTTGTTCCATTTTCGGCATAGAGATGTAGTTATGACAAAGTCAAGCAGATAGTGACAGAGAGAAGAAACAACAACAGAATCCCGGGCAGTCTGTCTCCAACTCCAGGCTCTGCTTTCTTAATCATAAGGAGTACTACCTGTCAGAAGAAGATTCATGAGTTGCCAATATGTGAGCCAGGCATCTCCAATAGTAACGGCTTTGCTTTATTTATCACTCATTTTTTTTTTTTTCACTCCCTTGGCTAGTCTGTATCGTTGTGATGGCAGCAGAGGAGTACACTCCAGAATTTGACCTCAGTGATAAATAGCTGTATGGTCAATTAACACTACCTTCCATGAATAACAGAGGGCAGGATAGAGGCTTAAGGAAGCAAACTATTTTTAATTTCTGTTTCAGATATTTTATTTTAGTAGACCAACTGACGACTTGAAAAATGAATTTCAAACTCAGTGTCAATTCCGGTCTTATGAGTATCTTTATTATTTACCCAGCCTTTTTGGGGTTCACAATCCACAGTCTTCTCAGAAAGATTGTTTTAGAACCTTATGCTGGGCTCAGCCTTTTTTTTTCCTGAAAACAGAATAAACCCTCTTACAGTTCTGCTCTACTTAGAGTACTCCTGATCTCCTTTTGCCCAGTCTCTAGTTCTTTTTTTTTTTTGAACCCTAAGGTTCTACCACTGAGCTACACCTTCAGACCTTTTATTAAATTTTGAAACAGGAATTCATTAGGTTTCTAAGAGTATCACTAGTTTGCTGAAGCTGGCCTCAAACGTACAATCCTTCTGTCTTAGCCTCCCAAGAACTGGGATTAACAGCTAGTCTCCTGTTATTCTGTCTACTATGGGGTGAAAATTTCACACACAAAAATTTCATAAATGGAAGCGCCTCAGTACCAGTTTTGGGAAGTGTGTACTTTCTCCTGTAGGATCTGAAAGAAGAATTAAAGTTTTCTATACAAGGAGAGGCTTATTTTCCTTCTGTTTCTTAACAAAACTGATCATCCCACACACACAATGTATGACAGACCTGACCACTTGAATACTTAGCTAACTTTTAATTATATTTCTATTGTATTGCATTTTATTTCATTTGAATACAAGCAGGTCTCCTAGGTAACCCAGCCCATTGCTGATGAAAGCTGAGTGTGAGTGATTTCTGCAGAGGCTATCAGATAAAAGAAATCATAGTCAATGCACTGTGCATTGTAGATGAGAAGACAGAGCTATTGAGAAATTGAAATTACTTGTAACATCTTTACAAAGAATATCTTGAGAGAGTTTCATTCTTTCCTCTATTGCTTGTAGGTTTGGCCCTCTCAAAATGTTTTTCACAAGAGCATTGTTTTCTGGGTTGAAAGAGAAGTACATATAGTGTAACTTTTTGCTAAAAGTGAAATCTTGCAAATCAAAAAAGGAGAACATGACTAGCTTAAAATTCAAAGGCAGAACTTTAAAGCTGTGTTTATTGCTTAAACTCTAAAGTAATAAGGCATCTTTCATTCTGAATTGACTTGAGACCAATGAGTTTGAATTCTTTAATTTACTGTTTCGGCATTAAGTGTGAAATTGTGCATATGTGTACTCTAATTAAATACAGTAACATTTGTTTTACAGAACAACTTTCCAGAGAATAATTTTATAGGCTACCATGATTAGCCTTTACTTCAATGTAAAATTAAATGGTATAATTTTTATTCATTGCTTTTTTTCTAGAGGAACACATAACATTGACTATTTAAATGCAGCAAGTGTTAACATTTCAGTAACTACATTAGCAGAACATGTGAAATCATAGTTTTTTTCTAATAGTTATATTTATTAATTAGTTCATTGTATGAGTAAACGATAGCAAAGGTATCTTCAAGGAAAGAAAATGCAACAGAGTGGCCTTCATAGAGAGCTTCACTTCCTTTTAGTTGCATGGAATTGGAGAAGATGCTTTCTTTGAGCTTCAGTTACACCTCATTTCACATGGAGAATTAAGGCTGGGAGTGTAGCTCAGTAGTAAAGTACTTGCCTAGCATGCTCAAGGCCTTAGGATCACCAGCATCCTAGCCAAGACACAGATAAATGAAGCAAAACCCACTAAAAGGTCTTACTAAGTTGCTGAGCAGGACTTCAAATCTGCCTTATTTTTGTCTCATTCTCCCAAGAAATGGAATTACAAATATGTACTACCACACTGGCTTTTTAAAACCAGTTCTAATAGTCTATTGGTGTAGTGTTTAGATTTTTCTCCACAGAGAATATATCACCTGCAAAGAGGGATAATTGACTTCCTACTCTTATGCCTTTGACATTTTTTCTTGCCAAATTTTATCAGTTAAAACTTTTAGTACTATGTTGAATAAGAATGCAGAGATTGAATATCCTTGTCTTATTTTTGGTCATAGGAGAAAATATTTCATTTTTAATCATTCAGTATGATGTCTACTGTGGGTTTTTCATATATATTTTCTCTTATGTTGAGATATAATCTTTCTTTAATTTTTTCAAGAAAAAAATATTGAATTTTATCAAATGTTATCAAATTGATCAAATCTAATGAGATGAACATATAATGTCTATCTGTCATTCTATTGGTATAAATATTGTTATTGATTTGTTTATAGATTTATTTTTGGCTTCTCTTGTTTTGTTGGTTATAAAGCTTTGTCAATTTTTTTATTCTTTCAAATAATCAATTTTTATTTTATTAAATTTTCATATAATTCTCTCTATCTCATTTATTTCTGCTCTGATATTTGCTATTTCTTTCATATTATTAATTATTTTAGTAGTGCTGGGAACTGAATATAGAATCTTCCACATACTAGTTTTGCATTCTATTACAGAGCAGTTTCCAACTCTAGCTTCTAATTTGGGGTTTAATTTGTTCTTTTCTAAGTCTTTGAGATTCATGAGAGGGTTCTTCATTTGTAATATTTCTAGTTTTTGGATATAGGAAAATATTGCTACAAATAACATCTTATTACTACTTTTACTAGATCCCATAAATTTTGTTATGTTGTGTTTCCATTTTCATTTGTTCAAGAATGATTAAATTTATCATCTGAATTCCTCAGTGACTCACTATTCTTTAAAAGTATGATGTTTAATCTCTATGTATTTCATGTATTTGCATAACCTCTAAAATTTAATTTGTTGTTGACTTGTACTTTTATTTTGATCATAAAAATACAGGTTATCATGCCAAAGTTTGAACTTGTTAAGACTTGTTTTGTAGCTTATTTATATTGTCTATTCTAAAAACAATTTTATATACCGATGGAAGAATGTTCTAAAATACCTGTTTAGTACATTTTATCTACAGTATTGTCTAACTTACATGTTTCTTTGATAATTAATACTGAAAGATTTATCTGCTGGAGATGAAATCCCCCACTATTATCATACAAGAGCCTATGTTTCCCTCTAGGTCTAACAGTGTTTGTATTATGCAGTTGTATCTCTGACATGAAGTGCATAAAATTTATAATTATTATATTTTGGTTGATTAAGCTCTTGATCACTATGGAGTGAACATTTTTGTCTCTGTGCGGTTTTTATGTATATATTGTCAGATATAAATATAGCTATTTCTATTTGCATTCTATTTTCATTTTCTTGGTGTAATATTTTCTATCCTTTCACTTTTAGTCTGTGTGTGTCTTTACTGGCAAGGTGAGTTTATGGTAGGCAGCATAATGGTGGGTCATTTTTAATCCATTCTACCAGTCTCTATCTTTTGCAGAATTCAGTATGTTCATATTTAAAGTTATTATGGATAGGTAAGAACTTACTCTATTTGTTTTTCTCCTAATTGCTTTAAGTAATCTTTGACTTTTTCTTTCTGTTTAATCTTTATGGTTTGATGGTTTACTGTTGATGTTTGATTATTTTTTACTTCTCATTTGTATATCTTTTCATCTAGTATGATTTATACTCTAAAATATTTTGGCAATTAATTATCTTTTGCATGTGAACACAGGAATTAATCAACTTTTGTGAGTCTGGTTAGGAATTCATAAATTTTCTCAAATTTTAACTATTTTGGAAGATAGTTTTTGTTCTTATTTTTGTTGGATAATTTTTTCTGGGCAGAATATTGTGGTTGGAATGTATTTCCTTTTTGGATTTGGAACATATTTTATTTCCTCTGAACATACAGAGTTTCTACTGAGGAATGTGTTATTAGTGTAATAGTGATTTTTTTTTTCTTGTGCTTTGGACACTTTGACTATAACAGCAATGGTAAAGATCTTTCCCATTCATGTTTATCTGGTTTCTTGTAATCCCCCTGTACATAGATAGCCATATCTTTCCATGATTAGGGAAGTTTTCTGCTATTATTTTATTGAACAGGTTTTGTACATTTAATGGTATCAAACAGGTTTTGAATATTACTCTTTTCTTCCATTCTTATTTTGTTTTTTCTCTTTGTTCTTTCTTTTTTCAGTCTTACTAATATTTTAAAAGTCTTGACTTCAAGTTCAGATTTTTTATTCCACTTGATTTGTTCTATTATTGGGGCTTTCAACTGCATTTTTATTTGACTTATCAAGATTTTCATTTTCAAAGTTTCTGTTTACTTTTTTTTCAAATCTTTATTTATTTGCCTGCCAAGGAGTTACGCCGGTGCCAGGGCCAGAGAGGCCAGGATCGGAGCCTGCTGTGAGGCAAGGCTGGTGCTGGGGCCTCCGAGGACAGGATCGTCGCCTGCTCAGGGGTTAGGCCACTGCCGGGGCCAACGGCCGGCATCGGAGCCTGCCATGAAGCAAGGCCACTACTGGGGCCTCTGAGGCCGGGATCGGAGCCTGCCGAGGTGTTAGGCCGATGCTGGGGCCAGCGGCCAGCATTGGAGCTTGCCATGAGGCAAGGCCTGTCCTGGGGCCTCCGAGGCCGGGATCGGAGCCTGCCTTGAGGCTAGGCCGGTGCTGGGGCCAACGAGACCGGGGTCGGAGCCAGCCGAGGGGTTAGGCCAGTGTTGGGGCCAGCGAGACCAGGATCGGGGCCTCCCATGAGGCAAGGCCACTGCTTGAGCCAGCGAGGTCTGGATCAGTCCACCGGGTAGCCAGGCCACTACTGGGGCCGTCAAGAGTGGGATCGGTACTTGCATTGCGGCATGCATAGAGAAATATCGCAGAAAATAAAAACCAGATGCTTTCCCTGATCAGCAAAAACTAGGATGAAAGGGGCAACAGGAAGAGGTCTAGCTATAGAAAGGGCCCTATAATGAAGCAACTAAGGTGACCAATCAGAGGGTATGGAATAGGGGAGGATGGAGCCTCTCTAAAATGCAGGAGGTATATAAACAAATGTATCAAAGTTAATCACCAAAAAAGCATGGGATCGAGGGAGGGGGATGGAATGGGATGATGTGTGCTTGTATATCGTCTGAAGTCTTATATTCCAATGTGATATATGATTACAATGGGCCAATAAAAACAAATTTAAAAAAATCTATTTATTTTATGTTTCTCATTAATATCTGCTTTGTCTTTCTAATTTTATCTAATCTTTTTTTAATCTCATCAAACTTTTTAACATTTAAATTCATGATAGCCTTGTGTTGTACATGCATGTAATCACAGTACTCGGGAGAATTACACGGGAGGATTGCAGGTTCAAGATGAGCCTTAGCAACCTAAGATATCCTCTTTCAAAATAAAAAAAAATTAAAAGGTTTTGTATTAAGCTCAGCTCATAGGTAGCATGCTCTTGGGCTAAATCTTCAATATTACAAAAAATTTCTTACAAGGCATTTCATTCATTTTGATTTTAACCTGTTACTACAGAGTTATTTTTAGGGGCATCATATTACCTTTACCTTTTTTTAAAATCTTTTTTATGCTCCTATACTTTGTACAGGTGGTGAGTCAGATCTCTCTACCACTTTCATTGGATGGCCTTCTTAGTAAGTGGCTTTTTTGTGAAGATGTGTTGAACTGTTATGTATTGTCTGAGACCATTTCTAAATAGACACTGTAGTGTAGTCTCCTTGGAACTTCTTTGGTTTTGATTCATGACTTTGAGCACAGTGCATAGCATGGTAGACTCAAGGAGACCCACTGTCTCTGTGAGCCAGGCAAGAGTGGGAACACTCTGCAGTTCAGGGAGGTATAGTGTAGAAATAATGGGTGTGGGATGTTCACTGTGTGGCCTTCCTAGAGTGGGAGCCCTTCCTATAGTATAAGGCTCACTGCGTGGCTCCTATTTAGTGAGGGGGGTTTCCTCAGGTACTGTTACTAACACTCTGTTACTATGGCTGCTGGCATTGGTGACACAAATATGGGTAAATACACTTGTCCTCTGACCTGAGCACAACTTTGTGTGTCTCTCACCCAGTTCTAACAAAGTTGGAAATCAGACATAAATTGGAAAGCAGTGAAAACCAGTGTTTCTTTCTGCTGCTCTGTGACAGTACTTGCCTGGGAGTAATATCCCGGCCACAACCAGGGACAGTTTTTCTCACAGAAGAACTTTGGCTGTGTGCTGGTGGGAACCCAGTGAGGGCTATAGTCAGGGAGTTGCTCACTGTCCCTCAGCATGCCCCTGTGGGCAAGGCAACAGTGGAAACCCCATTGTTCTCTCCCTGCCCTCAGTAACAGGCATATGGCAGCACAAGTGAGAGGGGTAGCAGGAACTGAACAGGTGCCTCCGTTTACTTTTGGCACCAGCATGGGTCCACGCATATTAGGTCATATTCTTGGTCTCAACTGGTGGCTTGAACTGATTATTAAGAATGGTATCTTTCATTTTGCTGTCATGGCATGTATCTTCAACAGTGAAGGCCATCCGAAGCTTTAGGTCACATTCCCTCCTGAGGCAGAGTGTATTTGAGGCAGCTACCCAAGGTAATGTTATTAAGATGCCGGATGGAACATATGGAAGTTTCGGACCCCTATAGCAGCCCAAATTCAGACAACTTCTTTCTCAGAATAACTCCTAGATACACCACTCTGGGTAATTTCTAGTAGGTGATGTGAGAACCTTTACCACAGAAAGGCTATTGTGCAAATAGCAGGTTACTTATCTAATTTGGCTGCATGCCTGTGAAGAATATGACAATTCATAGTGTCTAGGATTGATAGCATCCTAACTGTAGTGTTTGCTAGAACTCTCTCTTTCATTCTTACCCATGCAAAAGAAAGTCCCCTCATGCCCTAGATGTGGACCTAGAGTTGCAAATGCCAGGGTATTTTTTTTTCTTTTACTATCTGTCATACCATGTCTTTGAATTTTTCCAGAGTCTCTTGGTGGTTTCCAGTGTTCTGTGGTTGCTCACTTTAAAATGCATTTATGAACCAGGTACTTTGATTTTTATTTAAAAGAAGAATAGAAAAGTATAGATGAGTTTTGGACAGCTCTATTCAGGCTTAAAGAATCTAAAAACTATTATTTGGCAAAAATACTAAAGTATCCCACCAATATTTTCATTTTTCTCCAGGGCTCAAAGACAGGATTTCATATTTTCAGCCCTTCACTCTCATTCCTCACCTGTCTATTCCTTGAAGCTCACCTACTAATCAGCTCTACCTCCTTTCAGGAATATATGGTAGGACCAGAGTGTGTCCCCAGAGGTATTCCAGTATTACTACACTTGCCTTCAAAAAATAGTTCTTCAGTTTTGTATGCTAAAACGTATCGCAGATTTTAGATGTATGATAAAATTTAGAAATGGGCAAGAGTTTCCTGTGTGAGGGTGCCCTTAGAGACAGAAAGCAACTGTGCCCATGCGTAATTTCTATGCCATCCTGTGCTGAGATACAGAATAGGTGGTCAATAGTAATCAGTGGGATTGAATTACCCTCACCATAATAAGTAAAAGTCTTCATCTTCACAGCTACCACTTTGGAAGCTACCAAGGTTCATGAATATGTAAGATAATTCTAATACCACTTGTCCACAGAGAATTTACAGCCACATGAGAGAAGTATCTCACAAAATTAGACAATAATTTTGTCCTTGGCCTCACATACTTTCTGTATACAAACATGGCTAGTTTTTGGAGAAAGGCTACACATTATACTGGCTACATAATCCAAATGTTTTCTGTGAGAAACAGGATGGGGCATTAGTCCACTTTTAAATGTCATGCCAATATGTCTTGGAAAATCAACTTAGAGAAGGAAAGGCTTATTTGGATATCAGTTTCAGAGATTTAAGTCCATGATAAGCTAGGTTCAATTATTTCTGGGTTTATGGTAAGAAGAATCTCATGGGAGAAGGGCATGACAGAACAAGGCTGCTCATCTCATAATGTCAATAGAAACAGAGAGGGATAAAGAGAGAGGGAGAGAGAAGAGGGGGAATCAGGGACAAGATACACACTTCTGAGGAATTTTCCCAGTTACCTACTTAACTCCAACTTGGCTTTACCTTTTACAGTTCCAACACCTCCCAATAATGCCATAAACTAGGAAGCCATAGATGGATTAATCCATTGAGGATCTCAGAGCCCCCATGTTCTAATCACTTTCTGAGAGCTACAGCTCTGGACATTGCTACATTGGGATCCAGTTGTTCAGCATATGATTTTCTGGGGCACATTCAAAATCCAAACCATAGTAGATGACTTAGAACATTAATGGTTATAGAAAAAAATTGAATTGTGTATATCAAGAATAGAATCTACGCATCATTTCTAATGCTTTTATTAGTATTTTTGCATTGATTCAGGATAATGTATATTATTTTTGTCACTTCCAACAACCTCTCTAATCTTTTTTAACTATGTTATTAGATAGTTCTAAAAATTTAGACAACATGATCAAATGTTCTTGTACAGTTTCATCTTAAGCTTTCCTCTCATTTTCTCCAGTAAGAAGAATCTACAGATTACATAAGTATCTGGAGCTATTCCACACACATTAAATGTGCTTCTTTCTACTTTATAATTTCCCTGCGTTTTTTTCCCCAGCAGCTGTGTTTTCAGCTAAACTGTTACACTTTGGCATATATTTTACCAAATCTTGACATATTATATAGTTTCATATCTTGACACAAAATCTCTGAGATGAAATGGAAGAATATAAAGCTTGCAATTTACAAAGCTCAATTAGCTACCAATGTGTATATAAATTCCAAGGTTCAATTTGAACCTTGTCTCCTTGCAAAATACAATAGCAAAGAATGCTAAGATTTTAAGATATAATTTGGATTTATATGTGGCTTTTAAAAAAACAATACAAATGAGTAATAAAGTATTTTACAAACAAAAATGTGTACCTATCTCTCATTAAAATTAAAATCTGCTCTGATGGCTCATTTTGGAATATACTTTATGGATTAGACAGAAGTGGCTAAAGTCAGCAAAGCTGTGGAAAGGATCAGTGAATGGGAAGCCCCTGAGAGCAAGACGGCTCATAAAGGCGGTTACACCAGTACAGTTCACTGCCTCCATTTAATAAAAGGCAGTGAATAACGTAGATATGAAGAAATTTTTCATGTACCTGGAAAGTGGATGAAGTTGATTTAATTGAATTATCTTTCTATTTGATTACTATTATGGGTATTTTAATAGTTAAACATATCAAAAAGCAAAAGTAAACTACGTATTCTCTATACTAGTAGGTAGTTACAAAGCTTTGCCACATGGTCATTGAAATAGACTGAAAACCCATTGATCATATGTTAATATTGGTGTTGGAGAATAAAATTTTCTAATTATTGGTATAAATAAAATAAGTTAAGAATTGCATTGCTCTTCAGATAAGAAATTCTTTGCACTTAAGAGTCTAGAAGACTCATCTGGCATTTTTAGTGTTCATTATTCAAGAAATATTACTTAGAGTTCTGTATAGGTCAGACCCTGTAAGAATTTTCCTTTTAAGTGACTGGAGTGTCTTTTTTCAGAACATAAGCACATTGAAATGTCTTGGAATGAAGACCACTGGAAGGCATTTGTTAAAAATTTATTCTTTTATAAATATTTTCTAAATTCTGGCCATGTGTCAGGTACTGTAAGTGGTGAAGAAAGCAGGCACAGTATATACTCTCTTGGAGCTTAGACTTAGATATTGAATAGGTAGACACAGAAATTTGCTATAAATGCAGTATTAAGGTGATACAGTGGAGCCAAGGCAGAACAAGCTAAATGTGTGCAAGTGGAGAGTCAGGAATCACTTTGAGGACTATTTGTACAGAGTGTGAATGAGTCTGTCTACAGATACAACATTTAAATTAAAAACTACACATGAGAAAGAGCCATGGAGAAAACATCAGTGGGATTGTTATTTCCAGGAGAGGGAATGGCATAGTTAGAGGGCTCAAGGTAAAGAAAATGTAATGTGTGATAGGAACTAAAAGCAGAGAGGAAGGCTGGAGGTCAGTTAACCTGAGAAGAAAGGGGGCAAATAAGAATGACAGATGAAAAAAGTCAAATTATCCATGATAAAATCATTAGAATTTAGGTGAAGAAAAGGGAAATTAAATGTGAGGATTTAAAAATAGCTTTTAAAATATCTAATTAACAGATCACAAATTTCACATTATTAAAATGTGTATTTTAAATGTTTTTAGTGTATTTGCAGAGTTGTGCCATGACAAATATTATCTAATTTTATTGTAATAAAATATATATACCATAAGCATCAAAATCATCTAGTTCTAGAACTTTTTTTTAATACCTTAAATGGAAATATCATAGCCATTAAGTAGTTAATCTCCATTCTTCTTCTTCCAACACTTCAGGAACCACAAATTTGTTTTCTGTTTCTCTTGATTTGCCTATTCATACAAACATAATAATAAAATGTTACCTTTATTTAGCATAAAACACTGAATTTATGGTACAATTCAAAATGCTTGTTGAAGTTCTATTCACAATTTCCTGGAGGTATAATCCAAATGTATATTCATAAATAAATAAACAAAATGTGATATATCTATACAATGTAATGCTCTTCTTCTAAAAAGGAAATGAATTTTAAAAACATAACTACAAAATATAAACATAAAAGGTTTTTAAATAGGGATGGGAATAAATCCAATTTACTTCTGAAAACATTCAATTGTTGTATGAAGAGTGGACTAGAGGAAACAAAAAGAGGGAGACTAGTTATAAAATTGTACTTCTCTGGCTTCACTGAAGATTCTCCTTCATTATTTGGAGTCCCTCTGATATTACAATTACTTCATTGCTCCCATATATTAGAGAAAACATATACTCTTCACTTTCTGTGGCCTTTGAGAAGGGGTAGAGGGAGAGTGAGGATCAATGAAGGAATCACTACCATAGGCTTTATGCACATAAGTGAGAATACCAGTGTCAGTCTCAATACTCTGTATGGGGAAAGGGAGAGATGGGAAAGAAGCTGGGGGAAAGCCCACCAAGTTCTATGTGCGTGCATGTTATTTTCAATATTATTTATCTCATGATGTAAATCTATGTAATGCACCAATAAAAGTATCTTAAAAATTTGCTGCAGTTGACCAGAGTGATGGTGTTTGCTTTGACTGGGAAGTTGCAAATGGAGACAGAGTGAAGCTGTCCCACTAAGAATATAATTAAGATAGAATTATTAGTCTTTTCAGTTCGCTGAATTTAGGGATCAAGGTGGAGAGAAAAAGCAATGAAAATTCACAGGTGAGAAAGGAAGCTATGTGACTGAGATGTGTAAACCCATGGTAAAAATAGAGCTTGGGAAAATATCTGATAGCTAAGATGTTGCTATGTTGGTGAGTATAACTAGGCACGGCATAAAGCTCACACTTTTGAAGTCTGCAGTCCAATGGATTTTTGGTATATTTACAGAATTGTGCAACTTGTATAACAGAGCAATGTATTTTGTAATTTTTATATAGGAATGTTACATTTATGTGACTTTTTTTTTTTTTTGGTGGTACTGGGGTTCCCAGAAGCCCTTTTACCTCTGGGCTACACTCCCAGACCTATTTTATACTTTTTAAAATTTGGAAACAGGATCTCTTAGGCCAGCACAGCTGGTTTCGAACCTGCGTGATCCTCCTGTCTCCGCCTCCCAAGTGCGGGGATTACAAGCGTGCACCACCATGCCCAGCTTTATGTGACTATTTTGAAAAAGTAACTCACCTGCAAACAAACAAAAGAGATACCCAATATAAATGAGTACATACATTCACAAAAAATGTTAAGAATTTTATTGCACTAGTAATCTTGGTATTTAAAAACTGAAACCTACCAAAATGCCCATTGACATTCCTATGAATCAATTAATTGTAGGAGAGACATCCAATGAAATACTTTAACGCCAATGAAAACCATCTCCATCTACATGCAACAACATGAATGGGTCTCAAGACTACTTTCATCAAAAAGAGTTAGACTCACAGGAACACTTGAAATATAATTGTATTTATATTAAGTTTTTAAAGAAGTAATTAAATTGACACTGTAAGAATTTAGAATATGGTTATCCTGCGATAGGGAGAAGTTGTGACAGGAAGATGGCATGAGGGAGATTTATGGTCGTCTGCTTTGCCTGACCAGTTTCATTTTTATGGATCTGGTGTAACTTGTACACTTTGTTTATAGCAACTCTTTCATGCTATTTTTCTACAATTTTTCACATGTTTTATTTTTCTGTTTTTATGCATGAACATGCATTCTACCTATTTCTCTCTACTGGTTTATTTTGAGCTCTTTAGAGAATGAATATAATAATGCAGATCAGTACCAGATACATAGTAACATCACAGTAATTGTTGGAGGAGTCAATCAATGAACACCATGACATTGTGAGGTAAAAGGACAGAGATTGTTGTGCAAGACCAGTGCCTAGAAAAATGATAGGTAAAATGGTAAAATGTATGGTAATGAAAAGGCCAGATCAATGGAAAAAGACTCAGTCCATGTAGAAAATAAATTGAAGCCTTTCAAAGAAGGATTATTTGGGTGAATTAGAAGTCACTTATCCCATGTTTCTTAGATGTTCTGGTCATGTTGTGATATTGTCTTCTCTATATTATTGACTGTGCTAAGTCCACCAAATGATCCAGCTGTGCCACTCCTGGGCATCTTTCCAAAAAGAGTGAAATCAGGAAATTATAATAATATATGAATATCCATATTTATAGCAGCCCAATTCACAATAGCCAAATTATGAAATTAACTTAGGTGTCCATCAACAGATGAATGGGTTACACAATTGTGGATATATGCACAATGAAATCCTTCTCAGAAATCAAGAAGAACAAAATAATGTCATTTGCAGAAATATGGATAGATCTGGAGAACATTATGTTAAAGGAGATTGGCCAGTCATATAAAGTGAAGAGTTATATGTTTTCTTTCATATGTGGAAGCTAGGAAGTGATCCAGATACCAGAGGGACTTCAGGTAATGAATAAAAGCATAAAAAAGAAGTCAAAGGTTAATAAACACCTTCTTGCTAGGCTTCTTTAAAAAGCCTTGTTAGACAGGAGGATCACAAAGATTTGAAGCCAGCCTCAGCCACGTAGTGAGGCTCTTAGCAACTTAGTGAGATTCTGTTTCTAAATAAAATATAAAATAGATCTGGGAATATAGTTTGGAGGTAGAAAGGCCCTGGGTTCCATCCTCAGTACCGCACACACAAAAAAAGCCTTGTTATTAGCAATAGAAAGCTATTTTTTTCCTAAAAGGCAGTGTACCTAGAAAAATGATGTTCTTTTCTGTCTTCTATTGCTACTAGGTAGGTCAGTGAGATAAAAGTGAAGTATTGTTGTATGGATTTTTAGATCTTAAAATAGTGCAGAGCCCGTCGTGGTGGCGCACGCTTGTAATCCCCTTGCTTGGGAGGCGGAGACAGGAGGATAGTGCTGGTTTGGAGCTAGCCTCGCTGGCTTAAGAGACCCTGTTTCCAAATAAAAATAGGTCTGGGAGTGTAGCCCGGACATAGAAGGGCTTCCAGGAACACCAGTACCACACACACACACACACACACACACAAAAAAAAAGAAAATAGTGCAGATACTTGGCATGTCCTCTTCTGTCCTCTCCTGTGCCAGTGCACACGTTGTCTGCTTCCTGCCTGGAAGGTGGCTATGAAGATTGGAGCCACCGTGACCCTGAGCTGGTGTTAAGGGTCAAAGTTTCTTGCAAAGCAAGCAAATTAGTGGACATAGGCTGCTGGCTTCACCTGATTTCTTGGCATGTCCATGGCAACCTCCAACTGTCTCATGCTTACTTTAGGAGCAGGAATAAGCCTGTATGTGCTCATTGTTTTTTTTTCCTGCAGGAGTTTATAGATCTTTACTGACACCGAAACTGAGATTCTGCTCAGGTAAGAAACTTCTTCCACACTGCACAGCAAGCAAATGTTAGACTTTAAGTCTATCTGTGTGCCAAACATTTTGTTTCATTGACTGCATATCATGGATGCTCTTTCTCCTTTTTATGCCTCCTTCTCATTTACAGTTAGAAAACTATAGCCAGAGGGGTAGTCACAAGCTGTATCTGACACCTGCTGTGATTCGGGGCAGAGGTTTTAGGATGACTGGGAAATTGTCATATTAGAAAGATCTAAATGATGTCAATATATCACTGTGACTTCCCCCATGGCATCTACCTGCTCCATAAAACAGCAATGAAATCGTTGTTATCAAACGAAAGAATATTTCACACAGCACAATCTTCCTGATATTTCAGAGTGGTTGTCAACTGTTAAATCATGCTGAACACTGTGGAAAGAATTAAGAATACCAGGTCTTAGGATCTACCCCTGTCAACAAAGCAGTTGAAATAAACACACAGATCTAGAAAAATGGAAACTATTTGCCTTCTTATGGACTTTCATAATCTTCCCCAAACAAAGCAACAGTGACAAAAATTTCTGAGCTCTAAAGAATTCTTCAAAAGTTCTGAAAGGTACTATATTAAGAAACAGAAGCTGGGTGCGGTGGTGCATACCAGTAATTTTTTGAAGTCTGAGCTAGGAGGATAGCAGGTTCAAAGACAACTTTTGCAACTTGGCAAGACCTTCGGCAACTTAATGAGACTCTGTTTAAAAAGAAAAAAAAAATAAGATAAAACAGGGCTGGGTGTGTAACTAAGAGGTAGAATGGCCCTGGGTTCGGTTTAAGTGTCATAAAAACCTAAAACCAAAACAGAAAGTGGCACAGTTTTTACATTCTATTAGATTATTTTGAACAAGGCAGTCTCCTACATTTCTATGTCATCTTAATGCAAAAACAGAGGCCACTTATACCACATGAAGACAAATTATCAATGATTAAGCCTCTTTGGCTACCACCAGAATTGTCTAGTTACCTTCCTCTGGTCTTCAGCAGGAAGGAACCTATTGTATTTTCTGTCAAATCTGTTCTCTCCACTCAAATCGATCCAGTTTATGTGCCTGCATCCTCGCCAAGTTGAATTTCATCAATAGAAATATTTTCATGAATAAATTAGATATTCTCTTTCTATTAAAATATTGTGTTCAGAAACATACCAAAGTCAGGAACTAATCCAACCTCAAGAAGAAGGAAAGGGGAAAGGAATGGGGTGGGAATTAGGGAAGGTATAAATGAGAGATGAGTGTATGTATGCCTCTGCCATCTTGTACCTCATAATGATAAATGATTACAGTACACCAATAATAAATAAATAAATTCTTGATTTAAAATGCTGTGTATAGTAGTTTTTTTTTTTTTTTTTTTAGATACCATCTGCCATGTTTGGTGGCTCACACTTGTAATCCCAGCATTTGGGAAGCTGAGATTAGAGGATTGTGGTTCGTGGACAGCCTCAGCCTCAGCAGTGAGGCCCTCTGCAACTTAGTGAGAACTTGTTTTAAAAATAAAGAATTAAAAAAAGGGCTGGGGGTGTAGATCGGAGGTAGAATGCCCCTGGGTTTCATCCCCAGCGCCACAAAAACAAACAAATAATAAAATAAAAAAAAAAGATACCATCTCCACATGGCTCAGTCACATCTAGAGTTTCCTTCCCATTCTGCCAAGACCAAGCTTTCTTCTCCATCTCTTAGCTTTGCTTCTGAGATAGCACCATATTTTGAAGCTAAGTCTTCCTAATATTTTGATAGTTAAAGAAATGGGAATATTTATCTTTTTTCACCAAATGATGTCCTTGGCATATTTTTATTTACTATTAATCATTGGAAATGGAATGCAATATTCATTTTGGGGGGAATACTATAACAAATTAGTGCAACCTGTATGCTTTATGGTAACATAAATATATATTTTCACAATTACGGAGGCCAGAATTCTGAGATCAAGGTGTCAGCAGGTTGCACTCTCCCTCAAGGCTCTGTAAAGCACATTATTCCTTGGGTTTCTTTTTTTGTGGTTGCGGCACTCTTGTCTATTCATCCCCTGGCTTATAGCTATAGTACTTAACCTCTGCTTCCATGTTCATATTGTCACCTTTTTTGTCTATGTCTTCTCTTTACTCTAAGAACATTTGTCATTGGGCTCAAAGAGGATGCAGCTAAGCATTCCAGGATAATTGTGTCTCAATATTATAAATTAATTACATCTGCAAAAGGCTCTTTTCCCAAATACATTAACATTCACAGTTTTCAGGGATCTAAGCCATAGGCATATCTTTTTAGGGGATAACATTCAACTGCATATATATATATATATATATATATATATATATATATATATATTTATCTGTATATCAAGATAGGGCATGTTACATAGAGTAACAGAAACATTTTATCTAGGCTTAGACAAGGCACAATATTTTCCATTCCTATCAGCAAAAGTTCAAACTTATCTGTGGCTACACTCAGTCCTGAAACATACAGATTTCCTCCAAGACTGTCTTATTCAGAATTATATAATAAATGAAGTTTATTTTTTAAAGGCTTTTTTAAAAAGTTAAAGTTCTTGCTGGGTGCAGTGGCCTGTAATCCCAGTACTTGAAAGGATGAAATATGAGGGTTGCCAGTGCATTGTAATTTAGTGAGACTCCATTTAAATAAAAACTAAGAAGAGGGAAGGGTGTAGCTCAGAGGTGGAATGTCCCTGGGGTCAATCCCCAGTACCTTACACACAAAAGAGATAAAATGAAAAACAAGTAAAAAGTTTTTTAGAAAAGCAAAGAATATAATGAGACGTGATTTGTTTGTATTGCTGTAGATGTCTCTTCTAGTCATTTTTGCCAAATAGTCAGCAGTGAAAATAGAAGATGAAATTCTAGGTAGCATCTAAATATGTAGGCAATATTATAACTCTAAACCAGAAATTATCTCCACTATCAATCTAAAATCAATGATAGAAAATACATAAGGACAAAAGTTTGAGGGAAGTTCTGATCTTAGTTTCCCTGCAACCTTTGATCTATGATTATGCCATTGAGTGATAGTTATGCATTTTATTTCACTTCTCCTTTACTCATAAAATGTATTGTGACTTTTAGAATTTTTCTTTTTCTGTGTAAAACTTTTCAAAATTAGAACAGTATGGTTATTATTTCAATCACATTGATAATGACTCTTTAACTTACCAGAAACAGTGTGCTGATTTCCTCTCAAAGCAGATGATGGCTGAAAACTAATTAATTATGGAAATGGGATCATATGGTACTTGAAATGGTGTCCACAGAAATTGCTTCAAGAGATGTTTTTCTATGTTGTTTGGCAGGGCACATGTGCACGTTGAATTTGTATTCTTTATATTCTACCACATGAATAATTTTCCTTCTGGAGAAAGAAGCCAATATAAGATATGACATCCTCAGTCCAGCCAAAGTCTTCCACACAAATACATTTGCTTTCCACTCTTTACTGTGCATTGAAATATTTGTCAAAAGAATGAATGTATACTTCCTCCCTCTTCATTTTATACTCCTGTTATAGTTCTTTTCAAAGAAAATGATTATCCATTATTATCTTTTGGAAATATGGGTCTGTTCTTGGTATAATCTATGCCATTAGAATGATAAAGAAAAATATAACAATAATGTTTTTATGTATAATTCCCTGAAAAATTGTTCTTATGACAGAATATAAAGGAGCACAATAATATAAAAAATAGACCCATTGCCTCAGTACACATTATAGTGTATTGGTTGATGGAAGAAAAAAATAAGTCAGCCTGCTGTTACGATTACAATGTGCTTTATTTCTCCTTTCGATTTCTTCTTTATTTTTCTTCAAAATCTTTAGATTTAGACAAGCAGCCAGGCCGGTACCACATCACATCTACTCTGAATGGATCTGGAAGGGCGCACATAGATCTTCTGCATCAAAGTGGCTGCGGGCAGGAAGCCCTGAGAGCAGCCTGGCTCCTTCCACAGCTGCGCCTGAGAAGAGCCTGTGACACTTCCTTCCTTTCTTCTTGATCTCACAGAACATGTACCACCTAGCATATGTCCAAGCCCTGGCTAACAATTAGTTTCAGAACAGAATACATCTATGTAAGTAAAAGGAAATTAGGGTAGAGTCTCACTTGAGAATTCCTTTGCATTTATATTCTCAGTTTTATGCATTATGCCTACTTCTAGCTTGCAATATTGGAAAATGTTTGTTCTCTTGATCAAAATGAGACACAAATATATTTCATAAAATTTAGGCTGGACTACTATGGCACTAGAGGATGTCATATATTATATTGATTACTTTCTCCAGAAGGATGATTACTTTTAAAAATTTTTATTGGTGTGTTGTAGTCATAATCTTTTTGTGTGTGTGTGGCATTAGGGGTGGAACCCAGGGCTTTTCTACCTTGGAGCTATCCTTCCAGACCTAGTGTCATACTTTATTTGGAAACAGGGACTCACTAAGTTGCTGAGAGCCTCACTAAGTAGCTGAGGCTGGCTTCAAACCTGCGAAATCCTCCTGTCTCAGCCTCCCAAGCGCTGAGATAACAAGCATGCACCAACATGCCCAGCTATGTAGTCATAATCTTAATGGAGTACGAGATGGTAGAGTCATACATGCACATGGAACATGAAAAAATACACAGTAAAAGTTTTTATAATATTTTCTAAATGAGTATATATTGTTGCTCTTATTTAATTTTTAAGATGTTATTAATGCTCCTTAAATGTCATTAAATGGCTTTACTCCCGAGAATCCTCAAATATTTATCTCTTTCACTCCCATATTACCAACTCACCCAATTAAAATATTAAGTGTCTAATTCTATTCTTCATTCACATTTCCAACTATATTAAGCTCCTCAACAGCATGCATTAGGCTTTCCTCTTTCTGTTTTTAGTACATTTTAGGGATAGCTATGATACCCTTGGGTAGTATCTGTCAGAGTAGCCCATCCTCGCTGCATGAGTTGGCATTTATCCACATCTTTAATTTAAAAAATTATCCCCATTAGGCCGGTGCCGGGGCCAATGGTCGGCACGGAGTCTGCCATGAGGCAAGGCCGCTACTGGGGCCTCTGAGGCCAGGATCGGAGCCAGCTGAGGGGTTAGGCTGATGTCGGGGCCAGTGAGATCAGAATCGGGGCCTCCCATGAGGCAAGGCTGCTGCTTGAGCCAGCGAGGTCTGGATCAGTCCACCGGGTAGCCAGGCCACTACTGGGGCCATCAAGAGTGGGATCGGTACTTGCATTGCGGCATGCATAGAGAAATATCGCAGAAAATAAAAACCAGATGCTTTCCCTGATCAGCAAAAACTAGGATGAAAGGGGCAACAGGAAGAGGTCTAGCTATAGAAAGGGCCCTATAATGAAGCAACTAAGGTGACCAATCAGAGGTTATGGAATAGGGGAGGATGGAGCTTCTTTAAAATGCAGGAGGTACATAAACAAATGTATCAAAGTTAATCACCAAACAAGCATGTGATCGAGAAAGGGGGAGAGAATGGGATGGGGGCTGGATGAGGGCTAATTGGATGATGTGTGCTTGTATATGGTCTCAAGTCTTGTATTCCAATGTGATATATAATTACAATGCACCAATTAAAAATAATAATAATAAAAAAATGTTACAGCAAAAAAAAAAAAATCTCTTAACCAAAATCCTTGGGACTGGAAGTGTTTTATATGTTGAATTTTTCAAATTTTAGAATATATAAATTATGAGATATGTTAGAAATGGAAACCAGGTCTAAATAAAAAATCATTATGTTCTGTATGTATATGCCTTAAAAAAATTCTCCCCAAATCCTTATAACACAGTGTAAGATTTGCTGAGGATTTACTGAAAATGATGTGCAGACACTATAGCTATACCCCTATGACTTCCAGGAGATAGGCAGAGTTCTCTTAGCGCTTCTGTTAAGTTCTTTTAGCAACCAGGGATTTCCCCACCCTCCTCAGTTTCCCAGACATTACTCAACTTTCTAGCTACCTTCTCTTTTTTTATAACTCTTCCTAACTGCTTTGTCCTATCTTAAAATACTTGTAGTTTTCTGGACCTCAGCAGACTTACAAAAGCAATTTTCCCTACAAAGAATCTTTCAGATCATTTGCTTTGAAGATAACATTCTCTCCATGCATCACAGATACATCATGGGGCCAGGCATGGTGGCACACATCTGTAATCCCAGTACTTAGGAGGATGAGATGGAGGATCACAGGTTCAAGGCCAGTCTTGGCAACTTTGCAAGATGTTGGCATTTTTTTTCTCTCTCATCAAATATTTTGTTTTTTGTTTTTAAATACTTCTATTGGTTCATTATAGTCTCACAGTCTCACATCATAAATTATAGTGATAGTGCCATACATGTACACAGAACTTGGTAGTTCCCTTCTTCTTCCCTATTATCCCCCATCTCCCTTGCAGAAGTACTGATAATTACAATGAATATATATATATATATGTATACATATATATATATTCACAATGTCGATAGAAGTAATTTCTTTAGCAAGATATTATTTCAGAATAAGATAACTAAAATAGGGGAGTGAGGTGTATTTCAGAGGTAGAAAGTCCTTGGATTCAATCTTCAGTGCTACCTATGCCCCCCCCCACACACACACACAATTAAATGCATCATGGGCATTTTGATCAAAGATCATGATGTTTAAATAGATATTTTTAAAAAATCGAAACATTTTATAAGTTCCACTTTTATCACTTACTTGAGTAATATTTGGTTAATTATTGTCTTCAAATCTTAGTACTCTCATTTCTAAAAGTAATAGCATTATACATTCAATTATGATTCTTGGAGGATTTAGCAGCAATTTTGGAAAGCACTAGAGATGTGTTTTATGTTACTCAGAATATTTAAAATGTCCCTAATCTTTGATAAGAGCTGTATTTTAGAAAGATAAGTGAGAAATTCATAGTAGTCAGTGGCTGGGTGATCCGACCTGCAACTTTCTTAATACAGTAAATGCATAATTTACATATGGGTACAACATCAGATCATTTCATGGAGTCATCTCATAGTAAACAGAGAAGGAGGACCTTGACACACTCGGAGAAGAGAGGTGATTTAACAGTAAAGTACCCTTTCTGGACAAAAGTAGAAAACAAAACAACTATTTGAAGAGCATGCATTGAAAGAAACATGTTACTGTGAAAGCTTTAGAATCCATGAAAAAGTCTCAGTACTGGTCCAGTGGAATAAAACACAGAAGATCTGTGATAATGTTGTAGTGTTTGTTCTAGGTACTAAAATGTTAATTATGTCTTTGGAGTTGATGTTTTCACTTTCAAGGAAACATAAGTTTCTATTTATTAGTACAGTATAAGCTCCCAATAAATAGGATAGTTGTATAGTCTTTAATTTTAATCTATGCAACAATTATTGGTTCAAGTATTTAATAGACTTGACACTTTGTTTTCATTTTGTATAATATTCTTTAGACTATGTTCCAATAAATATTTTTGCTCATGAAATATAAAATCCAAGTATGGTGATACATGCCCATAATCCTAGTACTTGGGAAGCTAAGAGAGGATGATTGCTGATTCAAGGCTAGCCTCAGCACCTTAGTGAGATGCTGTTTCAGAAGAAAAAGAGGAGTATATCTCAGAGGTAGAACACCCCTCAGTTCAAGCTTCAGTATCACAAAAAATATAATAAAAGCCAGGTGTGCTGGCACACGCTTGTAATCCCAGCATTTGAGAGGCTGAGATAGGATCATGGTTTGCAGCCCACCTCAGCTACTTAGTGAGCCATTCTGAAACTTAGTAATACCCTGTTTCAAAATAAAGAGTCAAAAGTAGGGCTGGAGATGGAGCTCAGAGATAGAATGCCCCTGAATTCCATCCCAGTACCACACACACACACACACACACACACACACACACACACACACACACACAAAATAATAATAATAATGATAAAAGGGTTAATTTCACTTGCGTGATAAAAGTTTTACCTGTCAAAAATGGTAAAAAAAAAAAAGCTTCTTAGTAAAATAAAATTATCAACATCATATTGACACCTCTGTGTTATTCTCATACTCATACTGCATGGTAAAATAGAAACTCAAGACATTATTTCTTAAGTGCAGGGAATGTAATTGAGATCATAATAATGAGCTATTAATTACAGAAAATTATGTTAAGAAAACATTAGCTTTAAACATCAGTTTTCTGGATGTGATGGGTTGGAATTTATTTTGTTTCTTCTGGGTTTTTTTTTGTTTGTTTTCTGAGGTTGGTCATCTTCTAAAAAAAAATAAAAGAAGACATCATTGACAATGCCACCTCCGTCTTACTTTGTGAACTGCTTCCATGTGACTGTGGGAAATATGTGGGTATTGTAGCATAAATATATCGGGATCTCATTTTCTCATTATTTTTCAAAACTTTGGTTTCAAATGTTGTTCACAAAACAGCAATCAGACGTGAAGACTCATCATTCAGTTAGTAATGTAATATTTGAAAAGACCCAAGACTTGGCATTCTAAATTAAAACTAGCTTAAAATGTCACTGGTTTTTCTTTACCTCATGATTAAAAGTGGAGCTTTATCTCCTATCAAGTGAATGCTAGTTGTATGCCTATGTCACATTATGTATCTGTGAATAAAGATGACATACACATACACACACAGTGTTTTGTTACCTGTGGATATTTTATTAATCATTTTATTAAACCAGTGGTGTATGTATTACTATTATTTTATTTACTGAACTTGAGTCTCAAAGAGTTTAATATGACAAAGATTACAAATTAAGGAAGCAACAAAAGGACGCATCTCAAATAGTCCTCAATTAACTGAAACTCTTGAAAATAGAGGTAGTCTAAAAAAGGGAATTCACAAAGATTTTGGTGATTACTCTTAAGCATTTGTTATTTAAATTTTACCTGAGTTGTATCTACATTGATAACTTGGGGTCATGCATTAAAATCCATTATGTAGCCAGGTATGGTGGTATATACCTTTAATCTCAATACTTGGGAGAATGAGATAGGAGTTTTACAGATTCTAGGCCAACTTCAGCACATTTTCAAGGACTTCAACAACTTAAAGGACTCTCTTTTAAAATAGGTGTGTAGCTTGGAGGTAAAATACTCTGATTTCAATTCCAGTTACACACACACACACACACACACACACACACACACACACACACGTAAAGCCCAGTTTAAACAGTATATTTTATTTCTTATCATTTCTTTATAAACCTGGTTATCAGTTATCACTTGTTATTGTCAAGGATTTCCCTCTTCATTTTAATTTTGTTTTTATAAGATTGTGAAATTGATGGTTTAGCTGGAATAGCAAATCAAATAATGATATATGAGGTTGGCCTCTGACTCAATATGTTTATGCAGCAATACTGTCAGACTTAAATAGAGCCTATCAAAGACTATCCATGATATATATATATATATATATATATATATATATATATATATATATATATATATAATAAGACTCATCAGAAATGTATAAATGCAGGTTTCTTTAAGCCTTATATGCTCACAGTATTGATATCATATAATTAACAAGAAACTCAAGCTTCTCACTATTGATTGATTGGTCTACATTAGGACTTTTTTTTATCTGATCCTTCTTTTCTACTATGTTACTCATTTTTTATTCAGGATCCATTTTCACTTTACCTTTTAACCTCAGTAAAACTTGATTTGTAAAATTTTTTGCATATTTATACATTGCAATTCTGGCTTCCTTTTTTTTTTTTTACTTCCAAGCTGCACCATAATCCTTTTTATTTTTTGAAAATGGGGCTTTTCTAAGTTGTTAAGAGTTTCTAACTTGCTGTGGCTGATCTGGAGCCTGAGATCTTTCTGTCTCAGCCTTCCAAGTACTGCCATTACAGGCCTTTGCCCTATATCCATCTATACTGAACCCTTATATCAGTTCAGCTTTTTCAGGACTATCATGTCTGGGTAGCCACACATAGGCAGAAACTCTTCTATATCACTCTACTGAGTGTTTTAAGCTTGATGGGATAGTACTTACCTAGATATGTGAGGCTCTGGGTTAGATCTCTATACTGTAAACAAATAATGAAAATGAAAGAGGGTGCTTAGAGCATGTTTTCCACTGCACTGGTCCATAAGGTCAAGTAAAATATAAATTTCAAAAAAGTTTTCAAATATTTATAATATTGATAAGGTTTTTCGCATATTTTATTTAACCTTTTTGTCTCCTTAGAGAAAAAGATTAAAAATCTTTAATTTAAAAGCAATTTTTTCTACTTTGTGGGGAGCCATTAAGGTTTTCCACTTTAAGAATACTTCTGACTGTCCTTTGCCCAAAGCCAATAAGGTTTGGGGTCATGGAAAGTTCAAGGTCTGAGAAAAGTTCAGGTGGAATTGATTGGTTTGACCGTTATGTGCACAAGTGGTGATGTCACGAGGGTTGATTGACCTGAAGCTGTATAAATAGGACGAGAGTGATAAACCTGGGATCGGTCAGTAGAGATTCGACCCGGGATTGTACTGGCGATCCTTCCATGATAGAATTAAGTATTCTTTGAATAGAATTCTTAGAATTGAATTCTTTTCATCCTCACTCCTCTCTTTGGAACTGGTATTTTTGCCAGCAGGCTACGGCAGGTGGTGGCCCATACAGGGAGATTTGAAACTGAAGATCCAGTTAAGGACACTGATGAATAAAAAAGGAGTGCACTTGAAAACTCATGGTGGTGGTGAGTAATGTGGAAGTTGTAATATACAATGGGTCAAAAAATTAGTCTTTTGTATTTTGTACAGATGTTAAGAGATATGCTTGGTGTTAGGAAATCTAAGACAGAACACAGAGGTGCTTTGCCTTCACTTCTTAAGGAAGATGAGGATACTGAAGAAGAGGAGTGCTTTGAGGAAACTGCTGCTCCATTCCATAGAAATGAGTTAGGGGCTAATCCAGATATTCCAGAAACTCTGGAACCCAATTTTTGTATAAAACAATTACAAGTAGCCGTAGAGACTTTAACTAAACGATTAGATCAGATAGCTCCTTCAAATAGTGTAAAAGAAGGACCTCAACAATATTCTCCTATTATCAGCAATACAAACCTTCAAAATTCTCCCACTGTAGCATTTGCTAAACAAACCATTGAAAAACACTGACCTTCATCTTTAATATCATCGCTTCAAGCAGCTATAAATCGGGCTGCAGAAAACGGAGAAGATACTAGAGGATTTAGAGTTTTACCAGTTACTGAAGACCCTGATGGTCAAGGAGGTGTTATTAGAGGACATAGACCTTTCCTTTTAAACAATTAAAAGAATTAAAAATGGCTTGTGCTCAATATGGGCCAACGACACCATTTACTCAAGCCATGTTAGAATCTCTCTCCATGGAGGCTTTGTGTCCTTCTGATTGGAAACAGATAGCCCGATTCTGTTTATCAGGGGGTGATTTTTTATTATGGAAGTCTGAATTTGCAGAACAATGCCAGTCCACAGCAGATTTGAACGTAGCTCAGGGAATACCCATAGATTTTGATATGTTAGCAAGAGAAGGGCAGTTTAGGGAGACGGCTCAGTAATTAAAATTTAGTCTAGCTTCTTATGCTCAGACCAATGCTGCTGCACGTCAAGCATGGAACAAGTTGCCTTATTCTGGAAAACAAACTGAAGATCTTTCAAAAATAAGACAGGACCAGATGAGCCATATCAGGATTTTGTAGCCAGGTTATTACAAACTGCTAGTCGATTGATAGGCGACAGTGAAGCAGGGCTATTGCTTGTAAAGCAATTAGCCTTTGAGAATGCTAATACTGTTTGTCAAGTAGCCTTATGCCCTTTTAGAAAGAAAGAAAATCTGTCTGATTATATTCAGTTATGTTCTGATATGGGACCAACCAGCATATACACAGGGATTAGCTATGGCTGCGGCATTACAAGGGAAAACTGTGAGAGATGAGGAAGGCCATACTGGAGTTTTTCAACCCTATATTATTCCAGGACTTCCTGTTAACTTAGGGGGATGAGATGTTTTGCAGAACATAGGTGTATATCTTTATAGCCCCAGCCCTATAGTGACACAACAGATGTTTGATCAAGGACTTTTACCAGAGAATGGTCTAGGGATAAATAATCGGGGTATTATAGAACCTTTACAGCTTCATTTACAATGCCCTCGAGCAGGTCTAGGGTACTTTTAGAAGGGGCTGTTGATTAGCCTGTACTCCATGCCTATCCTATTACTTGGAAAAACGAGGAACCAGTTTGGATTGATCAATGGCCCCTAACATTAGAAAAAATAAAAGCTGCAGAGCAGTTAGTACAGGAACAGCTTGTCTGTGGCCATATAGAAAGTTCTAACTCCCCTTGGAATTCACCCATATTTGTCATTAAGAAAAAATCTGGTAAGTGGAGACTGTTACAGGATTTAAGGAAAGTTAATAAAACTATGGAATTAATGGGAGCTTTACAGCCTGGACTACCCAATCCATCAGCTATCCCCAAAGACACTTATAAAATAATTTTAGATTTAAAAGACTGCTTTTATACTTTACCTTTAGCATGACAAGATTGTAAGAGATTTGCCTTTAGTATTCCATCTACAAACTATAGAGCTCCTATGCAAAGATATCAGTGGAAAGTGCTACCTCAGGGAATGGCCAATAGTCCCACTCTGTGTCAAAAATTTGTTGCAAAGGAAGATCCTATACATCTGTATATATGATACATTGTATAGATAATATTTTATTAGCACATACAGATGAAGGAATTTTGTTGTCAGCTTATGCTAGCTTATAAGCTGCATTACAAAGTAATGGTTTGATTATAGTTCCAGAAAAAGTACAAAGAGAACCACCATATACTTACTTGGAAAACATTCTTTATCCCAAGATTATTAAGCCACCAAAAATTCAGTTACATAAAGGTAATTTAAAAACCTTAAATGATTTTCAAAAACTTTTAGGGGATATTAATTGGCCAAGACCATCTTTAAATATTACTACTGGAGAATTAAAACCTTTATTTGATATCTTGAAAGGTGACTCAGACCCAACTTCCTCTCGGATCTTAACAGAGAAAGGACGTGCTGGTCTTAAAAGAAGTTGAATTGGCTATTGAATGTCAAAGAAAACAGTACATTACTATGCTAAAGAATGGGCCACTTTTATATTAACATCAGCACATACACCCACTGCTGTTTTGTGGCAGGATGGACCATTAATGTGGATACATTTAGCCACTACTCCAAGCAGAGTTTTAATGCCATCCTGGGAATTAGTTGCCTGCTTGGTGTGTTCTGTCAGATCAGAATCTATAAAATATTTTGGTAAAGAGCCTTCACTTATTAGTGTTCCTTTAACTAAACAACGAGTACAATGGCTTTTTCAGAATGCTGATTCATGGGCTATTGCTTTTGCATCCTTTATTGGAGAAATTGACAATCATTTACCTCATGATAAATTATTACAGTTTGTTAATAAACATACTCTTATATTTCCTAAAATAATTTATGCTACTCCCATATCTCAAGTGGTCTTGGTATTTACTGATGGTTCATCAAATGGTAAGGCATCTTATGTAATTAATAAATATAGTATTATAATTCAAACATCTTTTACATCTGCTCAAATTGTAGAATTGCATGTAGTAGCAGCTGTTTTTCAACATCTCTCTGATATGCCTTTTTAATTTATATACTGATAGGTTATATAGCTAATGCCCTTCAAACATTAGAAACTGTACCATATATTGATATGCATAATAAATTGACAGGTAATTTATTTTTTAAATTCAAACTCAGATCTTATCATGCCAACATCCTTGTTTTATTGGGCACATAAAAGCACATTCTGCCTTACCTGGACCTTTGGCAGAAGGTAATCAAATTGCTGACGATGCTACCAAATTTGTCTGCCCCTCTCAATTGGAACAAGCTCAATGATCACATTCTTTACGTCATCAAAATAGTGCTGGTCTGCATAAACAGTTTCAGATTACTTGAGAAGCAGCATGACAAATTGTTAAACAATGTCCTATATGTCCAGAGTTATTTGCCTGTTCCTCATTTAGGTGTAAACCCATGGGGATTGGTTCCCAATAATTTATGGCAGATGGAGGTTACGCACATTTCTGCCTTTGGTAAACAAATGTATTCATGTGTCTATTGATACTTTTTCAGAATTTATTATGGCTACAACCCAAACTTGGGAGGCCTCTAAGTATGTGATTTCCCATTGTTTGAAATGTTTTGCTTTCTCAGGCCTTCCTACCTACATTAAAACTGATAATGGTTCAGGATATACGAGTATGTCTTTTAAACTATTTTGCAGTACATACAATACTCAGCATGCTACAGGTATACCCTATAATCCTCAAGGACAGGGTATTGTAGAACATGCCCACAATTCTTTAAAAACAACACTTTTGAAAATAAATAAAAAGGGGGAGTTATATCCCAATTCACCATAGAACTCTTTAAATCATGCTCTTTTTATTTTTAATTTTTTGAATGCTGACAAAACTGGTCACACAGCAGCAGATAGATATTGGCATCCATCCTCCAAAAACAATTTTGCTTTAGTGAAATGGAAAAATCCTTGCACAGGAATTTGGAAAGGTCCTGACCCTGTACTAATATGGGGAAGAGGGCATGTTTGTGTTTTTTCACAGGATGAAGATAATGCACGGTGGATACCTGAGCGGCTGGTGTGACATATGGATCAAGCAAAAATAGAAGAATCTCAGATTAATACTGATGATGCTCCTAGCTTCAATGATGAATGAAACATGAACTTATGTTGCAGATTATCCCATACTTCATCCAGCTGTTTAGGAACAACAGGAGATCACTGTCTTCAGTGACAACTCATGATTGCTGGGACTTCTTGCTTTGAACTTTATACCCATTACAGAAATTTTAATTATTTTGGACAAAGAACTGGTACACTGTTATGTTTTTCTAAAAATGTCAAAAAGATGGAATGTCTGCAGTTGATGCTCGTGGTATTGCAGACAAGTACAAAGACTGAGAGTAATTGTGCTATCAAAGGTGTGGTCTTGTGGGACCCTGGTTACACAGGGAAAGAAGAAAAAATGTTAGCCCACCAATAACTTGTCTACCCTGTTAAACTGATTTAACATGTAGAAATCCTAGTGTTAATTGGAAGAAATGTCTTACTGAAATACCTATTTTTCATGATATTCCCAATACCTTGTTTATTAGAGACTTGGGGGAAAAGTGTGTCCTCTGACAAAGTGAGAACATTTTTATTCAGCAGAAGTACATGATCTACATCTAAAAAGTACCCCCATTTAAGAGGGTGGTAATCAATGATGGGTAAGATTTCCTTGGGACATGGAAACCTAAGACAGGATATACAGCTTATGGCTCTGTATTGTCCAAAGACGGGCAATCCTTTATACCTGAAGGAAACAACCTAAGACAGGCAGTCTTCTTTTGAATATAATAAGAAAGAGGAAACTGTGGGGAGCCATTAAGGTTTTCCCCTTTAAGAATACTTTTGACTGTTCTTTGCCCAGAGCCAATAAGTTTTGGGGTCATGGGAAGTTCAAGGTCTGATAGAAGCTTAGGTGGAATTGATTGGTTTGACCATTACGTGCACAGGTGGTGACGTCACGAGGGTTGATTGACCTGGAGCTGTATAAATAGGACGAGAGTGATAAACCTGGATCGGTCAGTAGAGATATCGACCTGGGAGTGTACTGGTGATCCTTCCATGATAGAATTAAGTATTATTTGAATAAAATTCTTAGAATTGAATTCTTTTCATCCTCAGTCATCTCTTTGGAACCTGTACTTTTGCCAGCAGGCTCCGGCACTACTTTAGTTTTCAAACATTTTAAAGAGTAATCCATAGAACTCAAAATCCTGAGTAGTTTCCATCTCTCCAAATGCCTGTAAGTATGTCAATTATTAATATCTCTAATGTAAAGATTGTTTTTACTATATAGAAGTAGAAACACAATGCATTCATGAGTTCAAAGCCATTAACGAAAATACTTTTAGTTAGTAGCAGATCTGTTTTAATTGAGAGAGGCTGGGATTGTTGTCCCCAGAAGGAAAGAATGCTCCATTTTATTTCTTATTCATTTCTGACTTTATGAAAATTTAGTGCTCTTCATGAAACACAATTTTGGGCATGCTAGCATATAAAATATCTCTTCATGTGTGTGTGTGTGTGTGTGTGTGTGTGTGTGTGTGTGTGTGCGTGTATGTGTGTATGTGTGTGTGTACATACCACATAATATTTAGATCAATGACAGACTACAACAAATGCTGGCAAGGATGTGAAAGATTGAGAACTCTAATGTAGTTGTTGGTGGGATTGGAAATTAGTGCAACCACTTTGGGAAATAGTATGGAGGATTCTTAGAAGAATGTGAATGAACCTACCATACAATCCAAAAATATCTCTTCTGGGTACCCCCAAAAGTAGAAACCAAAACAATGCATGTGTATCTATGTTCATAGTTGCACAATTCACAATTGTCAAACTATGGAACGAGTCAAGATGTCCATCAACAATGATTGAATTATGAAACTATGGGATATGTACACAATGGCATTTTCCTCAGCCATAAAGAAGAACAAAATTATGTAATTTACAGGAAAATGGATGAAACTGGAGAACATTATGTGTGAGATTAGTCAGTCACAAAAAAATAAAAAATTGGATGCTCTCCGTAATATGAGGAAGCTAGGGAGAAAATGGAAGAGCTCTAGACAAAGAAGAAGAAACTGTAGATAAGAAAATAAGGTGACTCAACTGAGGGGGATGGGAGGAGGAAAGAGGGAAAATTCCTAATGCACATGATGTACATTCACAAATATATGAAAATCAATCACTAAAGCCACACATGAGAAGAAAGGACTGGGGTGGAAATTGGGTAAGTGCTAATTGAGTGATGTGTGCATGTATGTCTCTACCATCTCGTACTTCATTAAGATGTATGACTACAATGCACAATAAAAAAAAAAAAAGAAAAATGAATCCCAGATGTTAGACTTCAGGACATTAACTACTTTAAAAGGAGGAATGAAAGCCGGGCGTGGTGGCGCACGCTTGTAATCCCCGTGCTTGGGAGGCGGAGACAGGAGGATCGCGCAGGTTCGTAGCCAGCCACGCTTGTTTAAGAGACCCTGTTTCAAAAATATAAAATAGGTCTGGGAGTGTAGCCCGGAGGTAGAAGGGCTTCCAGGAACCCCAGTACCACCTAAATAAATAAATAAATAAATAAATAAATAAATAAATAAAAGGAGGAATGAGTAGAATTTAGAAGGACCACAAGGACAGTTTGGATAATAGTAGTAGAAATTTTCTTTTCTTTATAAGTGTCCATTTTGGAGACTATGTGGATATGCATGATTATGGTTTACACATTACTTCATATGTCTACAATATTTACTAAAAATAAAGTTTTCTAGTTTTTACTTTTAATTTCTATAAAGTTGAATTCCTAAGTTAAAAGCAATAATAAACTATAATTAATAAATGATAGTTTCCTTTTTGTTAGAAACAAAGCTGTTTCTTTAGTTTTTCTTCACTGATAATACTCTATTTAAGATTGGGCTGTGGTATGTACTGAATGTCATTTTGTAATTGACAGCATACACCCACACATAAAAGACTCCAGGCTGTTAAGACTTTTTTATTGAATAAATATAAGTAAGTTTTTTAAAAAATATATAAATAAAATAGCCGGGCGTGGTGCCCAACACTTGTATTCCCCGTGCTTGGGAGGCAGAGACAGGAGGATTGTACAGGTTCGAAGCCAGCCTCACTGGCTTAAGAGACCCTGTTTCCAAATAAAAATATAAAAATAGGTCTGGGAGTGGAGCCCGGAGGTAGAAGGGTTTCCAGGAACCCCATACCACCAAAAAATAAAATAAAATAAAAATTTAATTTTAGCTGTGTAAATAAGTAGATATTTAAATATCAGTGTGTTTACTGAGAATAATATCTTGAGTGTTAAATTATTAACATAAATATGTAACCTTAAATATTCTTGCATTCAAGATTGATATATGTTTTGTTTTAAACTTTTGGAATTAATTAAAAGTTACTTATTGAATGTGGTGACACATGCTTGCAATCTCAGTACTTGTGAGGCTGAGACAGGAGGATCCAAGTTTGTGGCCAGCCTCAGCTCTGCAACTTTGTGAGATCTGTTTCAAAAAAAAAGAATAAAATATCAGGCTGGGGGTGTAGCGCATAGATAGAATGCCTCTCGGTTCAATCCCCAGCACCACAAAAAATGTATTATTTATTTTGTGGGCTTCTGCTATTTAGATCCTCTGTGCCATACGCCCAAACAAAGAAAGATATGACCACCAAAATTTGCATATGAAATTTTGTAGGCATGCTAAACAATTATTATAAGGCAATGCAATATTTTGACTGTGATTGTTTTCTTCATAGTGCTACAAATTAAAGAGTGGTTTCTACCTTGGCAGGAAGGAGGTGGCCCAGAACCAGGGAGAGAAGTTTCCTAAGAGATGAGGAGTTATAGCTGTTGGACAGTGAACGAAGAACAACCTGCTCAAAGGCATCTTAATGATTTCGTTTTCCCTACTAAATATTATTTATTTAGTATCCATCCTTCAATAAAAGTCTTGAAGTGTTGGGAGTTGGGCTAATATTTAATCACTGATAGCTGTCATTTTCAGAGAGATAAAATGTGATAGATCTTTAAGTAGTGGGGCAATCAGATTTAATGTAGCCATTAAAATAGACCTCTCCTAGCAAACACAGTCTTTACAAAGCCTGCAAATCATTACTAAAATGGCTTCAAGACAATAACACTATCGAGATGTTCTACCAATTTAACTCTTGGGAAAAGTCTTGACCTTGTATTGATCCCATCTGCTTCTAAATCTTTTTTGTTAATGGAACCTATGTTCTACCTGGTAGGGTCTTTAAATAATTTGCTAAGAAATCAAGTAACTCAGAAGCCATAAATGAAAGTACCAGAAGAAAGAGACTGGCATGCTCAGGGAATGAATAGAGAGAGTTATTACTGTCCTAAAGAACATGTTTTCATTTGTTTATGGTCCTTTTTAGACTTAGAAAAATTTATGTCCTTAATTACTGTGCTAATCTGCAAAATTGACATTTTTATCTTTGTCACTAAAACTATTATTCATGTGCATAAGGCTTAATTAAGTCTGTGCCTAACAAAAAGACAAAACAAATTTGTATTTGTTCATATTTGTATTGTTTTAAGGGAAAACTTACATTTCTTTGCAGGAGAAAAGTTCCTTTTATAAGTTCAGTTGAAGAAGAACTTCTGAACAAAGAATTCTGTTATAGATAAAAGAACCTATAAAATTGACTCAAATGGGAAAACTCAGATACTAGTAATGATTATCCAAAGAGCAGATAACAGCTAGTAACTTGAATTTAAAATAAATTAGAAGGTCAGGAAAATAAAGTAAAAGATATGGCAATACAAAAGAGAACATGAAATGATTTTTTTTCTTCATCCATTCAACTCATTTAACTAATATATGCTGCCTACTATAACTAGGACAATGCCTAGGTGTTTGCAGTGGATTAATATTAAACCTGTAAAAATTTCTCCCTTTGTGGAACTTATATTCCAGTGAGAGTAGATAACTGTCAACAATACATAATTTTCAATCTAAATGCAACAGCAATGACAAAGAGAGATAAATCGCTTCTTCACTAATGTACTCTGTTCGTCCATCTATCATTCATTAGCAAACAATCTTTGGAGGACTATCCTGAAAGGTCTTTTGCCAAAAGACTAGAAGGATGCAATTTGACACTGTTTGCATACTGTCTGTGGATTATCCTGGAAGTCAGAGATGTCTAACATTTTAGCGTTTTGTTTGACCAGAACTGCTGCTCTTCTAGACAGCTGGCTTATGAGGATATACTCTTAATAGGACAATAAAGCAAGAGTTGCTGCACTCCCATCAATTACAAAACAGGAATTTATGTGACCCTTCACACACTGCTCACTGATGGCCTGGTTTACCTTTCTTATTTCGTTTTGTGAAAATATCTGTGTAGGGAAAATACAGGAGTTTTAATTACTGGGTCAAAAGGATACTTTCAATTTTTATACCTAAGAGATTTAAGAAATTTCTCTTTCAGAAATTTTAATAATTTATTTCCCAGGAGCACTTTTCTATGTGTAATTACACAGGATTTTAGTGTAGTTTTGATTACATTCTCCTAGTCACTAATTATGTCAAACATTTTTCATATGTTTGTTGGCCATTGTTTCTTTTGAGAAGTGTTGGTTATTCAGTTCAATTGCTCATTTATTAATCGAGTTATTTGGTTTTATGAAGTTACATTTTTTGAGTATTTTATATATTATAAATATTAGTCTTCTATCAAATAAGTAGCTGGAAAATATTTTCTCCCATTCTTCAGGCTTTCTCTCCAGACTTGACTTGATTGTGGCTTTTATGGTACAGAAGCTTTTTAATTTAATGTCACTCCATTTATTGACTATCAGTTTTATTTTCTGAGCTTTAAAAGTATTATTGAAGAAGTCTCTGTGATACTTATATTAGAAAATGAAAAGATCTTCATGCTACTGGGTAGGCAAAATAAATATGAAAATAGCCATCCTACCTAAAGCATCTACAGATTCAATGTGCAACCCATATAAAAATACCAATGCTATTCTTCACAGAACTAGAAGAAACTATTCTAAATTTTTGTAGAAGAATGAAAGACTAAGAATAGCCAAAGAAATTCTGAGCAATATGAGCCATACTCAAGATATAACAATCCTGGTTTTATTTTTCAACTTCCTTCCTACATAATGATTGATTTAGCTAATATAATATATTATAATATATGCTAATAATACATACTTACAATTACTGAGCTTTGAGTTATATCTATTAATGCAAAATATTATTTGACCGTTTCTGTGTTTTAGGATTATTTGCATCTGTTTTTACTTTGTCTGAATCTGTCTCTATCTCAAAAAGTATGAGAGAAACTATGGATTGTGCTGAATTTAAAACAACTTAAAGAAAGTTGACATTTTATCTTATTTAGCTTTCAAAGTTTGTCTTTCTTTGTGTCTTTTAAAAGGACTTTAAAGTTATTCCTCAGATAGATATTGAACATTTATAGTTGGGCTTAAACTTACTTATCTGTAGAGAGCAATATTATTTGTACTAGGGTCCTTTAAATAAAGGCTTATTGAATTGGATTTCTTGACTGAATAAAGTCACAAGCATGCCTTTTAGTATGTCTGTTCTTTCTTTCCCAAATGCATTCTTACTTCAGAGTTTACTATGTCTGTCCATTTTCAATATAAATTCTGTGAACTTCAGTTAAACATTTTGCCTCTCTTAGCTGGGAATGTTGAGGCTTATGATAGGTGTGTTGTGTCTCCTGTCTCCTAGTTCAGTGCTCTCCCCACCCTTAGCACAAGGTAGAGGAGATTATGATGTATGAGGTTGTTGTTAACTAACAGTCATCCCCCCTGAAGAGAATGGAAGCATAATTTTTAGCTTTATTATTTCCAGGGTATTTTGTTGTTGTTGTTGTTGTTGTTGTTGTTGTTGTTGTTGTTGTTTATTTTCAGAGATTACTCTAATGATCTTTCTCTGACTTTGCATTAGACTGCCCTAAGATGCCATAGGTGTTTAGATTCACCACTCACAGCTATGATCCCCTCTCAATGTACATTCATTCTTCTGTCCTGGCCTTTATTTTTTTTTTTTTTTTTTTGGCAAGGTTTCTTTTGAAAGCTCTTGGCTGACTTCCTTCAGCCAATAACCACTGATCTTTAGAGCACCAGATGCCCCCACATCTTTACTTAATTAAAGTTTTCTTCTTCTATAGTGCCACAACAGGGAAGCTTCAGGCTAATTTTTCATCCTTAGGCAATCTTTAGTGAGAGTTAACAATGATTATCAGAACTTTAGGTGGTGTTCAGGTCTCTAATAAAGTTTTCTTAAGTAGAATAGACAAACCCACCTCTGTAGAGGATGGGGATGTGGGGAGTTTGATGGTTGCACAGAATTTCAATAATGCTACCCAAGTGTTTCACTCTATGAACACTTTCTCTCTCTCTCTCTCTCTCTCTCTCTCTCTCTCTCTCTCTCTCTCTCTCCCTCTCCCTCTCCCTCTCCCTCTCCCTCTCCCTCTCCCTCTCCCTCTTTCCTTGTCCCTCTCTATTTATTTAAAATACGCTCTTATTGGTGCATTGTAATCACCATCGAAATGAATTTCAGAGTTACAGGGACATAGGTACACATTAGTACACCCCACTGTTTAGAGTGTGAATGGTAACGAATGATTAAAGGAACAGTTTTTCAGTCTCAGCTTATATTACATATGTTGTTTAGCAGCTTGCTTTAGACTGTAGGTGGCTCTGAATCCCTAATCCTTTTATTTTTTTAAAGTCTCACATGAACTGAAACAATATGTGTTCCATCTCCATATAAAAATACAGAAATCACTGCATTGCAGAAGAATGAAGATGAAAACACAGGGAAGCCATTGTGGTGAGCACCCTTCAGTTTGTGACTGTGTTCTAAAATCTTAAATCCACTGATATTTCTCAGATGAATATACTTTGTACATTTTCCTTCAGTAAGGGTCACTGGACATTGATACAAAAATAAAAAGATTGGATCAAATCTGATAGGATATAGAGATTCTCACATTGTTCATCTACATGAAAAATCTGCAATTTTTCTTTAGAAAAATTGGCCTGTCTCTTTCACATTTACATTTTTGTTTTTGTTTTATCTTTCACTTATAGACATTATTCTTTTAATTTAGATATAGCATTATTCATCTTGCTAGGAACATCTCAGAACTGACTTTTCTACATATTCATTTTCTCTTTTCAGTGAAAATATATTGTTCAAAATCATGAACTTCTGGGTATCTACCCAAAAGAATGAAAAACAAACTATCAAACAAATGCATGCATATCTATGTTCATAACAGCACAATTGACAATTGCCAAACTATGGAATCAGCCAGGATGTCCGTCAATGTATGAATGGATTACAAAACTATGGGATATGTACACAATGGAACTCTACTTAGCCATAAAAGAAGAACAAAATTATGTTATTTACAGGAAAATGCATGGCGCTGGAGAACATTATTCTAAGTAAAATCAGTCAGTCACAAAAAGAAAAAATTAAAATCTTTCCCTAATATATGAAAACTGGGGAGAAAAATGTTCATAGGAGGAACTCTTGATGAAAGAGGAGAAACCATAGATGAGCAAATAAGGAGGACTAACTGGGGGTGATTGGAGAGAGGAAGAGAGAAACTCCCTATTGTACTTGATGTACATTCACAAACATATCAATGTCAATCATTAAACCAAACATGAGAAGGAGGGAGGGGGGGAAAGAACAGTGTGGGAATTGGGGTTGGATAAGGGCTAAATTGATGTGTGCATATATGCCTCTAAAATTTTGAACTCCAAATGTATGACTGCAATGCACCAATAAAAAATACTCTTGCAGAAGTATCATGCTTACCATAGGATCACTTTTTACTTAATTATTTGATTTATGCAACAATGGCTACTATCCCCCATACTTCTTGTTTTTTCATGTTTTTAGCCACGCTACTGCCAATGCATAGACCAACTTCTTATCAACCTCCTTTGAGTGACCATGTATTTGTCAGTCAGGTATATGCTTAATAACAGAGCTAAACTGAGAATGTCATTATCAACCATTTTACAAAATAGTAAAAAATTGCTTGTCATTTAATTCAGACAGAACAGTGCATATATGAATAGGACCTAGTCAAGACTTAAGGTAAATGTAGAAATATACACATATTTGTATTTTTTTTATTTTTTGTCTTAGTATGATTAGTACTTAAAAGACCTATGACTCAGCCGGACTGGTGGCACACACTTGTAATCCCCGTGCTTGGGCGGCTGAGACAGGAGGATCACACGGGTTCGAAGCCAGCCTCAGCTACTTAGTGAGGCTTTCAGCAACTTAGTGAGACCCTGTTTCCAAATAAAATATTTTTAAAAGTGTATGGGAGTATAGCCCGGAGGTAGAAAGCCTCTGGGTTTCACCCCCAGTACCACCAAAAAAATAAAACAAAAAAAAAGACCTATGACTCTTATACTGTCAGTTCCATATAGGCTAAATATTTGGAGAAACTCTAAAACTTGCCTAGATAAAATTTCTGCTAATTTTAAGAATTTCTCTAGTACATTATGGTAATATCTATCTATGTATTATCTATATTTTTAGATATCTCATCAATGTGTCTAGATAGATCAATTGATTGATAAATGATAGATAGATGATAGCTAGATAGACTGATAGATACAAGTTGATACTCAATATTTTCTTGAATAGTTCAGGTATAGAGCAGTGGCCTTTTAAAGGAGAGCCCATTTGAGAGTGATTTCAGTTTTATAAAGTACTTGTGCAGAATCAATGTATATATCCCATTTTTGGGTGGGGGAGTTGAAGCTTACTTGTGATTTTCACCCATGAAAATTAACTCTTTGTTACTGAGGGACTAACTAAGCTGCTGAGAATCATTAAGTTGCTGAGGGTCTTGCTAAGATTATTACATTGCTGACTATTTTGATGAGTTTCTGAGGCTCTTCAACTAACAATTTTATTGTAACTCCTCAGTACTAGGATTATAGGTGTGCAACACTGTGTTGTGCTTGACAAATTATTTATATATTTTATAGTAAAATCAATAGTTTTGCACTCAGAGCTGTTTGGATTATTCTTCCTACATTGATTAATTCCTAGATATTACATTTAAGGGATTATTGAAAATCTAGGTAGCAATGTAGAATATCCCAAACTATGAAGTATTTGTACAAGATTTTGCAGAAAAAGCCATTAAAACAAATGGCAGAATGTGAGGGACACATATAGCAGGATTCACACTGTAGAATGGCTGTCACCCACAAGGCAATGAGCTATTTTTTGTTAACTCTAAAGGGCAAAACTAAAATCAGAGTCTGAATGTCAGTGGGTAACACATTACAGTTTACAACAGCAAAAGTCTTTTTGCCCAAATTTTCTTCAATATGGAAAAGACTGCTTCACTGAAAATAAAAGTATCCAACTAAAAATCACTGAATATTTTTAAGAGTATAGATGGAATTTTATGGTGTGTGTAGTCATTAAAAGGAGAAAAGGAGGGAGGGAGAGATGAAACTAGATTTATATTTAATGTTTAGTGCTTTTATGGAAGTGCAGAAATCATGTGAATCTTTAAAAGTTCAACAACACAAAATAGCAAAAATAATGATAAAGGCTGATTTATACACACTTTCTAAGAAGAGGAATGTAGGTATAGAATACAATACAGACAAATGACATTTTTTGAAATCTATTGTAATAGATTTCCTTTAGACCACCATGGAATAGTAGACTTGGGAAATGTCTACTAATATAAAACAAAATGATAAAAATGTACAAAATGATGGTTTTCAAGGCACTGACATACAGTGCATGAGTAACACTGATCTTTTGCAATAAGAAAAAAAGGAAGCAGGGTATATGATGGTCCAACTCATCTACCTGAGACAGTTCTTAAGTCATGTCACAGTGATGGGGAACTGAGGTAGAGCCTAGAGACCTTGAGTTGGTGAGATGAAAGTAAAAACCCAGGGAGGTCAAAGGGAGAGCCAGCAGAGGTTAACATAAGAGCACCGCATAAAGAGGACACTCGGCATATGCAGAGGGTCACTCTCAATTCTTAAACTATAGATTTAGTGCCAGCATGTGAAGAAAGTAACCAAAAGAGAGGAAATAACAACCTAAAGAATTAGAAGAAAGTGATCTAATGTTGCCCTAGGGCTGTGAATAGTTCATGTTCTCACTAGATAGAACAGTAAACTATACAATCCAAGATTCCAAGGTCTGTTGGGCAATGAGAAGGTTTCTGATTAAATATTGGGGAAAATGAGTCTTAGGCAACATGCTGCTCTTGCATCAACCTAACAAGGTTTAATAGCAGCACCATGAAATCAAATTGTTTCCCAGAAATTAACTGAATTATAGAATGATGCATAAAATATTGTTAAAAATCCAAAAATGTTCTAAGTGCATTAAGGTAAAATTATAAAAATGCCTAATATTAGATAAAAAATTACTAGGCATGCAAAGAAATAATAAAATGCAACCACAATGAGGAGATAAGTCAAACCCAAAATGACACAAATGATGGAACTAGGAGAACAGGACATCACATCAGAAATTATAACTATAATCTAAGTGATGTGTGCATGTATGTGCCGCTACAATTTTGTACCACATTAAGATGTATGACTACAATACACTCATTAAAAAATAAAATAAACAGATATATTAGAGCTGAAAAATAGTGGAAGGAAAGATAAAGCCTGAGCAGTAGATATATGGACCATATAAAGAAGATACAGCAGAAATTCTTTGGTTAAATATTAATATAGTAGATATATAATAGAAGGGCTTAATGACTTAAATACATAAAAATAGAAAATAATCAAAATCAATCACAGGAAAAAAATGATGAATAAAAAATTAACATGGCTTCAGGAAGTGAAAGAATAACTTCCAGAAGCTTCAATGTATATAATTTAGGCCCACAAAAACAAGGGAGGCGTGCACTATTTAAAGAATGTTAAGTGGGGCATGGTGGCACATGCTTGTAATTCCAGTACTTGAAAGGCTTAAAGGGAGGATTGCAGGTTCGTGGCCAGCCCCAGCTACTAAGTGAGACCCTTTGCAACTTAGTGAGTCCCTGCTTCAAAATCAAGGATAAAAATAGGGCTGGGAATGTAGCTCAGAGTAGCATGCCCTTGTGCTTCATCACACACACACACACACACACACACACACACACACACACACACACACATTAGTCAATTTATTTTCTTCAAATTTGATGAAAAGTTCTTGACCAAGAATGCAAATTAATCCAACACACAAAGAATATAAAGATACTATACATGTAATCCAGTAACAAAAAGACAAATCTTTTAAGTCAGTACAGAAAATTCCAATTAACTACTGAGTACAAAGGATGGATAAGATAGAGACAATTGTCTCTAGAGACAATTCAAGGTTGGAAACAGAACAGCGACATCGTTACATAACATCTTCAAATGTAAACTTAAATCCTATACTAGAAAACAATATTTCAATATAAAGGAGAAAAAATGATTCTTTGAGACATATAATGCTATAGAAACTCATTACCAGCAGTTCTACATTATAAGATATTAAAGGAAGTGCATGAAGCAGAAGGATATTTAAGTAGCATAGAAATCTTGATTTATAACTTGGCACAGGCCTGTAATACCTGTATTTGGGAGGTGACATAGGAGGGTCTGGAGTTAAAGGACAGCCTCACCAGGTAATAAGACTCTCATCAACCTAGCAAGACCCTGTTTCCAGATCAGAAATAAAATTGAGCTGGGAGTAAAGCTCAAAGATAAAATGCCTCTGGGTTCAATCTCTAGTACCACACACACAAAAAGAAAGAAATCTAGATATAAAAGATAGAAGCCAGACAGATATGAATAGTAATTGTAAGAATGAATATAAATGTATGTTATTATTTAAAATGTTTTAAAGAAAAGTAACACTTAAAACAAAAGTATTTTTGTTTTATGCATTCTTAAAGTTTATAGCATATGTAAAAAAAATGTATAAAAACAACAGCAAAGATGAAAAACCAAAAAAAGATGATGGTGTTTAGGCTTCTTATACCTGAAATACTATAAAGTTTCTTAAAGGTAAACTATAATATATTAAGTGTATATCCTATAAACTTTGGAATTTTACCTTTATGTATTCATCTTCTTCTTATTTCAGTGGCTGGTACTATACCACAAGCATTCAGGAAGACTCTAAGTGGATACTCTGGATAAAAATAGAATTATGGTTTTTTTCATGGTTAAAAGCCTTCCAAGTTTGGTGGACCTTTCTCACTTGGACTATGTTGAATATATGGCTATTGAAAATGAGTATATATTAAGTCAATATGTAAGAGCTGTATTTACCATCTTCTTGTGCCAGTCTCTAATACATACCTCAGCCATTTTATAGTACCTTATCCTCTTAGTAATATTTATTTTTTGAAGGAAAATATCACACATCTCTATGAGAGTATATAATGGTAAATGGATACATTTATACAATGCAGAGTGGCCAAATCAGGGTATTAAGCATTTCTTTATCTTTAAGTAATTATATTAATGTGAGGAATTTTGGAATGTGTCATAGTATTTTAATTGTCAACTTACTGTGTTAATTAATTTGTCCTTTCCAGCTGCATTTGGTACCCCTTATTGAACTTTTTTCTGTCCTCCCAACATCTTGCTCTTCCAAGTCTTCAGTGACAATTATTTTATTCAATTTTTCTAGAAAATTAACTTTTCAGTGTCTACAAAGAATGAAAATATTTAATATGTGTTTCACTTTGGTCTGGCTTACTTTTTTTTTAAGATAATGACTTTAGTTCCATCCATGTTTTTGGTAAGACAGGATACACACACACACACACACACACACACACACACACACACACTATAATTTCTTTATGCAGTCATCCACTGGTAGATCCCTAGGTTGGATTCCATATTTTAGGTATTGTAAATAATATTTTGCTACGATAAACATGATAGTGCCAGTATTTTTTGGTATAATAATTTTATCTGCTTTAAGTATATCCAGCAGTGAAAATTCTGGGTCATATGGTAGTGCTGTTTTTAATTTTTTGAGTAATTTCCAAACTATTTTCTATAATGGCTATACTAATTTAAATTCTTACTAATAAGCCGGGGGGGGGGGGGGGAGTTGGCGGACGATTGTAATCCCCGCGCTTGGGAGGCAGAGACAGGAGGATTGTGCAGGTTCTAAGCCAGCTGCCCGCGCTGGCTTAGGAGACCCTGTTTCCAAATGTAAAAATAGGTCTGGGAGTGTAGCCCGGAGGTAGAAGGGCTTCCAGGAACCCCAGTACATCAATCAAACAATCAATCGATCAATAAATAAATATAAATTCTTACTAATAGGTTATATAATTTCTTTTGTTCTCTACATTTTCATCAACATTTGTAGTTTTTTTTTTTATATTTTTGATGATAGCTATTTTAACTGGTATGAGATACAAACTTGGTTTGTTTTTCTTTATTCTTTTATTGGTGCACTATAGTCTCAGATCCTAATGTAAATCATGCTGACCATAACATAAATGCACATAGCACTTGGTGCGACCTGGATGCCTCTAACTCCCCACTTCCCCATACAGAGAACTGAGACTGACATTATTATTTTAATATATGTGCACATAGATGATTGTAGTAATTCCTTCAGTCAACCTCATACTTCCTTCTCTTCTTCCCTTAGACCACCTACCTGGCTCCACTGAGGTTTCTTCTCCATTAACTGGAGTCCCTCTGGCATCCCCATTACTCCCTAGCTTCCATATATTTGGGAAAACACATGGTCCTTTACTTTCTGTAACTGGCTAATCTCACTTAACATAATGTTCTTCAGGTCCTGCCATTTTCTTGCGAATGAAATAATTTTGTTTTTCTTTATTTCTGAGTAGAATTCTATTGTGTGGATATCCTATAATTCTATAAAACCTTTGCAGAATAATTAAACCCAGTACTTCACAAGTTATTTCTTGAAATCTAGAGATAGAATTATTCTGAACTCCTTCTATGATGCCATTATCACCTTAATGCCAAAACCAAACAACTATCCATCAAGAAAATACAATTAAAGTTCAATATAATTAATGAATATAGACACAAAAATCTAAAGAAAGACTAGCTATTCGCATACAAATGACATAAAATCTGTACACCATGAGCAAGTTGGTTGCATCCTAGGAATGGAAGACTAATCCAACACAGGCAAATCAATACATTCTATTCACCACAAAAATAGAATTAAGGGAAAATCACATGATCATCTCATTAGATACTAAAACTTCACTCTGGTTTTGACTTGCATTTCCATCATGCTTAGTGAAGTCGAGCATTTTTTTCTACACTTGTTAACCATCTGTTTATCTTCTTTTAAGAACCATCTGTTTAGTTCTTGTACCCACTTTAATTGGATTATTTACTTTTTGATATTTAGCTTCTTGAGTACTATATTTACTTTAGATATCAATCCATTATTGAATGAATAATTTTCACATGTTTATTTTTTCTCATTCAATAGTCTGTCTCTCATTTCTGTTAATTATTTTATTTCCTGTAAAGTCACTTCTTAGTTTGATATGAAGCTATGTGTCTATTTCTACTTTTGTTTCTTGTATTTTGAGTTTTATCTAAAAAAAATTTTGCCTGCATCCATATTTTGAAGTGCTTTTCCTATGTTTTTTGATAATTTCAGGCATATATATACATATATATATATATATATATATATATATATATATATATACACACACACACAACCATTTGAAGTTGATTCTGTGTACTGTGAGAGAAATTGATATAGTTTCATTATTTTGCATATGTATATCCAATTTTTCCAGCATTGTTTATTAAAGAGACTGTTTTCTTCATTGCGTGTTCTTGGCACATTTGTCAAAAACTAGTTGGTGGTTTAAATGTGTAATGTTTTCTGGGTTCTCTATTTTGTAACATTAGTCTATGTATCTGTTTCTAGGCCAGATTAGTGTTGTTTTAGTTACTAGAGCTTTGTGTATATATATATATATATATATATATATATATATTAGAGCTATATATATATACTATATATACTAATATATATATATATATACTAGAGCTTTGTAAATATATATATACTATATATATTACTAGAGCTCTAGTAATATATATACTAGTATATATATATATACTAGTATATATATTACTAGAGCTCTAGTATATATATAGAGATACTATATATATTACTAGAGCTTTATAAATATGTATATATATATATTTGTAAATATATATACACACATATAAATTTGTGAACACATATTTATATGTTATATATCATATAAATGTTATATGTTATATGAATATATATGTATATATTTGTGAGCAGGTATATATGTACATATGTATATATATAATTTTTGTCCACACCCTGTCTTACTATTTCTCCTTCCTCGTGTATAATTTTATACATGTACATATAATTATTTAAACTATTTTATTTAAATGTTACATTCTTTATACTACTCACTGCTTTTTGTGATTTGATAGTTTCCTTTTATGCAAAGGTTTGAATATCTTCCCTCTCTCTTTTGTGTATCTATTCTTTTTTTAATTTTTATTGGTGCATTGTAGTCATACATCTTAATGGAATACGATATGGTGGAGACATGTGTATTTATCCTTATAGGTGAGTTTTGTATATTCATGTATTCATGATAGTTATGATTCAATTTTTTGTATTATAGGAATCCCTTGATAATTTTCTGTAGGCCTGGTCTGATGGTATGAATTTCCTAAGCTTTTACTTCTCTGGGATAGATTTTATTTCTTTCCATTTCCCCTAGTAATAATTTGGATAAATACAGTATTTATGGTTGGTATTTTTTAATTTCATTTCTTTTCATTTTATTTCTTTGAATATATTATCTTATTATATTTTGATCTCTAGCTTATACTGAGAAATCTCTTGTAAGTCTAGTGGATATTCATTTACATGTGGCTTCATCCTTTCTTCATGCTGTTCTTAGGATTATCTTATTTCATATTTTTGACATTTTTACTACATAATATGATAAAGTTTTATTTTAGTGGTATCTATTTGGGGTTCTTTGAGTTTCTTGTATTTGGATATCCATATCTCTTGAAAGATTTGAGATCTTTGTGGCTGCTATATTGTGATAAGGTGTTCAATACCTTTCTCTTTTCTTCAACTTTTCTAAGTCCCATTATGTGAATATTTTTTGATTAGTGGTACTTTTTAAGTCTTATAGAATTTCTTCATTCTTTTAACTCCTTCCTTTCTTCTTTCCCTCCAAGTGCATTCAAAAGCTTGGTCTTAGTGGGTCTGGTGACACATTCTTGTAATCCCAGTTCTTGGGAGGCTAAGACAGCAGGATCACAGGTTAGCGACCAACTTTGGCTATTTAGTTAGGGCCTCTGTAACTTAATGAGACTAATTTAGTATTCAAAATAAAGAATAAAAAATAAGACTGGAGGTAGAAGGCCCTGAGTTCAATCCCCAGTACCGAGGGGGGGGGCATACCTTTCCTCAAATTTAGAAATTCTTTATTTTAGTGTGTTATGGAAATGCTTTCTAATTTTTAGTTTATTTATTAACGTTTATAGTGCCATCATTCTGATACATGCTTTTGGTAAATTTTTTTCTTAACCAGAATTGTTTTTCACATTTCTTTGTACTTTCTATATCTCCTTACATCTCACTAAATTTCCTTAAGACCATAATTTTTAATTTTTCTTCCCAAATTTTATACATTTTCTTCAAATAATTCTTGTTTTCCTTTAGATATGTCCTATTTTACCTCATGTTTCTTGTGTCTCTACATGGATGTTTTATGAATCTGGTATAATGTTCGCCTCTTCCAATTTTTTAGAGTAGCATTTTTAGGAAAATATTTTGTTTAGATTGGATATAGTATTTTCATTGGGTAGATACTTTGCCTTTTGTTATAGGGGAGCTCACAAGTATAGTCTCTATGTGATAAGTTCATATTTGACTTGTGCCAGCAATGTCTGTGAGTACCTTAACAGACCAAACTGCAGCAATTTATGAAGGTAGTTACATGGCTTAGCAGAACATGTAAGCTTCCAAAACTTTGATTCCTCAGGCTCCACAGAGTCGAGCTCTGACAATTCTGAAGCTTATGATGGCAGGTGCCATAGTTTTGGTGGGGTAGGATGTGGGGAGGACTGTCTCCAGCTCTCTCAGAGCAAGCACGAGTGATTGCAAAGGTTGTGGCACCATCAGCTATGGTTCTCAACTCAAAGGTTGTAAAAGAGACCTTCTCCAGGACACTAGAGCCAGTCATAAGATGGGGTAGGACTCTCTCCTGGGCCTCAGGGACAAGCCTGGATCACATAAGCACCTACATTCCCAAGATCCTGACCACGAAAGAGACCCTTCCTAGAGCCTAGTAGGGGAGCCCAGGGGATACTGGGAATTAGGGCCACTTAAAGTAAGGCCACCAGTAGTTCTTAGAATTGCAGAGCATTACTGTTGCTCTTTCCAGATCTTGATGAACAGGTATAGATGAAGTGGGAATTTTGCACTAGCAGCTGTTGTCTTAGGTTTGTGGGAGGGGGGAAAATGATCCCTAATTTTCATCGGGCAAGCACAGGTGGGACTTGGCTTGTGACTACACGAGCAACTGGTTCTAACACTAAAGATGATGAGGAGTCTGTGTTATAGCAGTGAGGCACACACTGGCCTAAGGCTGCTGGCAGCATGGGCCAGCATGGTAGAAGATACTTCTCAGAGCATGCTACTGGCCCCCAAATCATGATAGCATCTATCACTGGTTGTTGAAATATTGCAGGTTCTGGGGGTTGGGGGAAGCTCAAAGTGAGTTTTTTGTTTTGTTTTGTTTTATTTGATCAGAGCATTTATACCAGCAGCTTCCTCAGTATGGATATTTAAAGCATCTGAAAACCATTTAATTTTCCTGCAGTTAAGACTGCTAGTCTGATGCTTTGATTGAGGTTGCTGGAACTTTCCTCCTTACCTTTACTCAGCAGTGTGGGGCAGGCCTTGATGGAAGAGTCTGTGTTGACCATAATTTTCTTTGCTCTTTTCTCTAGTTTATGTTCAAATTCTCCATCTCCCAGTGCTGTTTAGGGTTGTCATCATTTCCTTTCTGGTTTCCTTCATTCTCCTTCACTCACTCTCTTGGAAACACATTGTTTCATTTGTTGCCCTTTTTCTTCTGTGCAGTAGAGTTCTGTTCACACAAGTCCTCCAAGCCAAATTGGTTGATTCTTCTTCAATTTAACTTTGAAAATCAGACTTTCTTTCTACTTTACAAAGATGTCAAGTCTGCATGTATCATATAATTCGGCTCTTGATCACAAAGGTGTATAGATATTAAAGAATAATTAAAATATACCCCTATCAATTATCATTTACCTAGTTTTCTTAATTTTGAAATAGTGCATGAACATACTTCAGGTATACTTTCCCTGCTGCACACAGAAGAATTGTTTGAAGAAGGCCATATACTAAGAGCCAAAATAACACACAAATGGAATCTTTTTCATTTACATAGTTCTGTTTCTTACAAAAATAAATGGGTTACAAAATTGTGGTATACACACAATGAAATTTTACTCAGCCATAAAGAAGAATAAAGGGCACACTGACTCACAAGCCACTGACCAGGATCAACCACCTAACTCCAACTGCCTACAAGGAAATAAAAGCAAGCTCATGAAATATTTGTGGAGTGGAAACTGCTTCTACTGCACACTGTGACCATATGCATATTTAATATCAGACAGATATTTTCACATACTTATACAAAAACAATGACCAATACATACAATTGATAATACTTTCCCATGAAATTATTGAATACATTTTTGAATAAATTATTGAATAAATATTTAAATAAATATTCCAACTTCTTTTAGAACCCATAATTATGTCATTTGCAATGAATAAGAGCTCTGAATGCACATTACAGTCACAAGTTTTAAGTAGAACCCAAGGCAATATAAATTTGTATATTATGCAAATTTATAATTATAAATTTATGTATTAAAATTTACATTTTAATACAGAAAATCATAGAACTCACCATCCAAATATGGAAAGTGTGAAATTAATTACTAAAATTCTCCCATGCTCAAGAAATAATGATGCTGTAGTTTTAGAACTAATAAAACAATTTTTTTCAAAAATTATTGGCATATGATTTCAAAACTCTACAATTTTAGTTTGTTTTTTATTTTAAATAGTACGTGTAACTATACTTGAACACTGAATGTAACATTTGTTATCCATGTCTAACATAATGTCTGAAGGCTTGGTATCAGGATCATAGCCAACAAGTCAAAGAAATTAACATCTTTTGATCATGACCATTCACTTATTTTGTTCAGATGAGATGTCTCCAAATATAAAAATCTTTATTGAAAAGAAGATCAGGACTTAAGTGGAGCAAAATAACTTTGCTTTAATGCCACCACGGGCACCTTTTCTATCTCAAATTCAAAACTGAGGTTAATCTTCCAAAATACAAGTGAATTCTAGATATTAGTCCTCTATCAGAGGAGTAGCTAGCAAAGATTTCTCCCATTTTGTAGTCTTTCTTCAGACTCTTGGTGGTTTTCTTTGAGAAACAAATCTTTACTTTAATGCCATCCTATTCATTAATTCTTGTTTTAATTTTTTGAGCTTTGGGCATCTTGTTGAGGAAGTTTCTACCTGTAATTAAATGTTGTAATGTTAGACCTCTGCATTCCTATAGTAATTTCAAAGTCTCTGGTCTAATTTTTAGGTCTTTGATCCATTTTAAACTGACTTTTTTTTGCAGGGTAAGTTGTAGGGATTCAATTTTTCTACAAATAGAGGATCAATTTCCCCAACACTATTTGTTGAAAAGGTTGTCTTTTCAACGACTGGGTCCATCTACTGCCCATTTGAAACGTCACTGAAAGCTGATTCTTGACTCCTGCCTTTCGGCTGCTAGCCCATTTGAAGGGAAACTGCAAGGCTCACTGGCGCCTGGATTTTCACCATAAGCACCACGGTAGGCTGCTTCATAACCAGGGTCGTGTTTTCTTCTTTAACACCACTTTCTTTGCGTCCTCTAGTGCGAGCTGTAGGTCAATCGTATAGTGCACCTCCTGAAGGTCGGTGTTGCGCTCGCTGCCTTTCGGCTGGTCTCTCACGTCCTTCAGCTTCATGTATTAATGAACTTTGTCCTGGGTTCGGGGAAATTGAGCCAATGGAACACTGGATGAGGGCGTGACGGTGCAGGGTTTCTGTGTCTGGAATCTTGTGGGGTTAAAGCCCAAATTGCAAGTTCTTAACCTTTACTCCAAAGAATTCTTTACTAAAAATTTCATAAATACATTTTCCATTAAACACCGCTATTGGTGGCTGATATTTCGGTAATTTCTGTGCTAGAGTAGGTCCTTCTTCATGAAATTCTTTGCTGGAAAGATCTTTGCTGCCTGGAGTTATCCGTTCAACCATGTTGGTAAATCCGATACCGTGCTTCCCTGGTAAAGGCGATCATCCACGTGATTCAGCTGGACCTCACTCAGTGCTGACATAAGCAGGCACTCCCAAAAATGATTTCCGGGTCCGGGGTAATGATGCCCTTTGTAAGCAGGCATTAGTCCTGGATTAATGCCAATTATCACAATGTCTAAATTGAAGGTTAAAATTCAGGAAGAATCTTGGTCCAGAGCTCAGCTTCGGAAACGAAGAGGGGGCTGCAGACGGGCGGGCGATGGATGCAGATTCGCGGGGAGGCTCCGAGCTAGTGGTTTTCTCGCTGGCCATCGGGTCCCAGGATCTAGTCACCTTTCGCAGCCGCTGGGCCTCAGAGAGCAGACACCCGGCATGGCAACGGAGAACGTGGGGAGAAACCCTCTGTCAGGGCTTAGGTGAGATTTTAGGAGCAAGGTCAGAATACAATAGTCTTGAGGACTTGTAGCCAACCGTTGAACAGCCTGGAACATACATAGATCCTTATTTCTTCCAGAGGGTCTGCCTAGGTTGATCAGGGACTATTTACTGAGGCTGTATTTGAACCTGTGATTCTCCTGCCTCGGCCTCCCAAATACTGGGATTAAAAGCGATTGTATGTTTGGAAAATCCTTGGACACATTCTCTAGTAAGTGTCTGTCATAACAGAAAGGGTATTTTTTTTTCCACTTTCAAATGAGGAGATCTCTTGTAAAGCTACAATCGCTATCATCTCACAACAGCAAGAAGAAAACCACGCTTAATAATGGTGATCCTCAGCTCTGCCCAAGGGCTGCAGTTTCAACGCAGTGGTCAAGAAGTATAACCTCAGTTTGCCAACCGAAGTATTTTCTTAGTGCTTTACTCTAGTGACGTAACGATAGTACAAAACCATTATGTGCTAGAATCAACTGTATGAACCTGAGTAGTCTGGAGGGAAGAAGTAGGGGTTTTGTATACGAGTTTTTATATGTGAATTAGCCATCATTCCAACTTTTTGTATATTATACTTCACTTAGGAAGAAATACGTTTTCTTTTGGGAGTAATTTTATTTTATTTTCTAATTTTTTGTTTTTATTTTTTGGGGGGTCTGGGGATGGAACCCAGTGTGCGCCACCACACCCGGCTCTAATTTTAAAACACAAGAGTAAGACTATTTATAGTTGACTCTTGTTGGGCATAAACCTAGGTATGCCATTGTCCCTTTTATGCCTAAGAAGGGCACGCTAATAGAATCATTACTGCTAAAAAAAAAAAAAAAAAAAAAAAAAAAAAGACATGTGTTGCTTCTCATATCTGATGCTCACTCTACACGGAGTCTCATTTGCTAGCTTTTGGTGGTAACTGGGGTAGACTCAGGACTCCCTGAGTTGTGTTCACACTCAAGCCTCTTTCCTTTATTAGTTGTGTGAGTTGCTTTGTAGCGAATGGGAGCATGGCTTCACAGTGTAGCAAAGGCCAACGCAGCCAGTCCTCAAGGCCGTGTGCTCTGCCTTAGCCTCCTCACCCCTGTGTGTTTATCTTCTAGTAGGAAGAAACTGTTCTGCAGAGCTGGTAGGTTCCAGAAAATGCAGACCTTTTACATTTTGTCACTATATTTTACTTGAGAGGCATACATTTGATAGGGAAGCAACTGAATTCTTCTGTCTGTCTTTTATCACCTAATTGTATCTTCCTTAGCTATAAGTGTGTGGCATGGAAAGTGATAAGAAATGAACTTTTAGGCAGGGCGTGGTGGTGCGCACTTGTAATCCCCGCGCTTGGGAGGCGAAGACAGGAGGATCTCACAGGTTTGATGCCAGCTGTGCTGGCTCAAAGAGACCCTGTTTCCAAATAAAAAAGTATAAAAGTAGGTCTGGGAGTGTAACCCGGAGGTAGAAGGGTTTCCAGGAACCCCAGTACCACAGAAGAAGAAGAAGAAGAAGGAGGAGGAGGAGAAGAAGAAGAAGGAGGAGAAGGAGAAGGAGAAGGAGAAGGAGAAGGAGAAGGAGAAAGAGGAGGAGGAGGAGGAGGAGGAGGAGGAGGGGGGGGGGGAATAAAAGAAGAAAAGAAAAGAAAAAGGAAAAGAAATGAACTTTTAGGCTGAGCCACAAAGTGTTGGTGTTCTCATTTTAATTGGTGCTTAGTGTACGTGAGATGTACTAAAATCAATAATACAGAATTTTTCTTGCTAGAAAAACTTCTTGCTAGGTAAATCCAATAAGCCAATAATTAAAAAAAACTATTTCTATGCATCTTTGCTGTTTGTTACTGTGAACTAAGTGAAATTCATGGGAAGGTTGGTTTGAATTATGTACCTTTGTGATTTTCTAATGCATTTTCCATGGTGCTACAAATAGTCCAGACCCTAAAGTCTGGTGGATATTAAAGCTGGGTATTCAGAAATGCCATTAACATTCAAGTCCTAATCATTCCTGAATATTTTGACTTTACATGTATTCAGGGACCATGCTGTTTTAAAATATGATATATCTGTATGGTTTTTGTTACCCCCAGGAGCCAATATAGCCTGTTCTATTTATAAAAAAACACATTTTTGTTGTGAATCTTAACATGCTTTTTAGGTGTGGCAGTGATGTATTTTATTTTCCCCTAAGTTTAGGTCAAATTACGTAAAGGTCATTCACGTTACTTAAATGATGTACTGTACTGCTTTTTACATGAACGTTTTGTGCGGCTGCTTTGAAGTGCCTTGCATTAGAGATTGGGAGCAATTTAATTATTTTAACATGGGATTATATAAAGCATAATAGCTAGGTGATAACTGTTGTAGCTTTACAAGAGATTTCCTTTTTTCAGTGGAAAAAATACCCTTTCTGTTATGACAGACACTTAAGAGAATGGGTTTAAGGATTTTCCAAACATACAATCATGATTTTTGATGAAACATGACAGATGAATAGTAAATGTTGATATATCCTTTACATGACAGTATAAGACCTTTTTATTAAATAATATTGAAGCACTTAAAAAAAAGAAAAGGTTGTATTTTTTCCAAAGTATGTTTTTGGCACCTTTATTAAAAATCAATTGGCCATATGTGTGTAAATTTGTTTCCATATCTTCTATTCTGTGCCAGACCCTGTTTCCAAGTAAAATAAAAAAAATAGGTCTAGGAGAATAGCCCGGAGGTAGAAAAGCCCCTGAGTTCTACCTCCAGTATCACAAAAAGAAAAAGCTAGGCCAAGCGTGGTGGCGCACGCTTGTAATCCCCGTGCTTGGGAGGCTGAGACAGGAGGATCGCGCTGGTTTGGAGCCAGCCTTGCTGGCTTAAGAGACCCTGTTTCCACATAAAAATGTTAAAAAAATAGTTCTGGGAATGTAGCCCATGGGAGTGTATCCCGGAGGTAGAAGGACTTCCAGGAACCCCAGTACCACCAAAAAAAAAAAAAAAAAAAAAAAAAAAAGAAAAAGCTAAAATAAGAACATTGTAGTATTACATGCATAGCCATATTTATAACAGCATAGTTTATAACAGCCAAATTCTAGAACTAACCCACTTGTTCATCAACAGATGACAGTATCAAAAAATTATGGGATACATATACAATAGATTTCCACTCAGTAATAAAGAACAAAATTATGTCATTTGCATGAAAATGGATGGACCTGGAGAACATTATATTGAGTTTAGCCAGTAACAGTAAGTAAAGAATCCTGTGTTTTTACTCATATACAAAAGATAGGGAATAATTAGAGTATAAGAAGGACATTAGATAATGGAGTGAGAGAGCTGGTTCTTGGGGGAGGGAGAAAAGAATAATTAATGAAGGAAACATTTTCACTGACATTATTTACATATATAAGAATACTAATGCAATCTCAATGTTTTGTATGGAGAAGGGCAGTAGTGGGAAGAAGCCAAGGGGAAACTCAGCAAGTTCTGTATCATTTGAGACTATAATGCATCAAAAATATTATAAAAGAAAAAAATAATGTAAATCAAACAAAATGTCAAAGTGAGAGGTAAAGTTTGAAATCTCAATGAAATTTAGAATAGGTTCTCAGAAAACAAAACAAGATGACGAGAACATATAGAATATACATGTTTAAAAAATCAGCCGGGCGTGGTGGCGCACGCTTGTAATCTCCGCACTTGGGAGGCTGAGACAGGAGGATCGCGCTGGTTCGGAGCCAGCCTCACTGGCTTAAGAGACTCTGTTTCCAAATAAAAATAAAAATAAAAATAAATAGGTAGAAGGGCTTCCAGGAACCCCAGTACCACCAAAGAAAAGAAAAAAAGAAAAAAAATCAGGTGAAAAGCCAGGTATGGTGCCACATGCCTAGCATTTGGTGGGCTGAAACAGGAGGATCACAGGCTTAAAAAATCAGGTGGACACTCATAATTTAAAATAAGTGCAAACCATGCATAGTGGCACAGGGCTATAACCTGAATACATGGGATGCTGAGACAATAGAATCCCATATTCAAGACCAGCCGCAGAAATTTACCAAGACACTCAGCAACCTAACACAACTGTTTCAAAGTAAAAAATAAAAAGGGCTGGGAGTGTACCTCAGAGATAGAATGCTCCTGAATTTAATCTACATAACACAAAAGCAAACAAACAAACAAACAAACAAACAAACAAATGCAAACTCCTTTATAAGTCCAATTTTATGTTCAAATGAGACTTTAGGGAAAAATTACTTGACCAAAATGGTGCTGTCTACGATAATATCTCATAACCTTGCAAATGAATAAAATTCAAACTTTTTTTTATCCAGGTTGGACTGCCTTCAAGAAATTGTGTCTACAGAGTAGTGTAAGGGTTGAGGGAGGATTGAAAGGAGAAAATGGTTCCAGTAATACTATGGCAATATGTTAAGGTGTTACTACCAACTTTACATGTGTGGAATTTACATATGAGGAAGGAGGAAGGGAGAGTGGGGTGGGATATGGAGAGAATATGGCAAGAGCCGTGAACATGTATGTCTTTTATCACATTGAACCTCACTGTGTTGTATAATAGCAACACACTAATAAAATGACTAAAAAATAAATTGGATCTTTTTTCATAAGATGTTTAATGATATAGCCGAATAGGAAATAGAATGTGAGAGGTCTATCCCCAGAAATGAGGTAAAGTTTGTTTTTATAGGAGATTAGGGTCTCATTCTAAACTCAAACATAGAAAACATTTAATTATATCCAATCCATCTGAGAAATTGCCAACACAAAAAATTTTGCTTTAAATGGGAAAGTATATTAAAGAAAGAAAAATAAATATGTCTCTATAGTGTATATATTACAGACCTAGACAAGAGGAACTCAACCATTCTGGAGAACAGATTAAAATATGCCCATAAATTTCAGCATGCTTATAAAAAGCAATTAATATGTTACAGTCCTTGATGTAGTTAGGATTTTTATTATTATCCTGAAAGTTTTACAGTACAGTTGTGACCAGTAAAATTTGGACTGAATCTATCTATTCTGGTACACATTCTGTTTATTTTAAAATACTTAATTTTATTTCAGTTTAGAGGCAAATAATCAGGAAATGTTTGCTCATTTCTGAAATTTGCCAATTTTGTGAGCTATTTCAAATAAATATTTGATCACTTCTTTATATCAAAACAGATTTGATCCCAAAGCAACAGGATTTATATTAAAGAAATAATCCAACTCACACAAGGTCAGGGGCTAACCTTATATAAAGTTTTCTTTAATTATTAATGAATGAAAGAATCACATCATGAGATGGCTTTTTACTTATGTTCAGAATCCCCCAAATATCCAATGTTAATTTCTTTATGCCACCACTTTTCCTTGGACTACTTCTCTATCTCAACACCCAACACAATGAAGACTGCTTACATTCACTCTTACCCTTTAAAGTTAGGGAGTTCTTGGGAGCATGACTGGCTTATTGTTTATTTTTATATCTCCTATACATTGCATATTCCAGGGCATATAGCGATAACTCAGTTACATTATCTTGAAATGAATCAATGTACTGATGGTGATGCTCCAGAATCAACCATCTGAATGACCTATGTTCAGGCAGAAATGAACCTGCGACTCACTGAACTCCAGACTGATTAGGTCCTTTGCATCCATTTCACGTTTGGAAGGGTAATGGCAAATCTATAATTACTCTAGTCAATAACACACTGTTCCTGCCACACTGCAGAAGCAGGGAGAGAGAGACAGACTCTTATTGACATATTGTTTCTGTGAGCAATTATGCTTCCTTTTCTGTTTCCGATGGCCACAGTGAGTTGACAATAAATAAAAAGCAGATGGTTCTAGAAAAAAGAGTTTGGACATTTGATTGTCTTTTTAATAGAAAGGCTGGCTCTTGTGTTAATGCAACATTTTTCAAGCTATTTTTGTTAATATCATGGTGTATTTGGAGTTCAAAGGGGTTATATTAGGAGATGCTGAAATTGTAGATTAAAGTGAAGAAATGGTAGCCTACTTTATAACTGGGGCACCTCAAATTTAGATGTTAGAAAATATGTGAAAGAATTGATTTTTTAAAAAAATTATTGATTTCTTGACAAGTTCTCTGCTTATTTAATTTTAAAATATCAAATAGGACCTATCTCTCCACACATTTTAATAAGTTTCTCACTTTACTCAAATACATTAAAATATTCGACATCTAAAGAAAAATTGCCTTGATTATGTAGATAGGCTCCTATCTAAATTATCTAAATAGCCATATATTTTTCTGAATGTTGTGTAAATTATCTGTGATAGCAATAAAAAATCTGAAAATCAGTGTTATATGCATTTAGATGTAGAAATGGAAATGTAAAACTATTAAGTAATTCCAGATCACATCTGTAAGTTGGTAAGTCAGTTCATTTAATTCCTTTATTTTTTTTCTTCTATTCAATGTTATGTCTATAAGCTCTGATATATTTTAAAGTTATTAAAGTGATCATTTAACTGATAAAGCATTTTACTAATGAGTTGCAATATGTCCTTCTTTATTTATATTCACAAAATATGATCTATTTATGCTTATTAGTATTTCATAAACAAAAGACCACAATGGCCATACTAAAGCCATTGACTTTACCCACTCTAGGCTTTTTCAATCCTGCAAGTTAGATTCATCATGCTTCAAAAAACAAGTATAAAAACGAGACAATTATAACTGTTGCTATGTGAATATAAGACTGGAAAATGGGAGAGGAGAAAATTCAAGTATAAATTGAATCATCCGTTGTGTTAACTTTCCATAGCTTTAACAAGATACCTGAGAAAAATAAACTTATAAGGTAGAAAACTTATTTCAGCTCAAGATTTCCAAGATCTTAGTCCATGATTACTTAGCTACACTGCTTTGGGTCTGTGGTGGCAGAGAACGTCATAGCTAAAGTATATGGTGAAGAAGGCAGTTCCCTCACTTCATCCAAGAAGCAAAGAGGGAGGAAAAAGCCAGGGTCCCAGTAACCACTTCAAGGGAAGGTCCAACCCCAACTTCACTCCTAGGTTCCTACTCCTAAAGGTTCTATCAGCTCTCAACTTCACCACAAGCTGGTGACCAAACCTATAAATCACGTGACCTTTGGGAACATTTAAGATCCAAATCGTAACACTTAAGGACTGTCAAAATCTATACACATTGAAATAACAGTATCAGTGAAACAAACTCTGATTTTAATACGGCAAAAATGTAAAGTGGAGTTCTAGTCCAGAGAAAAATGACAGAAGAGGCAAGTGACAGGCAGCATAGATTAGAGGATTCTGTGAGAATTGTCTAAGAGAAAAGAATCTTGTTAAGTATTGAAGTTATCCAGGTTATCACATGGTTCTTGCTATTGTTTACTCATAACAAAGATGCTAGAGGTAGTGACACACTATAATAATTATATGCAAATGTATTTCTAGCATCCTTAATAATTTCTTAGGTGATTTTTACAGACATAATCATTTTAGTCCCTTTCCTTTCTCAACTTAAAATTCTAACAAGATAATCTGTGGCATTGCCCTACATTTATCATTGTCTTCACACCTACAGCCATCACCTGTGAGTTATGAAAGAACATCAAGAATTTAGCAGCAATTTTATATACATATTTTTATAATTATCTGGTGTTTTGGAGCAATGTGATAATGGACACAGTCAATATGAACTTGCTTTTGTTTTTGGTTTTTTGTTTTTTTTTTGGTGGTACTGGGGTTCCTGAAAGCCCTTCTACCTCCAGGCTATACTCCCAGACCTACTTTTTATATTTTTATTTGGAAACAGGGTCTCTTAAGCCAGTGCAGCTGGCTTCTAACTTGGGCAGTTCTCCTGTCTCTGCCTCCCAAGTGCAGGGATTACAAGCGTGCGCCACCACGCCCGGCTTGATTTTCTTAATATGAGATGGATGAAGGAAAAACTGTGTTTTAGGCAATCAAAAAATCCTTTCTTTCTGTTTTGGTATTGGAGCCTAACCTCACGAGCATTGTACTTTGAACTATAACCCTAGTTCTATTTTATTTTTTTATTTTTTTTATTTTTTTATATAACAATTTTTTATTGAACATAAATAGTATACATTTACACTATATTTGGTGCCCTCTCCCCCCCCACCACCATTTTCCCTTCCCCCCTCCCGCCAATGGTTGTCCAGGTTAACCATGTCTTATTCATAATTTTACACATGTTCAAGTGTAGACCCTTATTAATCAAGACCGGCCTTCCTCCTCTCCTATCTTACCATCCAAACTTAGCTAGTATTTCCCCTTCAATATCTGGAGTCCCACTGGTATCCTTTGTGTTTCCTAGTTTGGGCATATTAGAGGAAACATATGTATCTTCTTCTGTGCTTGGCTGATCTCACTTAACATAATGTTCTCCAGGGCTTTCCATCTTCTTGCAAATGATATAATTTTGTTCTTCTTTATGGCTGAATAGAATTCCATTGTGTGTATTTCCCACAGTTTTGCTATCCATTCATCTGTTGATGGTGATCTGGGTTGGTTCCATATTTTGGCTATTACAAATTGTGCTGCTATGAACATAGGTATGCATATGTTGCTGTAGTTCTCTGAATTCAAACCCTTTGGAAAGATACCCAGGAGTGGTATAGCTGGATCATATGGTGGATCTATCCCCACCTTTCTTAGGAATCTCCACACAGATCTCCATAGTGGTTGAACTAGTTTGCATTCCCACCAAGAGTGTAAAAGAGTTCCTCTTTCCCCACATCCTCGCCAGCATTTGTTGTTATTTGACTTCTTTATGCTTGCTACTCTGACTGGGGTTAGATGGAATCTCAGTGTAGTTTTGATTTGCATCTCCCTGATGGCCAGTGATGAAGAACATCTTTTCATGTATCTATTGGCCCTTTGTATCTCTTCTTTTGTGAAGTGTCTATTTAGTTCATTTGCCCATTTCTTGATTGGGTTGTTTGTTTTGCTAGTGTAGAGTCTTTTGAACTCTTTGTATACTCTGGATATTAGCCCCCTATCAGAATGGTGGCTGGTAAAATCCTTTCCCATTCTGTAGGCTTCCTCTTTAAGTTATTGATAGTTTCCTTTGATGAGAAGAAACTTTTTAGTTTGATGTTATCCCACTTGTTTATTCTTGCTTTAATTTCCTGAGCTTTGGAGGTTTTATTGAGAAAGTTACTGCCTGTGCCAATATGTTGTAGTGTTGAACCTATGCTCTCCTCTACTAGCTTCACAGTCTCAGGTCTAATTTCTAAGTCTTTGATCCATCTTGAGTTGATTCCTGTGTTTGGTGAGATATAGGGGTTTAGATTCATCTTTTTACAAATGGTTAGCCAGTTCTCCCAGCACCACTTGTTGAAAAGGCTGTCTTTTCTCCAGCGTATGTGTTTGGCCCCTTTGTCAAAGATTAATTGACTAAAGATGTGTGGGTTTGTTTCTGTATCTTCTATTCTAATCCACTGGTCAGTATATCTGTTTTTGTGCCAGTACCATGCTAGCCCTTTCCTTTCTCAACTTAAAATTCTAACAAGATAATCTGTGGCATTGCCCTACCTTTATCATTGTCTTCACACCTACAGCCATCACCTGTGAGTTATTAAAGAACATCAAGAATTTAGCAGCAATTTTATATACATATTTTTATAATTATCTGGTGTTTTGGAGCAATGTGATAATGGACACAGTCAATATGAACTTGCTTTTGTTTTTGGTTTTTTTTTTTTTTTTTTTGGTGGTACTGGGGTTCCTGAAAGCCCTTCTACCTCCAGGCTACACTCCCAGACCTACTTTTTATATTTTTATTTGGAAGCAGGGTCTCTTAAGCCAGTGCAGCTGGCTTCTAACTTGGGCAGTTCTCCTGTCTCTGCCTCCCAAGTGCAGGGATTACAAGCGTGCGCCACCACGCCCGGCTTGATTTTCTTAATATGAGATGGATGAAGGAAAAACTGTGTTTTAGGCAATCAAAAAATCCTTTCTTTCTGTTTTGGTATTGGAGCCTAACCTCACGAGCATTGTACTTTGAACTATAACCCTAGTTCTATTTTATTTTTTTTATTTTTGAGACAGGGTCTCACTAGTTGCTGAAGGTCTCACTAAATTGCTGAAGCTGTCCTCAAATCTATGATCCTTCTGTCTCAGTCTTTCAAAGACTGAAATTGCAGGTGTCCACCACAATGCCTGTTTGAAAAAGCTTAATTATTTTATTGGCTAGCTTAAGAGTTTCTCTTTTGCATGTATGTGAAAGTGTGCACCCTTGTATACATGTATATACATTTCAGACATCTTCTGGGATTTTATATTAACCAGATTAGTAACTGTAAGAGTATTGAGAGGGCCATTCTATTCCCCTTATTAAATTAGGAATATAAGAGTATTGAGAAGGCCATCCCATTCCCCTTATTAAATTAAAATATAGAAGTAAGTTAAAGTGTCTGGAACTTGTTTTCCTGTTAAGAATGTTTCCAAAGTGTTTTCTGTTAAGAATGTTTCCAATGTGTTTTCTGTTAAGAATGTTTCCAAAGTGTCTAGAACTTGTTAGGAATGTTTTCAAAGTGTGTTTCTGTTAAGAATGTTGCAAAGAACAAGATGGCTGCACTTGTTTACTCTGTAAATCTATTGGCTGGCTGCAAAGAACAAGATGGCTGCACTTGTAAACCTATTGGCTGTATCCTAATGTGAATGCCCCTTCTGGGACTATAAAAGTAAGGTCTGTTTTGGGGTCGGGGTGGAGCTCCAACTATTTGCTTACTGTCTAAGAGGCTGAATGTTAGCCCGGCCAGAAGGAATCATTCCTCTGGTAGATGCTGGACAATTCCTCTGAATGACAGTTAGGCTTGTGAAGGAGACTTGACCCTGGCTTGCCAGTAAGAGCTGTAGCACAATAAACCCTGCTTGGTTTTACATCTCTTGTGAGTCCTTCGTTATTTGGGTTGGTGGGCAATTCTCGGACCCTTCGTAACTTCAGGAGAAATTATTTAATACAGAGTTTAACACTTGGTAGATTAGAATTATCATTACTATTACAAGTGATGATAAAGGCCAACAAGAATATAGAATTTCCAGGATTCTAGTTTGGCAGTCAGAATATTTCAGAATCTATAAAGACGTACTGTTTCCTCATTAAGAACAATTCTAAATGATGCAAATAAATGATATAAACAAATGATGTTGGGATCCATTAGATTAGGCCTTGTTAAGTAGTGACAAGCAGACCAAACCTGTAATAAAGTGCTCATGGAGATAATAACTAAATAAGGTTTAAGAAGGGTCTTCGTAATGAGAGGTAACACTACAAAACAATTCCAAGTGTGTGAATTTCAAGTCCAGGTAGAGCAATCTTGGTAAGAGATTTTTTTTTTCTTCCTGAATAGGGGAATGTCAGAAGCCATACAAAACTTCATGTTTCCAAATATGGCACATTGTAGTATTAGAGGACAAGGAGGGAGAAAAGGGACTAGAACAAAAAGCAAATGCAAAAGACACTTTTCAGAGGTCTACACTACAGATTTCCAGATAAGCATTCTGATATAGGTGGCTTCAGTGAATCAGAGACAGCCTGTAAGTCTTTGGAAATTGAAACATCTTTATTATGTAGTCGTGCACCTGATGCAGTACAAACACCATGTTTTAATATGTCAGAATATTAATGTTATCTTTGTATTGCAGGAGAAAAATGTCGACATAAATAGGTATTGATTTCCTGACTGGGTGTCACCAGCATTTCACCTGTGTTACAACTGATAAGCTTGCTGGGATTTCCTCTCAGGGATTCCGCTGCCCTTGGACCTTGTGCACGCTGTGATGCCAGGTCTTTTTATTGGTGCATATAATCTGATGGACTTCAAATTAAAAGCAATGAAAATCACATTAGACTGTCTGCTAGATGAGACGTTATTAAGAATAATGGGATACTGCTATCAGAGCTTCATTTCTTAATGTTTCACTCTTAGAACCCAAGCTTTCAGACAAATAAAGACTGTCATGAGTTATTGCTCATTGTCATAGATGAGTGCTGATATATTTATCACTACTAGTTAAAGGGACATCATCTCTAGGATAATTGTTTTCTAGAATGATGGATGCAGAAAGCAGGAAGGAAGGTAATAAATAAAATTAGGAAGTCCATACAGAGACAAGCATGGGCGTGGCTGAGCTGAATAAAGGGCAACACTCTATCGTTAGTACTGTGTCTCCATAAATATGTTTTATCATATTTACTGAAGCATCATACTTTATTATTATAGCATTTTGTTTTTGTTCTAAGTATAAAACATAAATCAAATATTGTAGGTAAAACTATAAAATTGGAATCAAATATGCAAAAACACCTTTATATGTAGGGTTTTCCAAGATAAAAGAAAGAGTAATATATGAAATTATTTTTTCAAGGTCATATGTTGGTAAATCTTGGAAAGCACTTTTATTCCTTTTCTTTCTTCCCTTCCCTCCTCTAGTAGAGATTAAACCTCACAGGGATTGGAAGTGGCGAGTGGGCAGAGTTCTATCTCCTACACCCTTAGCACTATTCTAGTTTTTATTTTAAAAGAAGGTTTCACCAAGTTACTATACACTGGCCACAAACTTGAGATCCTCTTGTCTCAGCCTCCAAAATAGTGGGGTCACAGGTGTGTGCTACTATGTCTCCTGATCTCTAAATGACTATTCTTTAAACTACAATATTGTGGCTTTTTGTGCAATCTACCTCTTATTTAAAAAATAATGACTTTTTATTTCTTTAGTTCTATATGGTGTCAATATGGTGTTCAATCTCTTATTTAACTCACTCATTCATGTTAATACAATATAACTTCATAGAAATAATTTACATCCAGAGGGCTGGTAAATATATCTTCCCACATAGTATCTCTCTATTAGTTTCAGGTTTTCGATTCCTAGTACATTACAACATGAAAGTTAATTAAATGTCTGGGAAGATATGTTTACACAGCTCAAGTCAAATCAGACATGGATACAAAACTCAGAAGTTTACCAATCAGTTTTTTGTTTCTTTCTCGTTCATAAACAGCGATGCATATCCAGTGTTTTTGTTTTTGTTTTTTTTGTTTTTGTTTTTGTTTTTAGAAGGCACTGTGGACCATTGGTCCAGTGATGGGTCTAATTTCCTAAGATGCCTTTGCAGAGCAGTGGATGTGACAGGGGTAGGAATGGACTGAGAAGATAGTAGTGCTCATTTCAGTCTACTTGCGCCCTGGTAATGTCATATATATTTTGATTTATTGTTCCCAAAATTCTTTTATTTTGAGCAAGATGAAGAAGCACATGCTGTGGAAATTAGCCTAGGATTGCACATTAAAGAAACAATAGCAGATCCCAAATCCATTTTTTGCAAGCTTAAGCAAATTTTATTATTACAAAGGTAGAAAAAAGGAACAGAACCAAATCCATTTTTTTTTTAATGTTAGGTACGAGGGGATAAATCCAGGTGCATTCTACCTCTGAGAAATGCACACAGCCCTTCTATTTTGTATTTTGTATTTTGAAACAGGGTCTTGTCAAGTTGCTGAGGGTCTGACTAAGTTTCTAAACTTGATCTTGGTTACATTTTGTATACATTAACAAAAAGGGCATCTTGTAAAAATAGACTGTACACAAGAACTGAATATACCTGTGCAAGGGGCTGTGAGACATTTTGCCCTGTTTTACTGTTTATGTAAATTAAAAAATATTTAATATAACAAATATAAAGAACGACTCTTAACGGAGTTCATGAAAACTAAGGGAAAGGAGGGAAAAAGAATGGTCATCTAGAATTTATGAAAGACAGGTGATTGAGTGGAAGATATAGGTACAGGAAATAAAAATAAAACAACAAACCAGTATGACAGTACTAGAAATGACTGTGTACTAGTGATCCTCAAGAGAGATGCTGAGGTGATTCAGTAGGTCTGGAATGTGGCCTGCGACTTACATTCTTAATGAATTTCCAAGTGACATTGTTGCTGTTGGTCCATGGCCCACACTTTGAAGAGTACAGATGTGTTACCACTGAGACCCTCCAGATCCTGGAAGCTGGTGCAAAGGTACCAGGTAAAATTATCCATATGGGATATGAAACTGTGGGGAAAATATAAGGACTATGACATAATTGTTGATGTACATTGTGCAGCTTCAGTTGTCTCTACCATCCCTGAATATATGATCATTTAAAAATTTTGGAGGTTAGGAAACAGTGGCATGAGAAAGGATCTATACACAGAGACCCTTATTTTTCATTTCAGCACAACACATAATGAGTACTTCCCATCTATCTTAGGCTGTGCAATATATAAATACAGAGGAGAAATTTTCTACCTCCTTGTCTTGTGCCTCCCAGAATTCCAGGTATGAAGATGGGGCAGATGTGTAAATGCATAAATAAGTATGCAAATAATTATACTAAAAAAGTGTAATAGTTATTCAAATATGGTTTCAAATTTCACCCTTCTCAATCCTGTAGGAAAAGGAAATGTCTGTAATTCAAGGTTCTTTAGCAAAGTAGAGCTATTTGTCCATCCAGCAGAGGATCCCCCTTATGTGTCACTGGCATGAGAAAGGAACTACCTCCATTCTAACAGTGAACTTGGAGCTGGGTATGAAGGCGCACTCCTTTAATCCTGGTATTGGAAGGCTAAGACAAGAGGATCACAGGTTTGAAGCCAGCTTTACCAACATAGCAAGACACTGTTTCCAAATAAAAAATAAAAGTGGGCTGGGAGTATAGTTTTGAGGTAGAATGCCCCTCGGTTCAATCCGTAGTATGACAAAAAATAAAAAAGAAATCAAAGAAAAATAGTGTGACTCAGCTATGTTCTGTCAGGCAGTTATTTCTAGAAATAGGAGATTAATAAGAGAACCATCTCTTTAGTTTTATCACTTAGCCATGTTTTCAAATGTTTTTAATGTCATAATTTTTAATTACATTGAGGCACAACTCTTTCTTGGCTTTCTCCAGTATTCATAAATTCAGCAAGTCTGAGAACTGTGTTTGTTGTATTTGCATCATAATGTAAATATGCAAATGGAGCTTTGGACAATATAGCTTCCACTCTTGAGTCTCATCCCATTTGCTGTTTTCTTCTTTCAGCTCCCTCCTCAATGGCCTTTGCTGTTTCTCCTGCAGAGAGGGCACATCTCTGTATGTGGCCTTTGCACATTCTGTTCTCTTTGCTTGTGATGCTGTTGGCCAAGATACCCAGCTGCAGGGCTCACTCCTTATTTTATTTTATTTTTTGCGAGTTTGGGGATGGAATCCACGTGCATTTGACCTTCAAGTTACACCCTCTGCCCTGTTTTTTATTCTCTATTTTTTTGAAACAGGGTCTCACTAAGTTGCAGAGGGCCTCACTAAGTAGCTGAGGCTGTCCGTGAACTGCGATGCTCTGGTCTCAGCCTCCGGAATACTGGAATTACAAGCGTGCGCCACCACGCCTGGCTCTCATTTTAGTCTGATCTTCAGTTAAGTGGCACTTTCTCCCAAACTACCACAGTGCACCTTTCCAAATGAGAACAACTTTCCAGTTCTCTTTCTCTGACTTTCAAACTTTTTCTCCATAGAAATTTTTTTCCAGCTGATATCTATTTACTACTAATAGTATGGAATTCTTTTTCAACATGGATTTTTGTCCTATTTTGCTAAGTATTTCTAATGCTTAGAGCTTCACTTGCCACATAGCCAGCATTCAAGGAGGAATTAAGTGAACAAATAAAAGAGATGTGTCTACCAAGCATCCAAAGAAGCTCTTCTCTAGCCACCCCCTTCTTTAAAATCTACCAGGACATTATTGAAAATGTGACAAAGATCAGCATAACATAAAATTAATAATTTCAGCTGTTTTTTCTCTATTGAATTTATAAAGTTATGCATTTATATATATCCTCATAATGGCTTTAATGAGCATTACAGTAGAATAAGTATTCTACTGTAGAGTTGATATTGCAATTTTCATACCTATAAAATTTAGTAACACAAAGCACATTGTTTGTTGCAGTTGACAATGAGAATTTCCCTTTTTATAGTCTTTCCCATTACTATAATGTATTAGTGTTCATTTTCATTAGCAAAACCAATTAATATTTTATATCATCTACTGTGAGAACAATTATTAAAAACTGCAAGTCATATGCAATACTGTTACAAAATGTTAAAATATGAATGTCAATACCCTGGAAAGCAGCTGCAAATTGATGTCTTATTGGTTAAGTCTACATCAAAGAATATAAATGAATATAAGATTTATCAAATTTACCGACTATTATCTTCAAATGGAAAATGAAATTAGAGTGTTTTTTACAATATAGAAGGGAGAAAATTTTACGTAAATCTCTTAACAATAACAAAAAAGGAAAGAATCCCACACAAAAACCCACAAGGAGAGTTTTCATTAATAATTCATCCCCAACGTGCACCCCAACACAATACTCCAACTCAAATTGCTATCCTTGATGAAAGGCATTCTTTAATGATTACCCCTACTGCCATCTTTCAAATAAATTACAGTGTGTTGATTTTTTTTGTTTGTTTGTTTATTTCATTAGAATAATAGGTAGATGTATAAAAGATTCTAGTCCCAGTATTGAGAACTATTGTTAAGTCATTTGCAGAGGACATCGAGTGATATAAACTTGACTTACATTTCTGAATCATGACAGGAAAACAAACCACTTGAGCTTTAATTTTCAGTTAATGTTGTAGGGTTGACAATTATGACAATTTATCAGGCACTTAATAGAAACTGTAAATGTTAATGTTGGAAGAACACATAATGGTAATTTAAATGCTGTATAATGGAAAGGGGAGGGCATGTGGAATGAAGAAATGTAAATGAAGCTCTGGGTACAGTCCCGTTTTAATTGGATATCTCTGGAAGAGCCACTTAATGATGGTGAAGACATCAGCAGAAAGTTTTAATAATTTCAAGTCTACCTAACTCAGAGAGGTGTTTATCAGTGTCTCTGAATAAATATGTTGCTGTAAAACACTAAGCACCCTGAATCCTATATCAAGTGACGCTTCATACAGTGTCTCTAAATTTCCAGTCATGCGAGTACTTTTTATATTCAGGCACTGTCATGACTGGGAATTAATAGACATGTCACTAATTAGATATTTGTCCTTTTCATAATGTATTTGTAGAAAAAAATAATACTGCCTCAGCCAAATCTCATAAGAGTAATTTTCAAGGCCCAAATTTCCATCTACTGAATCTGTGGTTGTGTGTAGAGTCTCAAATTTTTCAGTTTAAAATTTGTACTTTGCTGAGCATGCTGGCAAATGATATGTATACTTGAGTTAATCAGATTTTTGTTACTCTAGAAAAATACATGAGTAAATTAAAAAGAGAAAGTGTTTGTATTAGTTCGTGATGTGGGAGACCTTAGTTGATAGTTGGTTGGCCTTGTTTCTCTTGGGCCTGCGATGAGGCAGGGAATAAAGGACAGAGGAGCTGCTCAGCTCATGACAGCCAGGCTCCAGAGAGAGGAAAAGATCCATATCCCAAAATCCTTTCCAAGAGCATGCCCCCAAGAACCCCTTTCTACGTCCCACCTTTTAAATATTTTACCACCTCCCAGTGGTGCCAGGCTGAGGAACCAGCCTTTATCTCATGTAGCTTTTGCTGACACTTTTCCAATCTTAGTCATAGTATGTATTGAGGTATAATTTGGCTGGGTTAGATATTTTATTATTTATTTGGCTAGAGGGGGTTAATTTATCTCGAGTGAAACAAACCACAACTAACAGCAGCAACAATACAGCTACAAATGGCTTTTAGAGTTTGAAATGTAATTACCTTACATAACAACAAAAAAAGTCAATGCTGAACTTGGCTAATTTAGCAGCTTAAGAACATAATCAAGTATGTTTTGTTTTTCAGAGGCAAGGACAAAGGTTTATTTAGGAAAGAGGGTGATACATGTTCAAGAGAGAAGGCAGGCCATCTCCAGAGGGAGAGAATACATTTGTGATGTCACAGTTCTTTCTTTATAGGAGACCTGTGAGTTGGTGGGTAGGGGTGGAGGTCAAGACTTACTCAGAATCCTTAGGTTCCCAAAATTGATGGTTGGTAGCTGGGTTGCACCTGAGACTGCCTTTCCTTATGGATCCTTTGTTTTCTAAACATCTTAGAAATCTTATGTGGGGAGAGGGGACATTATGATTAAGGATGAATACCTACTGAGGATTTTTGTCTAAGAAAGAAGCAGATAAAGAATTAGATAAGAATCAAGATAAAGATTATGAAGTTTCTAGATTTTAAAACTATAGTCTCGCCTTCCTTTTTCATTTTGTTTTCCTTTTCACCTATTATTTTTTATTTTTTCTCTTTTACCTAATTTCTCCCCTCTGAGACTTGGATCTCTTAATCTTAGGGTTAATGCAAGAAGATAGTCCATCCTCTGTAGATTCTTCAGTGCTGACAAGAGGCCCTGCCTAATTAGGGATTGGAAATCTGATCCTAACTGACCTAAAGGAGACGGAGGAGAGAAAATTAGCTTGGCACCGCTATTGAGTTAGGTTCTTTACAGTCAGGTCAGAAGCTGACACCACTAAAGGATGCAGTCCCATGAACATGAGGACCTGTAGAGTTTTTTTTTTTCCTCTCTGTGCCTGATGGTTTTTGTTGTGTCCATCATGCCAAGCCTGCCCTCCGAGTTTTATTTCTAATGACTTTTTTTTTAATAGTTCAAATTTTTTCCTTATAGTATTGTGCTTGTCTTTTAATACTGTCTTCTAATTTAGGGATTTTGTAAATTGTTTAATGGTTGTATGTATATTATAGCTATGGAGTTGAATAGTTGTATCAGAAACTTCATAATTTGTAAAGCCAAAAACATTTGAATTTACCAGAAAATTTTCCAGCTCTGAGTTAAATTATGTGAAAGGGAAAAAAAAAGACTTAGTTATTCGTTACCAAATGCTCTCTGCCTTTCAGCACTGATATGTGTATACATGAGGACACCGATGGTTTCAACACTTTTGTGATTAAGTGACTGATCCTAATGCAGTTTTGGAAAATGTGTCATTTCATCGGGGCACCAAGGTAATGCTCCTGCACCCACATGATACATCCCAGATCTTGAGAAGGAAAAAAGGCAGACAACCAGAAGAAAAAGAAGTTTGTTTCAACATGTCTTTTTTCTGGGGAAGGGACTTGGGATTGAACGTAGGAACATTCTGTCTCATAGCTACACACTCAGACCTTGCTATTTTTTTTTTTTTTTTTGAAACAGGGTCTTGCCGAATTTCTGGGAATCTTGCTACATTGCTAAGGCTGACATTGAACCTGTAAGTCTACTGTCTCAGCCTCCCAAGTCTGGAGATTTCAGGCGTGTGCCACTATGCTTGGCTTCTCAACATATTTTTTAATAAAATTCATCCTTTTCCCCTATAGCCAGTGATTCAGTGGGATGTCCATGGGGACATTTTGTCCATGACTCATATTCTACTTCTATCTTCAAGACTGACTTCCAGAGGGAATACTCTTCAGCCATGCGTCACTTTGAATTTCCCTATGATATATAATTATATTGCACCAATAAAATTCCAAGAAAAGTAAAAATTAAAAGTTCAGTAGGTGAAAAAAAGAAAAGACAGTTTTTCATTTGTGTCAATTAAAGATAAAATTGGAGAACATGATGCTAACTGAAATAAACCAGGCACATAAAGATGGATACCATCTGCTCTCAAATGAAGAATAAAATAAAAGAGGAAGAAAGTGGAGTGAGAGATACCAGAGCCGGGGATGTGGGAAATGGGGAGATGATGGTCAGTGGGCACAAAGTCTCTATTAAACAGAAGAATAAATCTTTTAGTTTTAATTACATAGCATGGCATTGTGAATAAAAATAATGTACATTTCAGCATAGCTGAGAATAAATTTCAAATATTCTTGCCACAAAAAATATTCAAGGTGATATGTTCATTAGCTCAATATAATTATTCCACATTATATTCAAACATCGTTTATAGTTATAATACTATATATTATATTCCTAACATCATTTTATACCCAATAAACATAGATAACCATATTTTAATTAAAATTAAAAGAATAGGAAAAATTTAAAGTAGAGAATAAAGGAAGAAAATTAGGCATCCTGGTGGAAAGTTAGAGGGTCTGACTGCATCTGTCTGCCATGTATTTCTAGTTCTTTTAAAATTCACTATCAGTGGTATAGAGCTGGGGGTGGGGCTACAAACTAAGTGTCTTCATATTAAGCAGAAGATTCTGAAAAAGGATGATTCTTTTTTATTTTGTTTACCAACACGATAGGAAACCTCATAAGTATTTCTTACACTGAATAAGTATTCCATTACCAAGAATAAAGGATGAATTAAATATAGTCAAAATATGCTTTATTAACATACTTAAGCCAGGCGGGATGGTGCACACTTGTAATCCCAGCATTCGGGAGGCTGAGAATGGAGGATCGCGGTTCGCAGACAGCCTCAGCTACTTAGGAGGCCCTCTGCAACTCAATGAGACCCAGTTTCAAATTAAAGAATAAATAATAGGTCAGGGAGTGTAGCTTGGAAGTCAAATGCCCCTTGGTTCCATCTCCATACCCGCAAAAAAAAAAAAAAAAAAAAAAAAAAAAAAAAAAACATACTTAAGTATACTCTCCACCCCAAAATTTAGACACACATTAAAATTTGAAAATAAGACCAATTATCTAGATTGCAAAATATTTATAAACCTTTGCATGACTAAATCTAGGTGTTTCTTGTAGCATACATATATATATATATATATATATATATATATATATATATATATATATACATAAAGATATATCTACATTTATTAAAATATTTTATTATGGAATTTGAAGTCTATGTCAAAACCTTTATATATACTTTTAAAATTTCATTTAACCTAGAAAAATCAATCATGAACTTCATATGAAGAAAGAAAAGACCTAGAATAGCCAAAGCAATTCTCAATAATAAGAAACATGCAGGAGGCATTACAATCCCAGACTTCAAACTATACTATAGAGCAATAGTAGTAAAAACAGCATGGTACTGGCACAAAAACAGATATACTGACCAGTGGATTAGAATAGAAGATACAGAAACAAACCCACACATCTTTAGTCAATTAATCTTTGACAAAGGGGCCAAACACATACGCTGGAGAAAAGACAGCCTTTTCAACAAGTGGTGCTGGGAGAACTGGCTAACCAGTTGTAAAAAGATGAATCTAAACCCCTATATCTCACCAAACACAGGAATCAACTCAAGATGGATCAAAGACTTAGAAATTAGACCTGAGACTGTGAAGTTAGTTGAGGAAAATATAGGTTCAACACTACAACATATTGGCATAGGCAGTAACTTTCTCAACAAAACCTCCAAAGCTCAGGAAATTAAAGCAAGAATAAACAAGTGGGATAACATCAAACTAAAAAGTTTCTTCTCATCAAAGGAAACTATCAATAACCTAAAGAGAAAGCCTACAGAATGGGAAAGGATCTTTACCAGCCGCCATTCTGATAGGGGGCTAATATCCAGAATATACAAAGAGCTCAAAAGACTCTACACTAGCAAAACAAACAACCCAATCAAGAAATGGGCAAATGAACTAAATAGACACTTCACAAAGGAAGAGATACAAAGGGCCAATAGATACATGAAAAGATGTTCTTCATCACTGGCCATCAGGGAGATGCAAATCAAAACTACTCTGAGATTCCATCTAACCCCAGTCAGAGTGGCAAGCATAAAGAAATCAAACAACAACAAATGCTGGCGAGGATGTGGGGAAAGAGGAACTCTTTTACACTGTTGGTGGGAGTGCAAACTAGTTCAACCACTATGGAGATCTGTGTGGAGATTCCTAAGAAAGGTGGGAATAGATCCACCATATGATCCAGCTATACCACTCCTATGTATCTTTCCAAAGGGGTTGAATTCAGAGAACTACAGCAACATATGCATACCTATGTTCATAGCAGCATAATTTGTAATAGCCAAAATATGGAACCAACCCAGATCTCCATCAACAGATGAATGGATAGCAAAACTGTGGGAAATACACACAATGGAATTCTATTTAGCCATAAAGAAGAACAAAATTATATCATTTGCAAGAAGATGGAAAGCCCTGGAGAACATCATGTTAAGTGAGATCAGCCAAGCACAGAAGGAGAAGGTACATATGTTTCCTCTAATATGCCCAAACTAGGAAACACAAAGGATACCAGTGGGACTCCAGATATTGGAGGGGAAATATTAGCTAAGTGTGAATGGAAAGATAGGAGAGGAGGAAGGCTGATCTTGATTAATGAGGGTCTACACCTGAACATGTGTAAAATTATGAATAAGACATGGTTAACCTGGACAACCATTGGTGGGGGGGGGAAACGGGGGCGGGGGGAGAAGGCACCAAATATAGTTTAAATGTATACTATTTATGTTCAATAAAAAAATTGTTAAAAGAAAAAAAATTTTCATTTAATTTTCTCTGTGACACTACACAAATGAAGAAACCGAGGCTGAGTTTATAAAGTGAGTGAGGTTTGTCACAGTTCAAGTACTTGTAGAATCTGTTCTGCATTTATTTATTATTTTATTATTTTAATATACTTTTATTGGTACATTATAGTCCTAAATTTATTTTATTCAGCTGCTTATGATTTGCACACAAATCTGAATTTCACACAAATATGTATAAATAGACATGTACTTGTTACTGTGTGGGCAGGAACAGTTTTTTCTTTTTTCTTTTTATTTGTAAGTGAAGCATAGTGTTGAGCACACTTTTTAACTACTTAATAAGATACTTCTTGTTCTCAGTTTGGCATGTTTATTCAACAAACATTCATCCAGGTCTGCATCTCAACTATATTTCAGTAACTATTCTCCAGGAGCTCTTCCCACCAAGGCTTTTTCCAGGAGTTTAGGACTCATTTTTTCTTTAATATGACAAATTTTGGCTTTTATTTAATTGCTTTGCTGAGTTATAATTTACATATCATATGACATGTTCTCACTTTGGGGTGTTTTTATTGGTTCTTTGTAATTATATAGAGAATCCTATTTTTACAGCACATTGAACAATGTTATATGCAAATTTCACAGAATGTCAACTCTGATATGTAATAAACCAACCTCAAAATTTCTCTCCAAATTCCTGTGATCCATCCTGTCTTTTCTAGTGCACTAAACAGGACACCAAGCTACCTAGCTACTCAAGCCATGATCCCAGGAGATCTCTTTGACAAATAAAAGTTGTTATTTTATCTATTATTTATCAGTTCTGTTACATAGTTTTAGTGTAACTCTCAAGAGTCACTTAAGTCATTTTCATGATTTCTCACTGAAAGTTTATGACATGGTTGTCTTTCCCATTTCTAATCTCTTGCACTTGGGGCTTTACTACCTCACTGTTGCCTGACTATCTATTGATCACTTGAAAGACACATTGATAAAATAATTCTCTCAAAGGCTTGCTGTTGCCTTCAAACCACATATACTTGCTGTTTTGGACTCCACCCCCTCTTTCTCTGCACCCTGAATTACAGTTACTCTCAGCTGCTGTGGTTATCTGCAGGAGCCCTTTGTTCTCTGCCCTCTGTGCCTTTCCTTAACCATTTTCTTCTTGACTATCTTTTCTTATCTCTTGACCCTTCTCAACCAAATGCTTGAACAGTTCTGGCTTTTCTTAAGAGTCAATTCAATTATTAAGTCTTCTGACATCAGTCAATTTGTTGATCCTCCCAGGAGATGTGATATGGTCCCCTTCTATATACAAAATTTCATTGCATACTTATATTGTCTGAGTTGTCTCCTGTGAACTCTGCATCTCCAGGACTTCCTCTTTTCAGGGCCTTTCTACTTTGTAAGAGAAAAATGAGGGACCTCATTTCCCACTGTATCCTTCCCTTTATGGTTTTTGCTTTGAATTTTTCCAATAAGAGAAACTCTAGAAATGAGGAGCTTTGTATAGGTAAGTATTATCTCTACTCTAAACTTAAATCTACATTAAAACTAGAACATAAATCAAATTATCTAGATGTATAAACCAACTTCTTGTAGAAAATGTATAAACCTGTACATGACTAATCACCTAAATATTTCTTGTAGCATACTAAAACACACGTATTTATGTGCACATCTACTTTTATCATAACAGATCTTTGTAGAATTTCTCTATCTATCCTTGGCCACCTTTTTATTTCCCTTTTACATACTTTTCATCCAACAGTCAAGATGTAAGTCATTTTACATGATTTCTCAAAGTTTCTGAAATGAGTATCTAGTTCCCTTCTCTATTTCTATTCTCCTGTACTTGGAGTCCTTCCCCCTCACTGCTGCCTGACAATACAGTGATTACTTGAAAGACACATTGATAAAGTAATTTCCCCCACAAGGCCTCTGGAATAAACATTTTTGTTTTTTTCATTTTTTATTTTATATTTTCTTTCATTTTTTTGGTACTGGAGATTGAACTCATGGTCATTCTACCTCCAAGCTATACCCCTAGCTCTATTTTCTTTTTTTTTTTTAATTTTTATTTTGCAGCAGAATCTCACTAAGTTGCAGAGGGCCTCACTAAGTATCTGAGGCTGACCACAAACCTGAGATTTTCCTGTCTCCACCTCAAGTACTGGGATTATAAGCATGTGCCATGACACCTGGTCCCTTATTGTACTATAACAGTGGCAAAAAGATGTTTTGGGCTGAGGTAGACAAGATTCTGTGGCTTCCCAGTGATATTTGAGAACCACCCAATTCAATGCTGCAGAGCCTTGAGTTTTAATAGGAGTTGCTTTGTTTTCTTTTGAGATTGCTGAGAATTAAATCAGCTTTGTTCTTGTTAACATGTGTGCTTCTTAATATGAAAAGGGAAAATAACTTGCCTTGCACTCAAAAATTTGGGTTTTTTTTTGTTGTTTGTTTGTTTGTTTTTGGCACAGAGTTTAAATCCAGAGTCCTTCTATCTTAGAGTTATACTCAGCCATTTTCTATGTTTTATTTTGAAAGAGTCTTGCTAAGTTGTTGAGAGTCTAAGTTACTGAGGCTGGCCATGAGCCTGTGATTCCCTTGTTTAATTCTCTTAAGTACTGGGATTACAGGCATATGCCACCATGCCTGCTTCAAAGTACACTTTTACATATATAATTTTATGAGTGAAACAATAAAAAATAGTAAAACAATTGAGTTAATTTTCACAGCTATGAATTTGTCCCACATTCAGTTTATATTTTATATACAGTACAAAATGTGTTTAGAGGCTAGGAAAAAAATTATCAAGTAAACTGTTCCTTAGGAACTATGCTGTCGTAATTACTCCCCTGGAGTTTATGGCAATTTATCTGTCAACACAACAGTCTATAAACAAAGTGAAAAATTTCAACTGTTTTGTTCATTTATTTTGCATCCTGAAGGCAATATACATAAATCTAACTGAATTTTCCTGATTCCACTGAGATATTTTGTGCATAATGACACAATATTTATGTGTGGGTATTATCTTAGATGTCTAAATAAAATCCCATGAGAAAGGTTCAGTGAGTGTAGTTGCTCTAAAACTTTATTCCTTAGACTCTGGTAATCATGATTTTAAAAATAGAGGACACTTTACAAGTTCAACTTTAAAGTAATCTGTTCTCCAATCCCTATAATACATTCAGTAAACTTTATGCTTAGTAACTCTGTTTTTCTCCCTGATATACACATAGTCTTTTCTCTGTAAACCATTTCTATGGGAGGAAAGTGGCTATTTCATCTTTGTCATCAGCTTACTTTGTTTTGTTATCTTCCAGATGGCTGTAATTATTGTTCTCAAATCATTCAAAACCATGTGACAATAATGTATAGCTTTTCATCTTGACATTATAAAAATAGCATGCTCTGTAATTGAAGGATGTGCCATTACAACCGATACATGTGATCTTGACTTAAAGAGGGCGAAATGATTCAGTCATTCATTACTTCACATTCTATAGTTGCGAGCATGTTAAATTTCAATTTTCTTAGACTTTTACCACAAGCTTAAGAAACTTGACAAGCATTAGTTTATGATAGTGAACAGAACTTTGTGCTTTCAAATAGAAAAATGGCATTCAACTTTATAAATCATCATGCTGTCAGCTGAAAAGTTTCTTGAACCAGTCCTACTCTAGTTCTCCTTTTCCTTCACACAAGCCAGAAACCTTTCTAATCTTATTTTTTTGTTGGGCATCAGTATGCTTGATTTATCCCCAGTTTCTACTCATTTACCATTACTCATTCTAATTTCTCTTACAATATATTTCCTTCTCCTTAAGGTCAGCATCTATTCCAATACTAGTTCAAAAAACTTTATTGCATCGCTTACAGAAGCAAGTCTGATAAAAAATAAACATATAAGCTATATTACTGTAGGAAATATAAAAAAAGCAGTGCTCAACATATCTATGGACTCTCCTTCCATATTTGGCTACAACAAGGTCTTCGGGACTGTAGTTAATAATGGCAACCAGCTTGCTATGAAAGTTATTTATATAGTTGCTGGCAAGTGAGATTTGTCTTTTTACTCAATTATATTGATTTCTTCTTGAATTGTCTTTTTATGTACAACATTGTAGGGGTGGTTCAAACTGTTTTTTAAATTATTATTTTCACTGGCATTTCATTTAAACAATAACATAATCAATTACCTAGCTCTCTTCCAAGAAACTGAATGCAATATAATCAAGTATAGCTAGACCCATAAATATGGAAAACATTGACCTTGCCTGCTTATTTTAAATTATATTATATGTCAATGCTTTGTGCTTTTCCTTATTTTTTAAACAAAGAATAAAAATGCAGATTTAGCAAATATACAAAAGATGACAGCTCTATTGTATGCATGTATAAATGTTAAATAGTGTCAAATTTAACTTCAATTTTATTTATTTATATTTTGCAGTACTGAGGATGAAACCCAATACTTTGTGCTTTCTAGGCAACTGCTTTACCACTTAGCTATAGCCCCAGCCAATTATTCAAATCTTAAACTATTTAATAACTATAGACAATTAAGACCTTAAATGTTGTTAAGTATAAAAATCTGTGATTGCTTTTATTGAGTTTTTTTGTCCTTTTTACTAAAAATTCTATGAATATTATTTATCTCCAAGGAGGAATTCATGTGTAATGATTTCACTTAATTTTCATGTATTTTTTTCCTATTTCACCATTAAAGTTTCAAATGAGTTGTATATATTGGGTTATTGATAATGGATATCAGGCTTTATACATTATTTTCTTGATTTTATAATCATAATATTAGCTATAATTATCAGTATTTATTTATTTACCTATTAACAATATTTACTTACTTATTCTCTTTTATATTTTGTTTTCATAAATAAATACTATGATTTTTTGTCAAGGTTGTAAAGAAGCCCTTGATAATATAACTTCGCTCATCTGACATACCTATTGTATATACAACTTAACTTTGTTACTGTCATAAGTCTCCTCTGGATACTTACACCCTTCAGGCAACCTAGCATACCTATGATTTAAGTTTAGATTTTAGAAGCCTACATTTCTTGGCTCATCCTCCCCCTCCAACTTCAAAGATATCAACACAACATCTCTCTTTTTCTAACTTTTCCTCTTATTACAAAAATAAAATACTGTAAGCTAAGCGTAGTGGCACACGCTTATAATCCCAGCATTTGGGAGGTTGAGAGAGAAGGATCACGATTTGGGGCCAGCCTCAGCTACTACTTAGTGAAGACCCTTGCAACTCAGTGAGACCCTGTTTCAAAATAAAGAATAAAGAATAGGGCAGGGGCTGTAGCTCGGAAGTCGAATGACCCCAGGTTCCATCCCCAGACCCGCAAAAAATAATAATAATAATAATAAGGTGATTACATTGGGCCCACCCAGTCAATTCAGGATACTTGTCCCATTACAGGATTTGTAAGATAACATACTATATCCATCAGCCTCCTTGCAGCAGTTATCTGAAAGACTGACCATATAATTTGCATAAAAGATATCTTTTACCATTTTGTGTTCAGTCCATGTGAGGCTGGAGACTGTGTACGGCAGGGCATAAAGGCAAGAGACAGAGAGAGCAAATGGACCTTCATCTTTACATCAGAGAATCCAGAGCAAGAGAGAGAGAGAGAGCATGGGAGGAGCAATCACTTATACAGTCTTCAGGACTGCACCCCAGCTACACCCTACTACTGCTAGGATTACAGCCTTCATGACTCACATCAGCTTAAACATTAATAGATGAGTGCTTTAGGGAATATTTTATATCAAACTATAACATAAAATTACATATAATTATATGTTCTGAGAATTAGAGTGTAGACATCTTTGGGGGACATTATTTAGCCTTTTTAGTATAGACGAGTATTATCTTTATTCAATTGGAAGTAATCTAATAGCTTGTATCCTCTTCATACTCACCTGTGATAATTTTCTTATCTCTCAAAGTCCATGTAAATGTTTTATCTGAGAATTCATGTGTGTGTGTGTGTGTGTGTGTGGTGCTGAGGGTAGAACCCAGGGGCTTTTCTACCTCCGGGATATACTCCCAGACCTACTTTATACTTTATTTGGAAACAGAGTCTCACTAAGTTTCTGAGAGCCTCACTAAGTAGCTGAGGCTGGGTTCAGACCTGTGTGACCCTCCTGTCTCAGCCACCAAAGCGCTGGGATTACAAGCGTGCGCTACCATGCCCGACTATCTGAGAACTATTTCTATAAAGGGAAGTTTTAGCTATATTTAAATTATTTGATGGTTTCTCATTGAATAGAGCATACTGACCAAATTTCTTACCATGGGCAAGGCTTCAAGTGCTCCTACCTTTTCCTTTGTGTTCTGACATTCTGCCCTTAACTCTCTACACCTCATTTAAACTGACTTGCAACATGCTTTTTATTCCCAAAGTGTCTTAATTACACATACTGTTTCATATGGCTTCTAGAATATGTAAGAAATCTTATTCCCATTTTCCTACATCCTTCAGATCCTAAGTCCAGCTTAATTTTCTCATCCATAGTCAATATAATTAATATTTATTGAGTGAGCAATTAGATTTGGTTTAGAAAGAGTTGCATATTTGTGATTTCAACAGTAATTCATTTATAAAAATATGTTGACTGAATTATTTACTATGGGAAATAGATATTGGTGGGAACAGGTTCATGATAAAAAGAAAAACTGACAGTTTTTATCATTACTAAATACATAATTCAAGTTACAAATACTGAGTATTTATAAGGAAAAGCAAAAGATGTGGATAAGTACATCAGTAAACCACCAAGTACTAGTAGATACATTTTAGCAGCCCTTTTCTGAAGAGTTTCTTAAAAATAAATCCCAATTCTAAAACTACTGATTTCCTACGCATGGTGGTGGTGGTATATGCCTGTAACCCTAGAATTTGGGAGTCTGAGATAGAAAGATTGAAGTCTGAGAACAGTCTCAAAAACTTAGAAAGACTGTCAACAATCTACAAAACTATTTCAAACAAAAAAAAATTTTAAGGGCTGGGGTATAGCTCATTGGTAAAATATTTCAGGATTCAATCGCCACTACCACTAAATTAATTAATTAATTAAAATGCAAATAAAAGTTCTTAGACAAAACTACACCATTTGTTGAAAGGCTGTCTTTTATCCAATGTCCATTTATGGTACCTTTATTGAAAATATTCACTATAAATATGTGGATTTGTTTTTGTCTTCTATTCAGTTCCATTGGTCCATGTGTCTGCTTTTTTGTCAACACTATGCTGTTTTTATTACTTTAGCTCTGCAGTATAATTTGAAGTCAAGTATTGTGATGACTTTTGCATGGTTCTTATTGCTGAGAATTGCTTTGGCTATTTTGAGTCACTAGTTATCTATTTGTAGAAATATAGAATTAATTTTCAACCTCTCAATCTACAAAGGTGTCAATGCAAGATGGATAAAATATCTGGAAATTAGATCAGAGATTTTGAAACTACTAGAGGAAGTGTGTAGGTTCAACACTCCAACAGATAGACACAGGTAGAACTTCTTCAATAAGATCTCCAAGGCACAAGAAATTCAAAGGAAGATTACTAAGTGGGATTGCATTACACTGAAGAGCTTTTTATGCAACAAAAATATCACAAGAACCTTAATAGAGTCAGTAGAATAGGAGAATATCTTTGCCAGTTACTCCTTTGAGAGAGAACTAATATCTAGAATATAAAAAGAACTTAACCTTATTGCTGAAAACACAAACAACCCAATCAAAACAAAGGGAAAGTAAACTAAGTAGACAACAAAAGAAGAAAAAAATAGCCAAAAATATATAAAAATGTTCAAAATAGTTAGCATTTATGGAAATGCAAATCAAAAATACACTTAGATTCCATCCAACCCAAATTAGAATGAAGTCAAACAATCCATAAATGCTGGCAAGAATGTGAGTAAAGAGAAACAGTTATACACTGTTGGTGATATTACAAATTAGTGAAGCTGCGTTAGATATAAATATGGAGATTGCTTAGAAAATTTGGAATATATCCACCATAAGATCCAGTTAAACCAAACCTGTGTGTCTTTCCAAGGAGACAGATATCAGAATATTACAGTAATGCATTCATATCTATGTTTATAGCGACACATTTCACAATGGTCAAGTTGTAAAAGCAACCTAGGTGTCCATAAATAGATGAGTGGATTACAGAATTATAAAATATACACGCCATGAAATTCTACTTAAAAATAAAGAATAAAATTATGTCATTTTTAGGAAAATCAATGGACCTGGAGAACATTATCTTATGATATTAGCCAATCATAGAAAGTAAAAGGTCATATATTTTCTTTCATATGTAGAAGTTAGGGAGTTATCAAGATAAAAGAAGGACTTAGATAATGGAGAAGAAAGCCCAATGGGGAGGGGGAGATTATCCAGAGGGCAGAGGAAGGGGGGAAAAATGAACAAAGGTAGCGCTTCCAATGATGGTATACACATATATGAAATTACCAATGCCAGTCTCAATATCATGTATGGGGAAGGGGATGGAGTGAAAAGGAAGCTAGGGGAAAGCTCACCAAGTGCTGTGTGCATGTATGTCACTATCACTCTAAAACACATTATGATGTGATACTAAAATACATCAATAAAAGTACACAGAAAATAACATTAATTAGCCAGGCGTGGTGGCGCACACTTGTAATCCCTGCACTTGGGAGGCGGAGACAGGAGGATCATGCAGGTTCGAAGCCAGCCTTGCTGGCTTAAGAGACCTTGTTTCCAAATAAAAATAGAAAAAATAGGTGTCTGAGAGAGAGAGAGTAGCCCAGAGGTAGAAGGGTAGAAGGGATCCCAGAAACCCCAGTACCACCAAAAAAAAAAAAAAATATATATATATATATATATATATATGTATATATGTATAATATATATTATGTATTTATTATATATATATATATAATAAAAAACTTTCCCCAGTCAACATCACTCTCAAAGACACTGCTGTTCTAACATCTGTATTGTTCTTAATCATAATATCAGCTATGAGTTTTTTTATCATCCTTGCCTGTTTTTTTTTTCCTTATATTTATTGGATGCATGATCATAGTCACTATTTATTATATAATTCTTAATTATATAAAAATGAAGAGCTGAGTTTTCTTTCTTTTTTAATAATGTGCTTTTATTGATGCATTATAGTCTCACATCACAATATACATCATGTCAACAGTGACAAAAATGCGCATAGCACAGCACTTGGTGCCCCTCTAATTTTCCCCCTACCCAATACAGAGCACTGAGACTGACGTTGTATGTTCACATATATACATATAGTTGATGATAGTATTTTCATCAATGAACCTCAGTATTTCCCTTCCCCTTCCCTTAGACCACCTCCCTGCCTCTACTTGGGTTTCTCCTCCATTGTCTGGAGTTGCCCTAGTATCGTAATTACTCTTTAGTTTAAGCATATTAGAAAAATCATATGACTCTTTACTTTCTGTGACTGGCTAATCTCACTTAACATAATGTTCTTCAGATTCTTCCATTTTCTTGCAAATGGCATAATTGTGCTCTTCTTTATTGCTGAGTAGAATTTCATCCTGTGTATTTCTCATAATTTTGTAATCCATCCATCTGTTGATAGACACATAGGTTGCTTCCATAATTTGACTATTGTGAATGCTCAGAATTTCTAGCATCTCATAAAAATGCAGCTGGAGTGATGCGTGTATGTATTCCTCTACCATATTGTACTCCATTACTATGTATGAGTACAACATACCAATAAAATGATAAAAATAAATTAATAAATTTTTTTAAAATGCAGCTGGGTGGAGGGAGGGCCAAAATTGAAAAACTGTAAAGAGCGGTTTTTACATATTCATTTTTTTAAGTGTCTTTGAGCTTCAACTTAAACCTTACTTTATTTTTTCACATAAATAAATAAAACAATCAGAATTTGAAAACCAGTGGAAACCAATCATCAATCAAAGGATCAGAGAAGAGGGAGAGTTATTAATGTTATACTACATCTCTGGCCAACAATGTCCATCAGGAGTTATCCACATTGTGAGACTTCTTAGTTGAAAGATATAGAGTGATTTTATTATTTTCTCAGTAAACTAAAATATTATATTTTTAAATTTTATTTCTTTAATTTATGTTAAAGAGAGCCTTATTTTATTCAATACATGGTTGAATTGACAAGAACTAAAATATATTCTGTGCAATTTCAGTTGGTAGGTTTTTCTTGTTTATTTTTTGAGGTACTGGGGATGGAGCCAAGGGGCATTATACCTCTGAGCTATACACCCAATTTTACTGAAAGAACAACAAAAACATGAACAAATAAATAAAAACACACTTAGACCCTCTTCAAAATTTAGTGAAAAAATTAAAAATTGTCTTGACAAGCTGATTATGTGAATATCTACCTATGATAGTGGAATTTGCCAAAGTCTACATATATTTTGGTAGAGAACAGCATGCAGCTATGATAAACAGTAGTAGAGCCTAGAAGAAAAAATAAATTACATGTAACTATTAAAAAATTACCCCTTAAAATATTGTGAAGGCTTAAATTTTGATGATGTTCAATGAAGTTAATATATATGACTATGATGTTACAGCTAGTGATAATTTTTGACAGTTGATTAAATGCCTTGAAAAATAGTTCTGCAATACTTATTAATCATAAGGAGATATGAATAAATGAGTTTGGGCCACCAAGAATTATATAATCCAGTGTTAGAAGCAAGCAATAAAATAAGTGTCAAATTGATATTAAACATGTGCTATAATAATGGTAGAGAATAAATAGACCTGCAAAAGGGGAAAAAGTACCACAATTTAAGTCCAAAGGTATCTTAAATTACAATAGAAAAATATCTTAAACTCACCAGATTAGCATTGTTTAAAAATTCTGAACATACCAGTCATTCCAGTGTCTTGAAAGTAGATAATAGAACACCAAAAGAATACTTACTAATACTATACATATGGGGATTTTAGAACCTGCTGACAACATGAGGTAGCCACGTTGGTTGCGTTTTGTTAGGTAAGCAGATGTTATTGACGCAAGAAACAAGGTCATTCTAGGAAGAAAAATAAATTATTAGTGAAATTACAAGGATAGAAGAGACAGATATAGAATGAAAGATAGGAAGTGTAAAAGACTAAATTAAAATATCATAAGATGATTGGAGATGATTTCATGTCAATCTTGCTAAAGAAGTTGGAAAGAAATTGTTTAAGATGATGTTGATTGACATTACATTTATATAGTCTCAGCTAGAAAAATAATGTGATATGTTTGACTTTTTCAGTACACTTCAAACTCTGATTCTGCTTTATTTTTGTTTTTGGTTTTGTTAGTCAATAAACCTAAGAGTCTCAGAAAAAATTTTCATTGGAATTAAATAATGTAAATTTCAGATTTATTCTTCTGTATATTTGCTAATTCAGATATGGAACTTGTCAATAAAATCAATTACATTGACATGAAAATTATGAAACCTTGAAGAAACTCACATGGGAAAATTGTTTTTTATTAACAGTTTATAATTTTTTCATTACTTTCTAATTCATATAAACTTTTTATTCTTAATTTCATTTGATACCTAAATATATTTTTTCAAAATTTTTATTGGTGCATTTTAGTCATACATCTTAATGGGGTACAGATGGTAGAGGCAAACATGCAATATTGGCTGTCAGTTGATAGGTATTGAAGCAGAATGATGGGTACTTGGATTTTACTCTATGTGCATCATACTATTCTTTTTATTACTGAAGCTTACCATAATAAAATATTTTAAAAATAGACTGACAAAATTGTTTGGACACAGAACATTACAGTTGAATTCCAGCTCTTCAAAATGATGGCTCTTAATTTTGTTTTATTGTTTTAAAAATACACAAAGATATAATAGTTGCACATTTTAATGGGGTACTATGTAATAATATTTATTATTTGTAGGCACTATATAGTGTTTATGCTAGGTTAAAAATATTTAGATCTTTAAACATGTACCAATAATCTATGATGAGAAAGTACTTTCAACGTACTTTCTTCTTGGTTTTTGAAATGTACAATACATAATTGTTATCTGTAATCACCATATTGTGAAATAGTACCCCAGACCTTCTTGCTCCTGTTTAATCATAATACAGTAGTCATTGACAAAACTTTTTATACCCCTCCCACTGGCCCCAGCCTCTGGTAAACACCATTATACTCTCAATTTCTATGAGATCAACTTTTAGATTTCACAAATGAGTGAGATCAAGTGGTATTTTTGTGCCTAACTTATTTTCCTTAACACAATGATAGCCAGTTCCATCCACATTCTCACAAATAACAAAATTTCATTATTTTTAATGTCTGAGTAGTCTCCTGTTATGTATATGTACCACAGTTTCTTTATTCATTTATCATTTAATAGACACTTAGATTTCTATTTCTTGGCTACTGTGAATAGTGCTATAAAAACGTGAAAGTGCGAATGTCTCTTCAACACAAAAATTTTATTTCCTTTTGATATACACCCCTAGGGTGAGATTGGCTGCCCATACTATTGTGTTGTTATTTATTTAATTCTTATTTTAAAATTTTATTGGTGCATTATCATTTATATAATATTGAGTTTTAAAATGATTCATTCATACATACACACATTATTTTGTCTGTTTTACTTAAAAAAAATTAACCATTATACTATTTTCCATAATGGTTTTATTAATTTACATTTCCCCAACAGTGAAAAAAGGTTTCCTTTTTCACACACCCTTGACAGCACTTATTATTTTTGTTCTTTTGGGTCTTCTTACCTATTTTTACTGGGGTGAGAATTGTTGATCATTTTTTAATCTATTTACTATTTTCTTGCCTTCTTTTGAGAAATATTTATTGAGCTCTATTGCTCACTTAAATCTTATTATTTATGTTACTGTTGTTATTATTGAGTTTGTAGAGTTTCGTACATATTCTGGATGTAGACTCTTTACCAGGTATATACACTACAAATATTTTTACCCAACCTATACACTGTTTCTTTACTCTGTTGAGTAGTTCCCTTGTTATGCAAAAGCGTTTTCATTTTATTCAAGCCCATTTACTTTTGATTTCATTTTTAAGTGCTTTTGGGGATTTGTCCAAAAGTTTATTGTTCATTTCAATGTCCTGAAGCATTTCTGTTTTTTTTCCACAGTAGTTATGTAGTTTCAAATTTTACAGTTATGGCATTAATCTATTATGAGTTGATTTTATAACTGATAAAAGATATGGGTCTTGCCTCATTCTTTTGTATGTGAAAATTCAAATTTCCCAACACCCAAAGTGTAGTTATTTGTGCTTTCCAAGTCTCAAATGTATCTCTATCATAGATATTTTACTTCCAGAGGTGAGTCAGGTATCTCTACAACCTCTAAATTCTGTATCAAGATTTTTATAATGATTGCATGGATTACTTTGAAAAATGGAGCATATGACTGAGTGTTTTCCTCAAGTGGAAAGTTTCAGAAATGTAGTCTTATTTGCTTTATAAATGTGATATATGATTTAATAAAACAACTATATGCATTATAGTCTCATAATGCAGTTCAGAGTGATAGCGACATACATTAACACAGCACTTATTGGGGCTTTCCTCCAGCTCCCTCCACAGTGTACCCTCCTCCATACAGGATACTGAGATTGACACTGATAGTCTCACATATGTATTCCTTCATTGATTCTCCTTCTCCTGCCTTCCTTCTCCTACACCACCTCCCTGGCTCCACTAGAATTTCTCTTCCATTACCTGAATTTTCTCTTCTTTCCTGATTACTCTCTAGCTTCCAGATATGAGGGAAAACATATGACCCTCGCTTTCTGTGACTGGCTAATCTCACTTAGCATAATATTCTTCAGGCAAGGCCAGCCATTTTCTCAAAAATGACATAATTTATTTCTTTGTTGCCAAGTAGAATTCCACTGTGTGTATATCACATACTTGTGTAATTCTTTCATCTGTTGATGGATACCTAGGTTGGTTTCATAGTTCCGCTACTGTAAGTTGTGTGATATTATATAAGTCAGATATTAGTTCCTTGTTGGTGGCTCCAAGTTGGAAGCCAAATAATTATTTTAAACTTCTAGAGAGCGTCTGATGTATCACTCTTCTCTCAGGACTTTATAAGTGTCATCCCATTTGTCTTTGTAACAATTAATTTACAAACAGGAACGATTTACACGGAGATGTCAGATTACTTTCCCAAAGTCATCTTGCTCAGGGTGGCAAAGCATGGATTTTAGTTAAAACAATCTAGTTTTAAATATGTGCTCCTAACTATATTATATTTGTGGGGTGATACTGGGGATTTAACCCAAAGGTATTCTACCTCAGAGCTACGCACCCAGTTAGTTTTTAAATATTTTTGTTTTGAAACAGGGTCTCGCTAGATTGCTGAGAGCTTTGTTAAATTAAGGAGGCTATCTTCAGACTTGTGACCCACCTAGTTCATCCCGCCAAGTACTGCCTGACTACTGTTACATTTTCTGATAATCAAGAAAGAAAGAAAAGTGTCAATATGATTATAATTAGCTCTTGAACTCTTGTTGAAGATACACAACACCATAATACTCAAAACCAACTGGCTGTGTATTCCATCCCCTGAAGATGGCAAGATGAATGCTGCTAAAACAAACTCTTCTGACTCTGTTTTTAATTTCCAAAGAGCTCCCAACTTCTTATTGTGATCTATGTATAATCACAAATTACTTTGATATATTTATTCAAAACTTTCTCTGATTTTAAGCATCTTTTTTGCTTTCTTGTGGAATGTTTGTATAACTCTTATGTCTCTCCGTTTTTATTGTATAGGAAATTTTGAATTATTAGAATTCTAAGTTACAACTGAAAATAATGAGGCTCAAAAAATTTAGTTCACTTTTATGGCACACCTGCAAGATTCCATTATTACCAATAGAGAGATTTTTATACAGTATTGTAATATTTTCAAATTAAACAGCATGTCAGAATGTCAGAGTCAAATAAAGGAATAGTATAGACAGTTTTGAAGCCACCTCACTTCACCAACTTTTAAACTGTAGTTTTCAAATATATTTCTCTTTCCTACAACCAGTATTGAATTAAGAACCATTTCCTGTTTTGTTTTGTTTATATAAGTCAGTGGCTTTGGTTGAATCGCATTTTAAAAATGAAATTTTATTATACCTCCAGGGTTTGTTCATTTTCCCCTCATCATAGAGTATTTATCTTCAGGCTTTTCTGCCAATTTCCAGGCATTGTCTCTATGGCTCTGTCCTATCTTCATTCCTCTAGGCTCTCTATATTTTTCCATATTCAGAAGACCTTGAATCCAATGTGAATTATCTATAGGAACAAGATAAAAGAATTATTTTGAAAAGCATGGATCTAGCTTCTCTCTATTACATATAAATATTTGACAGTTAAATTTCTCTGAATTTGTTTTTATATTTTATTTGCAAAAGTTTTGCTGTCAATTAGGTCCATGACTAAATGTTAAGAAAATCATTGTTAAAACCTTTCAGGGCAAAAAACTACTTCCAAAAATATGGTTCAAAAGACAGTAATCAAAATGAGTTGTTTTTTTGTTGTTGTTTTGTTTTTTGGTACGGGAGCTCCTGGAAACCCTTCTACCTCTGGGCTACACTCCCAGACCTATTTTATACTTTTATTTGGAAGCAGGGTCTCTTAAGCCAGCAAGGCTGGCTTCGAACCTGAGTGATCCTCCTGTCTCTGCCTCTCAAGCTCAGAGATTACAAGCATGCGCCACCACGCCCAGCCAAAATGAGGTTTTTTTCCTTAAAAAAAAAATTTATTATCTGGCTTTTCAATAATAATGTTCCAAATGCCGGGTGTGGTGGCACACGCTTGTAATCCCCGTGCTTGGGAGGCAGAGACAGGAAGATCATGAAGGTTCAAAGCCAGCCTCAACTGGCTTAAGAGACCCTGTTAACAAATAAAATATAAAATAGGTCTGGGAGTGTAGCCCAGAGGTAGAAGGCCCCTGGGTTCCATCCTCAGTACCACCAAAAAATAAAAAATAGTAACAAATATGAACAATTATACAATGTACAGATACTGAGTATTTTCTCATAATGTTCATTTAATTCTTACTATCCTCTGTTCCCTATGAAATTAGTAATTTCAGTAGTCATACTAGGTATCATAGGTTTGAGGAAGGAATGTGGAATTTATATAGAGAGAATGAGAATAGAATTAGCTACCACTCCAACTTAAAGCTATTTGTCACTGTTGAAAATGATTTAGTTCTCTTGATAAATATCTTTTTTGTAAAGATTCCATGTTGAGATTCAAAAGTTTTTGAATCTAAATAATTACCTATTGTCGTAGATATGACTATACTAAAATACAAATAGGGAAAGATACTCAGCAATTTAATTACTTTGAAATATCAGCCATAAAGAACAAAATTATGTAATTTTCAGGGAAATGAATGGGACCAGAGAATGTTATGCGAAGTGAGATTATTCAGCTGCAGAATGTCAAAGGTGCTATGTTCCCTCTCATATGTCGAAGCTGAAGAGAAAAAGGAACATCGGGAATTTTAAATAATGTAGAGAACAACCTGCATAGTAATTGGGGTGTTAAGTAAGGGAAGAGGGAAGACAGAAGAAGGAAATAGTTCAAATAATATTGTGGCAATTTGTAAAGGTTTTACTTTCAGTCTCACTAACTTGTGTGGGGAGAGAGTAGTGGGTGAGATGTGGAGGGAAATATACCAAGAGCTGAGTGCAGCTATGATTTCATCATATTGTTCCTCACTATGATACATGATTTCAATGCACTGATCATTTTTAAAATTACTTTTAAATCAAACTATTGCTGTAAACAGAATGCATATTTTCATCTCATTTACCTTAATAAAAGCAATTTTTAAAAAATTTCCTGAACCACATTCAGAAGATGCTACCAAAAGATTTCTTCTCTTCTTATTTATCTGATTAAAGCTGTTGTACTAAGGTATTCATAATGTGTTTTCAGTTTGCCATATTAATACCAATATTTTAATCATGGCTAATGTAATTATAGAAACAATTGAGATTAATAGAAATATATCAAACAACAATGAAATGTTTAAGTGTTTGAATATTAATATGTAAGAAAATGGCATTCTTACCAATATTCTTGCAAAGAAGGTGATGATTGATAGAAAACAGAGGTATTAATATTTACTCAAATAGGGTGAAATATTTTAGAATCAGTAGTAACTTGTTAAACTGTTTTATATATATTCTGAGAGTACTAATAAAGTTTTATTGTAAAATAATTAGCAAATGCATTTTCTACAGCGTTTTTGAGAAGAAACTCAGTGTCTACTTCCTTTCCTATCTGCCTTTCCCATTAGCTGTCTTTTGGTCATGAACTTTAAAGTGAGCTTATTTCACAGTAATAAGAGAGATATAAATTCACATTATGCATACATCTGTGGTTACAAGCCTGTATCTATAGTGTTTTGTCCCACGTTTTTAACATTTTTATCATCTTCAAAACTATTTTTATTTACCACATATCCTGACTTATTTCTACCTAGGGGACTCATGTAAACCAAAGGAGATATATATATATATATATATATATATATATATATATATATATATATATATATATACACACACACACACACACACACACACACACACACACACACATACACATATACATACTGGGGATGAACCCTAGGGGCATTCTTCAAGCTACACTTCAGCCCTATTTTTTTACTCTTTCTTTCTTTCTTTCTTTCTTTCTTTCTTTCTTTCTTTCTTTCTTTTTTTGGTGGTGGTACTGGGGTTCCTGGAAGCCCTTCTACCCCCGGGCTACACTCCCAGACCTATTTTTTATACTTTTTTATTTGGAAACAGGGTCTCCTAAGCCAGCGCGCGCGGCTGGCTTCGAACCTGCGCGATCCTCCTGTCTCTGCCTCCCAAGTGCGGGGATTACAAGCGTGCGCCACCACGCCCGGCCCTTATTCTTTATTTTGAAACAGGGTCTCTAGTTGCAAAGGGCCTCGCTAAGTAGCTATGGCTGTCCCTAAACCACAAATGCTGGGATTACAAGTGTGCACCACCATGCCCAGCATAATTTTGTGTGTGTGTGTGTGTGTGTGTGTGTGTGTGTGTGGTACTGGGGTTCCTGGAAACCCTTCTACTTCCAGTATACACTCCCAGACCTAATTTTATACTTTTTTTATTTGGAAACAGGGTCTCTTAAGCCAGTGCAGCTGGCTTTGAAACACCTTGATCCTCCTTGTCTCTGTCTCCCAAGCACGGGGATTACAAGCGTGTGCCACCCTGCCCAGCTATGACTGTTTTTAATAAGGAACCTTTATTCTGATATAAAAGGTCTAGTCTACTAATTATAAAAATAGTTACATATAATTACTATACATTATTTTATTAAACTTTATTACTATAAATAAAAATATAAAATTTATTACTATAAATTTATTTTATTAAACTTACTTTGATTTTCAGGACTGTCTTTTAAAAGAATCTTTATATCAAGATATAAATATGTTATATAGCCTAATCAAAATAAAAAATATAAAACTACAAGTTCAGCTAAAGATTTGTGGTCACAAATCTAGAAGGAAATTTGGTGCTTAACACATATCCCCAAATTTCCTGTGGTTCTGAAAGAATATCTGATCTATCTTAAAATCATTTATCATTCATTAAGGAAGAAACCCAAAATTTGCATCATTTGGTTATTTTTATTGTGACATTTTCTAAGCTTGAAAGCAGATGTTCAGGGACTCTTGGGGAGAATAAATTTCATTGACAATTACATACTGTTTACTAAACCAGAGTATACTTGCAAAATTTGGGTAGAATCAAGTTAATAGAATAAAAGTATTTAAATTTAGGAATTCATATATATATATATATATATATATATATATATATATATTCCTATTTTCTTAAAAATGGGCATTAAACACTAAAACATCAGATAATTTTTGTATTAATATATTTTTAAAGGTGTATATGTAAGTCAGCAACATGTCAGAACAGGAAGTCCCAACCCTTATTGACCCAATTTCTTTTTGAAAACACCAAAATCCAAGAGGTGCAGTGCTCCCAAGTGACTAAAAAGGTAAGGATACCTTCGTTGAAATGAGTAAGAGACCATTTAACTTAGCTGCAACCATCCTATTTCCAATTAAATTAATTTAGCCAAATTTTATTATACAAAATCAGTACTCAAAGATCAGTTGTACTCTGTATAATAACAAAGATTACATAAAAATAAGAAAGGAATTAGAATTTGGAATAACATATATAAGAGAAAAATATTTAGGAGTATACTTAACTCTCCCACTCTCCACATCCTGCTACTATGCCCTGAGATTTGTAGTCCCCAGGCTCATATGGACTGAACCTAAAAATTTCCAAGAAAATGTTAACCAATGCAAAAATTGTATGATCAGGTATTTTGTTTTATTTATTCTTATACTGTACATTTATTGGTGCATTATAGCCTCATATTATAATTTAAATCATGTTGACAGTGATATCCATGTACATAATACTTGGTGAGCCCACTCCCTGCCTCCCCATTTTCCCTTTCCCCAATACAAAGTACTGAGATTTATGTAGGTATATACACATATATATTTGTGTATATCAAATATGTTTACACATTTGACGATAGTATTTTTATTAATGAAACTCAATTTTTCTTCTCCCCTTCCCTTAGGCAGTCTCCCCAGATCCACTGTTGCTTCTCCTCTATTAAGCATTTTAGATCATAGCAGTAAAAATGTTTACTAAAACAGTGATATAGCATGGAATGATCTAGATATTATGCTAAATAAAATAAGCCAATAAAGAAATGACAAATACATCAGGATCAATCTACTTATAAAAGATATATAAAGTCATTAAATTCATAGAAACTTAGAGCAGACAAGAAAATGAGACAGAGAATTGAGATAAAGTATTAGTTATGCAAGGTAGAAAAGATCTATATGAATGACTAGAATGCACCACACACAAAAAAAATAAAACAGAAAAAAGAACAAATAGCAAAAAAGAGACAAAATAAGAAAAATGTCCGAGAGACCTAATGTAAGTAAATATGTAATTATCAATGCATAAGATGCTTAAAATGATAACTATTTTGTATTATATCTTTATCACAACATATAAGGGATATCACATATGAATAAATATGTTTATATAATATATAAGAATATGTACATATATCACCATCACCATAATGTCTCATTATAGACTTTACTTTTACCTAATTCTTAATTGGATAAGCTATATTTCTGTTTGTTTCTTCCAATGAGATTTAATTACTTTTCTTTCAAGTATACAAATAGGATTACCAATTAACTTAATTTTTGAAATTTCAAATTTTAGCTAGTTTTATCTTCCCATCTCTCACTTGATTATTTTCACCAAAGATCAAGGTAGAAATAAAGAGATTTGACAAGTTCTGACTCAAATTACTAGTCTTAATAGGGGATCAGAGTCTAATATCCAAATACTTCTCTATCCTAGCCTATTGACATATATAAAGTTTTCCTAGACTTTGAAACATATTGAATACTTGCTCATGATTTCAGTCTTGGACCTTCGTTTCATTTCCAAAAAGGAGCAAACCATCTGCTCAAAAAAATTATCTCACACCCGAGCTCAAACCAGCTTTGCATTTTTATCACAAATGAAAGTTCAGAAAAATCTCAAATAGAAATTTTACAAATAGTCTTTTTGAATACCATATGGATTGGCTGCTGTTTCTGCATATGATTTTCCAAAAAATATAGAAATTTATTTTATGAGTATTGGTTCATTTAAATTTTATTTCTTCATTTAGTATAGTGATAGACATTATCTCAGAAACACACAGTGAAATATTATTTCACATATAAAATTATTTTGCCCCATCCATCTCCTATGTGGAACATCTATAAAATTTAAATGTAGCAAATAATATATAATATAGCAATATTAATACTAACATTAATATTAAATACAAGCTATTAATTAATTCCTATTTTAATCTACATATGCCAATTTCACTGAAATATTTAATGGGTTAACAAAAATTTATACCAAACATCCTTATATTTTCATATTTTATATGTAGCTTATATATAGTTTTTTATTTTAAGTAATGTTTTATGTATTTGATGTTTTTATAGCATTGATATGCATTCACTCTTCCATTTATTTTAATTATTAAATTATTATATTTTACTCTAAACCTTAATTTTTGGTGATTTTACTTTTACTTACTGTTAGTATGTCACTTAATCTTGTTATCTCTACTGCCTTATTTTCAGACAGTGAGTTAATATTACATTCTTTCCTATTGAAAATTTTAAAGCTCTAATTTTTTTCCAGATTTATCTTATCATTAGATATGTAATGCTGAAATGTTTTATGTTAATCAACTTTCATCCATTATAACAAAACTTCTAACACAGTATATATTTTGATGCTTGCTAAGAATTTCATTAAGTCTTCATTATGTAGAAAAGATCACATAAATATTTTCTTTTGTTCACATTCAAAGATTTCTATTCACATTTCTTTTTCTTGTGTTTTGTTGAGTGATTGATTTCTAGCTTCTATTTATTTTTGCTTGGTTTATCTTAATAAGTCAAAATGATGAATCGTGAATGATTCAGTAGTTGGGACTGATATCAGAGAAAGGAAGAACTAGAGGAACAAGAACACAGAGGAGGACTTAGGAATATGAATTAGAGTTGCATAAAGAGATTGCCCTGGACACGGTTTAGGATATATCTTACAGAAAGTGAGATGGCCCCTAGTGGCATCATAAATAGTTATCTGCTATTTTTGTTACTGTTAGAAGGAAGTCAAGAATATTTCTGTGTAAAGTCTCCTGGTTTTACAGGACGCGAGAATGAAGCTTTGGACTATCTACCTGTGTAATTTTAATTTCAATTTCCTAATAGTCACTTGGACAAACCTATGAATTTCATTCGTATTTTTCTTTCAAACATTAGTTCTATTCAACTGTACCCATTCTCTGACCCAATTTTAATGGAAGCTTTATGTTGGGTAGGCCATGTGATCATAGCTTTCTAAGCCTTTGAATATTCTCTTCCTTCTACCTGTAGCTCTTTCTTTCATCATTATAGGATTAACTCAGACCCAGAAGAGACAGAGAAAGGAATCTCATCTCTGCCTCCACCAGTTTCCATCAAGACCTATGTATACACTTTTCTTATACATGAAGCAGAAATTTAAGGAGAGATAAAATCATCAATACATTTACAGAACTAATTATCCCAGTAGTTTCACAAGGATGATATGTTAAGTAATTTAGATAAAGGAATGCAAAAAGTAATGATTGCTCCCTGGAACTAGGGACATTATTTCAACACTGATTGTTAACTGTGATTTATAAATGTAATTATAACAGTTATTAAGAGGGAATTATGAGACTATTTATAAATATAACTAATAATTAAGAACACTAGCCAAAGGAAATTCCCTAAATAAAAGGACATAGAGTGAGTGATTAAAAGCTTGAATTTTATAGGTATGAAGATATGACAGAGGGGAATCAAAAGAAACAAGAGTTTCTGAGAGCTCACTATTTTCATCATCTCTCAGTTATTGTAAAAATTAATTATTGCACCTTTCTGAAATCAAGTGACCTGTGCTTTAGAAGAATAGTAATATAGTAAATTAACAAACTTCTCCCTCCAAATAAATTATGCTTGGTAAATTTCTTATATTATGGTCAAAATCCAAATAAATCTCTTAAAAGAATCTCATCAAAATATTCATGAAAACAGAATTAGCCTATACCTTCATTAACACCAGAACAGTCTACAATATCATACCTATAGGATTTTGAACAATTTTATTCATTGCTGTATATTCACCATATTTGAGGGTATTCTGGCTCACATCAGGTATTCACTATGTATATAACTGGGATAGAAACGAGTAGACATTGAAATATTAAATTTCATGAGAACAAATTATGTTGAGGTTGGGAACTGTATGCTCAGTAAGAGTTATGTAGCTATACAGCAACATTTGTGGATTGAATAGTAGCAACCTAAGAGTTGCAGGAGCTTTTTTCTATGTATTTTGAGTCACAGAGCATGATCATTATTTTCTATTTAAGACAGTTAAAGAGGTATTTTTTGCTGAGTTCTGAGAAACAACAAAAGCACCTATTTTTAAACAAAAGCACATCAAAATTTAAAAAGGCAGTTCCTTGGTATCATTTTAGCTTTTAGCCAATGACTGTATTTAATTATGTTTTTCACTATAGTAGTAGTCAATATATGTAGCAACACATATAATTTTTGTAGACAATTGAAAGGTCCCAAATGACCACTCCTCTTAACATACGCCATAGCACTTCATCACAGACATGTTAGTGGCACGGACTTGCTTCAAAACCATGCCTGATTTATTTATTTATTTATTTATTTATTTATTTATTTATTTATTGGCACTAGGGATTGAACCCAGGGGCATGCTACCTCTGAGCACTCCCAGTCCTACTTTATTTTTATTTTTATTTGAAACAGAGTCTCACTAGGTTAATGACAGTCTGACTCTTTTCTGAAGCTTTCCTCAAACCTGTGATCCTCCTGTCTCATCCTCCCAACTAATGGAATTACAAGCATGTGCCATTATGCCTGGCTACCATGCCTGATTGAAATCTTTTCATAAACTTTTAATACCTATATAGAGTCTAGGTTGATAATTCATATGAGAATTAATCTCTTTGGCTCAATATCTTAATATTTCAATCACATCAATATTTTAACAATATTTCAATTATACTTGTGATCTTAATAAAGTGATTATTATATATTGCTATATATGCTTTTCATATATTAGGATCCAATGTATGGTTGCTATTATGAAAGATATTTAACTTCTTAAACTTTTCTTAACATTTTCAGACAATTCAGCTGTTTGTATAAACTGTTTCTTGATTTTTAAAACTCGTGTTTTTGCTTCCTACACATTTTCCATGTGCAAATTCTTTGCTTCGCTACAGAGATAATTAACAAGTCAAGAAAAGAATTTCTTCACTTAACAATAGAAATAAAACACATTTTAAAAATCTTCTCAATGAACAGGATCCCAGGTTAAAGCATGTTGTGTTTCTGTAAATACATAGTGTACACATAAAAAATAGAAAGTGCAAATATAAGTGATATATATTGTATTTCAACTTAAATACAATTTAAATATATCTGGGTTTATGATACTTTTCAAAATTATTTTAAACTATTTTATTTCATTTTAATAATGAAATATTAAATAATTTATACACTCATGATTATAAGAATCAATATTTAATGTAAAAAAGTCAGGCATCATCAATTCTATTATACAGAGAGGGCATAGAAATGGGAAATTAGTTTAAAAATTTCACCGTGTTCAAACAGTAATGTATCTTGGCCATTTTTTAAATCTAGAAGTAAAATATTGGTAGTATTTGGCCCTAATACTGCATCACTTTGCAAGTCAAGTTAACGTACTAATTATTTAATATAAAGGAAATAAGAAATATAAACTATACACTAATGCTGATAAAAATCGTTCAACCAAAATCTTTAATGGAAGAAGTTTAAATTACTAGGAGAACAAATGTTGTGTTTCAACCCTATTCAAATTAAAAATAGAGCGGTGTTTACATATTTACTTGTCTACCATTACAGCATTTTGAAAAATATAAATGCATCATATAACAATCTAGAGTGAGTACCAGTCTGACATTTTATAGCAAAAAGAAGCAGAATTAAGGACCACAAACCTGGAATTATTTTAAAATAGTTCTTGGAGTAAAAGAAGAATCCAGTAGATAGTTGATTATATGTGGAACAAGTCATTGGGTCAAGAATGGATTGAAGTTTGTTTGAAGTGAAGAAACTAGGATAGAACAGAAGACATTTATTTCCCATAAGGTCAAGCATGCATAATAAGAAAAGAAAACCTTTCTTAATAAAAATGAAAGAGAACCTTTTGAAAAACTATAGGATGGTAAGTGTGAGTTTTCTAAAATATGTGGAGAAAAATTCAGGGGACTGGGAGGAGAAAATAAATTCACATCTCAATTTAAACTTTCAATTCTAATTAATTACACAGAAATGTATAATACATATATCAAGCAGAAGGGCAGCCCTCAAGATACATATGTTTCTATTCCTGTAGCCTATGAATGTTACTTCACCTGGAAAAATGTACTTCAGAGATATGACTAAAGATTTGGACCTTGAGAAGGAAGATTATGCTAGATTATCACTGTAGACTAAATTTAATCAATCACAGTGAGTTCTTAAAAGCAGAGAACCTACCCAGGCTGAGTCTCAGAGGGAGATGTGACTATGAACAAAAAGTCACATTGCTGACCTTAAAGAGAGGGAGACGTGGAAGGCACACCAGGCATGTGGATGGCCTCTTATTAATCTGTATTAACCATGCACATCAACGGGCTCAGCATGATCTCTCTGGATAGGCCTGCAGTAGATATTTATCAAATCCCCTTTCCTTATCTATGCCCCATGTCCTTCCCAATTTCTAAATATATATACCTAAATAAAGAGAGAGAGGGAGGGAGGGAGAGAGAGAGAGAGAGAGAGGGAGGGAATATGTCTTTCTTTGTTTGGCTTATTTCACCTAACATAGTGTCCTCCCATTCCATCTGTGTTGCTGAAAATTACAGTATTTCACTCTTTGTATGTCTAAAAATACATTATTTATATATACGACTTTTTATCTGTTCATATGTTGATAAGCACAGGGGTTGATTACCTATATTAGCTATTGTGAACAGTGCTAAATTAAACATGAATATACAGGTATCTTTTTGGTATGCAGATTTCTTCCATTTGGAAATACAATCCATCTACCCAGAAATGGGGTAGCTGTATCACATGATAGATCTATTTTTAGTTTCTTGAGGCATCTGTACAGATCTCACCATGGCTGTACTAATTTACATTTCCATGAACAGTGCATAAGCAGTCCTCTTTTTTCACATTCTCCTCAGCATGCATTCTTTGGTAACATCCTTTCTAAGTGGAGAAGATGGTATCTCATCAGAGTTTTGAGATAGCACAAAAATGCTTCAAAAAGAAAGGACATTCCCCCCTGCTAGTGTGTAGCAGCCCAGCCAACTGCATAACGTTAGTCCTCTGAGAACTATGTCAGACTTCTAACCTTCAGAAATGAAAGGTATTAAGCATGCCTTGAGTTAGCCAGCAGACATGCTAATTTGCTATGAAAGCAATAAAACAAAGACAATTTGGTCTATATTTATCTGAACTGCCTTGTGGTCTCTTATTGCCCATAACAGTCCCTAACAGCCACCATGGACACGCTCTTTTTCTTTTGATAAAGTGAGAAAAATTCCAGAGCTAAAATATAGTGAATGGTTTTAGGGAGAGTGAGTAACAGCCCAAGAATCTTGACCCATCAGGGAGAAAGAAATGCTGTGCTGGAAGATACTCAAAAGAGGTCAGAGAAGACATAGCATTAAATGACACCAAGGAGAAGACTGGGAAGATCTGTTTGTGAATTCTCATGTGGGCAGAATTGGCAAAAAGACTACAGGAATAAATTGTGGAAGTTATACAAGGAAAATATAAGTTTTCTGAACAGATAAGGTGCTTCTCATAATCCAATTCATTCGTTGAAGATGTCTTTATTACAAATTTAAAAAGCAATGTATTGTGAACCAGTAAAATTAGTCAATTTCTAGAGACACCAGCTCTCCATGGTGCGCTGACTTTTGAATAGTCCTCCTGAGAAGTTTGATAATATAGAAGACATGTGTTTTATTTCTCTTATCATCTGAAGGATATAAATTTTAATTATTAGTATGTCATCTAACATATAAATAAAAATAATGAAACAGTGAATACATAAATGGAGAGAGACACTTTACTGATATTTTAAATGTTATTATTTAAGTTATTTAAATTATTTATCAGAATATTTTCTCTGTCCTTGCTTACTATATAGAAAAATTTAGATTAAAAACAGAAATTTAAATAGTATTTAGCAGCCAGCCAGGTGTGGTAGCACATGCTTGTAATCAATCCCAACATTCAGGAGGCTGAAACAAGAGAATGGTGGTTTGTGGACAGCCTGTGTTACTAAGCAAGGACCTTCATATCTGAGACCCTGTATCTAAATTAGAAAGAACAAAAAAATAGGGCTGGGGGTGTCATTCAGAGGTAGACTGTCCCTGGGTTCCACCCCCGGTACTGCAAAAAATAAATAAATAAAAACAAAACATAGTGTTGACCAGTTTTTAAACTGAATAGATCATTTCAAAAAACTTTCTAGAATCTACTAGATTCATATATTTTATTATTCAGTAGTAATGATTTTTCATGGCTCACTTTTTTGAATAATTTATTTTTTTATTTTCTAAGTTCAATATAAATCTTTCCAGAAATATGCAGTAGAAGTAAGTGGTTTTTCATGATAATCCTAAAATCAGACACAAGATAATATAAATTGAGCTTTTTCTCTCTTTCTTTTTTATTTTTTTTCTTTTTTTTTTTTTAGGTCTGGGGATGGAACCCAGGGGCAGTTGACCTCCGAGCTACAGCGCCTGCCTTATTTTTTATTCTTTATTTTGAAACCAGGTCTCACTGCATTGGCGAGGGCCTCACTAAGTAGCTCAGGCTGTCTGCGAACTGCCATCCTCCGGTCTCAGCCTCCCGAATGCTGGGATTTCAAGCATGAGCCACCACGCCTGGCTTCTTAATTTCTTTTGATATATGGATTGAACCCAGAGGCACTGTGCCCTTGAGCTTCAACCTCAGCCCTATTTTATTTTATTTTAATACAGAATCTTGCTAAGTTACCACACACTGGTTTTAAACCTGTATTCCCTTTGTCTAAGCCTCCCAAGTAAAGGGATTACACTCAGGTACTATCACACCAGACAAAATGTTTTCTTTTCTTTTCTTTCTTTCTTTTTTTTTCTTTTCTTTTCTTTTTTTTTTTGTTTTTTGAGTTCAGTGGCATTCTACCTCTGTGCTACATATACCCTCAGCCTTAATTTTTATTTTGAAACAGGCTATCACTAGGTTGATGAGAGTCTCACTACTTACTGAGGCTATTCTCGAACCTGCAATCCTCCTGTCTCAGGCTCTCAAGTAATAAAAGTAGAAGCATTTGTGACCATGGCTGGCTCCAGACATTTTTGTAATGGGTCAATTTGTAATTATTACTTGAATGTTATTTGAGGAAACCTATTTCTCACCACTAAGTAGATTTTGGGTGCACTTTAGGTATCCTAGAAAGCAAAAATCATCCAGGGAAGTAACATTTTTATTAAATTCAATATAAAAGGCACTGAATTTAGTAAGTAGGAAAATTGGCAATAAGGTATCTTTGATGTGATAATATAATGTTGGAAACAGAACATTTGCCTTATTAGATTTTCAAAGATTAGAAGGTGAGGAAAGATTTGAATTGTAGATGATAATTTGGTTTAGAAAGCCTAGAGGAAACAATGTCCTTCATGTTTCAATCCTAATTTTAAATTAACAAAATGTTTTATGTGAAGATAAAAGTAATTGAAGAATTTCTGCCTGTGTACTTAAACTCAGGCAATATTTCTATTGTTAGTTAATGATGTATTTTAAACTTATGTATAATTTTCACCAGTTTTTCTTTTTATTATATATATATATATATATATAAATTATATGTATATATAATTTGTCTGTGTGTGGTACTGAGTATGGAACCCAGGGGCCTTCTACCTCTTAGCTACATCCCCAGCCCGATTTTTTATTCTTTATTTTGAAACACGGTCTCACTGAGTTGCAAAGGGCTTCACTAAGTAGCTGAGGCTGTCCACAAACCTCCATCTTCCTGTCTCAGCATCCTGAATGTTGGGATTACAGGCATGTGCCACGAAGCCCAGCTTTATTGTATATATTTATTAAATAAATTTTATTGTAGAAGTGACAATATTAACCAACTCTTTACAACAAAATAGCAAAATAAGTCAGTGATATCTTCAAATAATATATTTTTTTAATTTTACCTGAAATTTAGAGAAATAATCTCGCGTCTTTAACTCTAATATTTCTAACCTTAAGCGGTGAAATTGTTTTTTAGAGGTTTTATGAGGATAGGGATCTTTAAGTGCTTTTTTATTCTCCCAACAAAGTTTTTATATTGTCTTTAATAAGTCATCAAGGATTAAGAAACCACTATTAATAGTTATAGACAAAGATGTCATACTAAAATCTGCATTTTTCTATTGAGTAAAACAACTCATCCAGTCTAAGGACAGAACAGGAGGAGTTGTCAGGAAATGCTCAGGACTTTGCTTCACGGGAACAGTCGACTTCCCCAGCCCCATCTCTAGTTTACTTTACTTATGGACTATGAGTAACAAGAGATGATTCATAAGAAAAAGATGTTTCCACTTCAATAACCATTTGTCTTCAGGTATGTTCATGTATCTGTTCCCTCAAAAATACTTAGAACTTAAGCAATGAAAAGATTCAGTAGAGACCGTATTGATTTGACTCAAGGTCATGTATTCATTCAACCAACAAACCTAGCATGTTTAAACTGTCACCACCTAAAACTGTGAAAGATGGGAATATATTGTTGGATTAAGTAACTAGGTTTCAGGGTTTAAAATTAGTTTTTTATAGCCTGGTGTGGTGTCACACATTTATAATTCCAGTACTTGGGATGCTGAGACAGGAGGACCACAGTTCGAGGCCAGTCTCAAATACATGGTGAGGTCCTTTGCAACTTAGTGAGACCTTGTTTTAAAATAAAGAATAAAAATAGGGCTGGGGGGATATAGCTCAGAGGTAGAATGCCTCTGGATTTATCTCCAGTACTGCAAATAAATTGGTTTTTATGAAGCAATAAATACAGAAAGTATGTGTTTTAAAATATTCCATGCTTCTTTTTTAGCAAATAGTCACGTGTTTAATGAAATAATTCTAGCTTATAAATATTCAGGTAATGATGTAGTCTCTATTTGAATAAATAGATACCTCTTTTGTAATAAATTGAACTCTGACCATGAACTCTGAGCTACTGAATACTGATTTGTCTATTTCCTTCAGTTGTCTCTTTCCTTCCAATAGGCAGAAAACATCAGGATGAGTTTGCTTTGATGCTTGTACTCCAAGCTACCTTCTGAGATAAAAATCTTTCTTCATGACTAAAGAATAAATAAGACTGGTTAAGACCAGCTTTTCCCAGAGTAAAAGTATGTTCTTTTGTATCCCAAAGAGATTCTGCTAAAGAGGAATCTATATTCATTTCTATGATTAAAAAGAGACAGCTAGAAGGGTGAGCATCAAAGTAAGCATGTGCCAGTGTTTTCAATATGCCAACATTTCAAATAAACCTGAAGGAATAAGATTAATCTGTCACTTTTCATCAGTCAAATAAACAAGTCTTCATACTGAAGCTGGTGCAGTTTATCTGGGCCTCTGACAGTTCAGCTACCTAACCTCTGGGGCCTGTCCTGAGGCCTCAAGGATGGGGAGAGCCGGGAAGCCCACCATGTGCTGTGTGCAGCAATGCCTCTATCACTGTCAACTGCATTATGACATGGGACTAGAATGTACCAATAAAAGAAAAATTGTTTTACAAATTATATTATTTACTTTGAGATACTCATACTGTGGCAAGAGAAAAATACAGAAAATGTTTATACCCCTTTTCCAATTTCTGCCAATGGTAATATCTACATCCTGAAAAACTTTAAGTACTGAAGTTAACCATCTGCAGAGTGCATCCATCACTGTAACAATGTGTGTGTGTGTGTGTGTGTGTGTGTGTGTGTGTGTGTGTGTGTGTTATTATGGGAGATCCTCGGGATTAAACCCAGGGATACTCCACCTCAGAGGTATAAGCTCATCTCTTGTGTTTTGTTTTGTTTTGTTTTGTTTGAAACAGTGTCTCAATAAATTGATGAGGATCTTGCTAAATTGCAGAGCCTAGCCTTTTCAAACCTGTAATCTTCCTGTCTCAGCCTCCCAAATTATTGAGCCAGTGTGCCACTGTACCTGGCTCATTTTCCCTTTTTTAGGAACAGTTATTTTAGCTTTGGCTGTAGCCCCTACATGACCCCTGCAACCTTTCTCCATTGCTTTAATTTTGCCACTCCAGAAATATCTTTTAAATGGCATTTTACAGTATTTGATCTTTGGGGATTGGCTCTTATTAGTTAGCATAATGCCCCGGAGAGTCTTCCAGGTTGTTGCATTTGTCAGTATTTAATTGCATTTTTTATTATTTTCTGAGAAGCAGTGCAGTGTGGATGCATTAACCTTTAACAATTTACCTGCTGTGGGTTGTCTGTGATGTTTCTATTTTTTAACTCTTATAAATAAAGCAGCTATAAATATTCACATACAGGATTCTGTAAGTACAAATTTTCTCTGAGATGAATGCCAGGGAGACAATTGTTGGTGGATTTTTATAGCTGAACGCCTGTGCTCTAAGGAACTGCTGGAGTGTTCTCTAGAGTGGCTGTGTCATTTTGCATCCCCAGACCACCTGCAAGTGTCCATTTTCACACATCTTCACCACCATTTAGTCACAGTATCCTTTTTCACGTTAGCAAGTCTGATATGTGGCTAGCAATATGACATTGCAGTTTTAATTTGCATCCCCCTTATATCTAATGATGCTAAACACATTTCATATGCTTTTTTGCCACATTTATATTCTCATTGTAAAATATCAGTGTCCTTTTCTTGTTGTCTAAGTTGTTTGATTATTGGAGTCATTTTGGATCTTTACATGTCCTAGGCAGGAGCACTGTGCTGGATACATGATTTGCAGCTATTTAACCAGAATCTGTATCTTGTCTTTCATCCTCTTAACAGTATCCTCAGGAGATAAAATGTCTCCCTCGGAACATAGAAGCGTGATAAACACTTGCATTCGGCAAGGCCCATGGAGGCCACGCCCTGAGGAAGAAGACATCATCTCTGGCAAAAATATTCCCTGCTCTTAGATTTCTACACTAATAAAAAGCTCCAATGATATGAAACAGGATTCCAAGAATTAGAACTATGGAAAAAGTTGAGTCCATGAAAGATAAATTTTCTAGATAAATTTTCTAGTAAAAATGTCTGAACCCTCAGAATTTCTCTATATTGTTCCAGCTGTAATAAAGGGCAGCCAGAATTCAGGGGCTGCAAAATTTCTCCCCCCACCCCACACAGGCAGGTCCTTTGATCTAAAAATTAGCTCCCAGCACCTCTCTGCCAGCAGGGGAAGCTGCGAACCCACCTCTTGCCCCATTTCCCAAAGAGATGTAGAACTGTCTCTGGAATCTGGGCCATTTGTTTTTCCTCTTAAGAGATGCTAATAAGCTCTTATCTGGCTTTAACAAGCCTATTGTTAGTGACTCAGCAGCAGGATAGTAAAAAAACTCAAAAGTCTGCCCCCAAATCATGCATTAATTAAAGGACAATTATAGAAATCCAATCACCTGTGTCATAATGTTTTTGCCCTGTCTACTAACTGTAATATAAGTATTGCCTTATAGGGGATGGCAGAGCAGACAGGACCGGACAAATCTGCAATGCAGCCCATGGATCTTGATAAAGGAGGGCCTGGACTAAGCCCTAGAGACAAAAAGACTCTGGAAGGATCAAAGGAGATCCTAGAAGACTGAATTTCCCCAAAACAGACTTTGGGTGTGACCCCCGCCTTTACAGATGCCTGCCTGTCCCAGATGCCTTTCCTGACTCTGGACCTTGCCCCCTAGGGCTCACCTGTGAGGCCAGAAACCTGATTCCAATGACAAAGGCAAAGGGGGCTGACTTTAATCACCTAGTCCCAGACGAATCTTAAACTGTGACGCCATGGATCTTCTTTTATCCTTTTTATCTTGTTTACACTTAATGCCTCACTATTGTCCTTTGATGCTTACATGGGGTATAGGGTATAAATACTGGCGATGGAAATTAAAACATTGTCAATTATACAGAAGGCAGTTGTCCATGTCAATTATTTCAGATTTTTCCCGGAGAGGAATCTCCACTTTTAGCGCCGTGAGCAGGAACTTAAAGGACTTTATTTCATAAAAAGGGAAAAAAATCGCTGCAGATAAGTGGCTGCAGAACTGCAACCAAAGCCCTTGTCCATCTTTCTGAGGATCTCGGTTCCAAATGGACTCAGTGCCAGATTTATTGCCCCCCAGGACTGAGCAAGTTCATTGCAGCACTTAAGTTATGGAAGCCCAGTTTAGTAATACTTCCTTAAGTATCATATGTCTGGATTTCATGTTAAAAATCTCTCCCTAGCATTGGTTTCTGAATATTTTCTACTTTTTTTTCCTAATGGTTTTATGGTTCTTTATTTTTCTTAATTTGGTGAAAAGGTCATTTTCCCTATGTTGAAATGTTTTGCACTTTTGTAAAAAATCAGGCATATTTCTCTGGTTCTATTTCTGCATTGATTTTATTGATCTTCCCAAATAAATGCCTCTATTTTATTCATTTTATCTATTATTTTTCTGTTTTCAGTTTCATTCATTTATGCTCTTCTCTTTATAATTTCCTTCCCTCAATTTGCATAGGTTTATTTGATAATTCTTATTTTAGCTTCTTAAGGTAGTTTCTTAAATTATTTTAGTAGAAAGAGTATTTCTATTTCTTTATAAAGAATATATTTTCTTTAAATTGGTGCACTGTAGTCATGCATCTTAATGGGGTACAAGATGATAGAGGCATACATGCATACATCACTTATTTAGACCCTTTTCAAATTTCAACCTATTACCTTCCCTTCCCTCCTTCTCATGTTTGGCTTAGTGATTGACTTTAATATGTTTATGAATGCACATCATGTACATTAGGACATTTCTCATTCCCCTCAGTTAAGTGGCCTTATTTTCTTACCTATGTTCCTCCTACGACCCTTTTTCTCCCTAGCTTCTGCATATTAGGAAGCATCTGATTTTTTTACTTCTTGTGACTGACTAGTCTCACTTATTACAATGTTCTCCAGTTCCATCCATTTCCCTGCAAATGACATAATTTTGTTTGTCTTTATAGCTGAGTAAAATTTCATTGTTTACATATCCCATAGTCTTGTAATCCATTCATCTGGTGATGGACATCTTGGCTATTTGTCACTTTTTAAATGTGTATAATTATTGCTACAAATTATACAAATTATGTCAATACAACATATACAAATTACGTCTCAGAACTGTTTTGTTTTTCGCAAATTTTTTGTTTTTATGTTCACTTGATTCAGTGTGTATTTTTATTCCCTTTGTATCTTTCTGTTTGTGTGTGTGTGTGTGTGTGTGTGTGTGTGTGTGTGTGTGTGTTTATGCATGTGTGTGGTACTGGGGATGGACCCAGGGCCCTTCTACCTCCGGGTTACACTCCCAGACCTATTTTATATTTTATTTGGAAACAGGGTCTTTTAAGCCAGCTGAAGCTGGCTTCAAACCTATGTGATCACCCTGTCTCAAGCCTCCCAAGTGCAGGGATTACAAGCGTGCACCACCATGCTCAGCTGTCTTTCTGTTTGATTCATGGTTTATTTATAAGTGTCTTGTTTGGTGTTCATCTTGGGAGATTTATTAAGTATTTCTGTTATTGCTTTATAGTTGATTCTTTTGTACTATATAATATGCCCTGTGAGATGTGAATTTTTTTCAATGCATTTGTATTTGTTTTATTGCCCAGGACATGGACTACTTTGGTATGTGTTTTGTGGGCACTTGAAAATGATGTGCATTCTTTCATTTCTGTTGAATATTTTAGAGATGTTTGTTTACTTCTTTCAGCTAATGACAGTGGTCACTTGTTTTAGATCCTAGCTGGCTTATTGTCTAGTCTATCAAAGTTTGAAAGAGGGCTGAGCATAGTGGTACATACTTGTAATCCCAGTACAAGTGAGTCAGGAGAATTGCAGGCGTGAGGCCAGTTCTTGGTACTTTGGTAACTTAGTGATTCCCTCTCTCAAATTAAAAAATAATATTAAAAAATAAAATAGGGCTGAGGGTGTGATTCAGATCTAGAATGTCCCTGAGTCCAAGCTCTGGTACTGAAAAAAAAAGAAAAATGTTGAGCGAGGGGTGATGAAGTTTGGAGCTACCATTGTGGATTATTTTCTTTTCATTCTAGTTTCATGGATTTTGCCTCTACTATTAACAGCTTATTGTTTGTTGTATAAACATTCACATTTAGAACTGCTATGTGCTTTTGGGGAATTGATTCATTCTCATAATATGTTTCTCTCAGGATTTTCTTTAATAGTCTACTGACATTAATAAAGGAATTCTAGCTTTCCTTTGATCAATGCTTGCATAACATATTTTTTTCAAGCCTCTAACTTCCAGTCTGCCTATACTTTAATATATGAGGCAGGATTCTATTGAGATCATGGAATTGAATTGGGTCCTACACTTAAGTCCATTTTCTCCATCTCTGTCTTGATTGGTTTACTTAAACTATTTACAATTACAGTAATTACTCATGTGTTAAGGTTTGCATTCATCATTCTCTTTTGGTATTTGTATGTTTTTTTTTCTATTTCGCATTTGCTTCTCTATATTTTGCATTTGTTTTTTTTTTCTTTCTGTGGCTTATATAAGCATTTATTATAGGATTCCATATGGATGGATCTACTGAGTTTTTGAGTATTTTTATGATAGTTACTTTCACATTTTTGTCAGATATTGGTAACATTTCTGCCTTCTCGGTGTAGGCATGTGTTGATTACTTTTGTGTACAAATTTTGATACCTTCTTGTTTATTGGTATAAAAAGTGCTGTTTAAATCAAATTCTGAACTTTTTGTACATTATGAGACTGGATTGTATTTAATTTTTATGCTTTATCTGGGTTTAAAGAGCACACTACTTTATTTCTGCAAAATGGGTGCAGAAGTCTCAGTCCTTTCCTGGCTTCCCACCATTGTCGAAGCCGAGGTCCCTCCTCACTGCTGAGCTGGCTGTAAGAGTCCTCAGTTGCACACATCTTGTCTGATATGACTGGCTAGGACAGTAGGAGTCTGGCCTCCTCGCAGCTTTCCAGGTCTCCTTCCTCATAACCACAGGGATAGGAGAGACCTCCCGACTGTGTGTGTCCCCACAGACTCCGCAGGCAGGGCTTCATTTCAGCTGGAGAATGAAAGCGTATGCTCCCTGCTCTGCCAGCTCTGCCTGCACTGATGCAAGACGGTGGGGACTAAGGGGCTTGTCCCAGTCTAGAGAGAGTGAATATGTTAGCTTTTCAAACAGTTCATACTACAAGGTAATGATGGCCCATATTGTTGTCTTTCTGGGCTATTCTCTTCATGGTTCTTTGGTTGGAGAGAGCAAGCTCTTGAGGAAGGCTTTTATTGCTATTGTTAATCTGAATATTTTCAGGTATTGCATTCTTCAGCAATAAATTTGGGCATGTGTGTGTGTGTGTGGGTGCTGAGGATTGAACCCAAGGGCATTCTACCTCTGAGCTACATGGCCAGATCCCCTTTTTAAAATTTTTATTGTGGTGGTACTGGGGTTTCTGGAAGCCCTTCTACCTCCAGGCTATACTCCCAGACCTATTTTATATTTTTATTTGGAAACAGGGTCTCTTAATGCCAGTGTGTCTGGCTTCGAACCTGCTCGATCCTCCTGTCTCCGCCTCCCAAACCCTGGGATTACAAGCATGGGCCACCATGCCCGGCTTAACTTTTATTTTGAAACAGGATCTTACTGGGTTGCTGAGAGTCTCACTAAGTTGCTGAGGCTGGTCTCAAACCTGAGATCCACCTGCCTTAGCATCCCAAGTACTGGGCTTTTAGGCATACACCAAATTTGTATGAGTGAAGAATGAACCCAGCAAATAAACCACAACCATTTGGGGGGTTCTGGGATTCTTAGCCAGGCATTTTCCCCCTCAGCATCTCTTAGAGATTTTGAATATTGTCTTATATGTATTTTTCAGCATTTTCTATTTGTACTTATCTGGACTATTGAGAAAACTATGTCTGTACCATCTTTCCAAAAGCAGAAGTTGATATAATTGTAGGCATTGTAAGTGGTCTGTACTTTCTAGCTAGATTTAACAACAAATGTAGTGGAACAATAAGTTGCTCTAATCAATGCTCTGTTGCTTCAAGGATAGTATTTTAATTGATAAACAGCAAACTAAAAACACCTAATAAAATTAGTTCAGCCATCATTACGTTTGACCAAAAAAAAAAAGTTAAAAAAAAACATATTGGACAACTTATTTATTAGAATGTGTTATTTTTATTATAATATTATTTGAAAAATGCTTGTTTAAACTACCTAAAAAGATTCTTTCTTTTTAGAAGAATTGGTCAATTATATATTAAAAAAAAAATAAAGAAAGCCTGGTTACAGTCACTGTATTTAACCAGTGGCCATCTGGGACAGTATAAACAGTTTCTCCATTCTTCTTTTTTTTTTTTTTTTTTTATGTAGGTCTGGGGATGGAGCCCAGGGGCATTCTACCTCCGAGCTACACCCTTGCCCTATTTTTTATTCTTTATTTTGAAACTGGGTCTCACTGAGTTGCAGAGGACCTCACTAAGTAGCTGAGGCTGTCTGCGAACTGGGATCCGGCAGGTCTCAGCCTCCTGAATGCTGGTATTACAAGTGTGTGCCACCACGCCCGGATTTCCATTATTCTTAAAAGAAATTTTATTTTCAATAGAATTCTTCAAAATCTTAACTAGGACTATGGGTATAGTTCAGTGGCAGATGATTGGCTAGCACAATAGAGGCTTTGAGCTAAATTACCCAGCACCTCATAAATAAAATAAAAATCACTTATGTATTTTACCACATAATGACCATTGCTTGTTTGTTTTGTTTTTATTTTTTAAAAAAATTTATTGGTGCATTTTAATCTCATATAATAATGTAGTTCTTAGTGATGGTGGTCACATGCATGCACAAAGTGACTGGTAAGCCCTCTACCAGCCTCCTCCCTACCTACCTCTGTCCCTTATATGATATTGAGATTGGTATTGGTATTTTGACATCCATACACAACATCAATTGAAGTATTTCCTCCATGAATTCTCCCTTTCCAATTCACCCTACCCTGGACCACCTCCCTTGCTACACTGGGATTTCTTCCACTATCTAAAGCTCCTCCTATATATCCCCATTACTCTCCAGCTTCCCCATATAAGAGAAAACATATGACCCTTCACTTTCTGGGACTGTTAATCTCACTTAACATAATGGTTCCAGGTCCATCCATTTTCCTGCATATGACATAGATTTTTTTCTTTATTACTGAGTATAATTTCATTTTGTGTATATCCCATAATTGTGTAATCCACTTATCTGTTAATAGATACCTAGGTTAGTTCCATAATTTGGCTGTGGTGAAGTGTGCTTCAATAAGCATGGATATGCATGTATTACTATAATATTCTGAGTTCACTCCCTTTGGAAAGATGCCCAGGAGTGTTATAGCTGGGTCTTATAGCAGGCCCATTTCCAGTTTTCTGAGGAATTACCACACCGATCTCCATAGTAGCTGCACATATTACAATCCTATGAACACTGCAGAAGTGTTTCTATTTCCTTACATTCTAGCCAGCATTTATTGTTGTTCGACTTCTTGATGATTTCCACTCTAATTGGGGCTAGATGCAATCTAAGTATACTCTTGATTTACATCTCCTTTTATTGTTAATGAGGTTGAACATTTTCTCACATATTTACTGGACATTTGTATTATTTCTGTTGTGGAGTGTCCATTTAGTACACGTGCACTTTTTTTTAATCAGGTTGATTTTTGTTAGTGGCAAGTTTCTTAAATTCTTTGTATATTCTAAATGTTAGTCTTATATTAAAGAAGTAGATGGCAAAGATTTTCTCCCATTCTCTAGACTCTTTTTTTAGACTCTTGATGGCTTCCTTTGCTGCAAAGCTTTTTAACTTAATGTAATCCCGCTTATTTATCCTCATTTTACTTTTCTGTGTCTTGGGGGTCTTATTGAGGAAATATTCACCTGTTGGAATATTGGACCTATGTCTGTCTCTAGTCATTTCAAAGACTCTCTTCTAATTTTCAGGTCTTTGATTCATCTTGAGTTGAATTTTTTGCAGGATGAGAGGTTGAGATTTAATTCCATTCTTCCACAAGTGAAATACCAGTTATCCCAACACCATTTGTTTAAAAGACTATCTTTTCTCTGTTGCTTTTTAGAATAAAGTTGTAACTTGTGACCCCTAGCAAGTTCCAGACTATATTTGGGATAATTTTTCTTATATACTCATATCATTAAAATAAATAAATAAATAAAACCCTTCCAATTAATACATTAAATATTAGAAAAAGTTTTAATTGGGAAAATTAAATGAGTTATTAAAAACTTGATGACTATTAAAATTTGGCTCTTTTTTGGTACTATTAATGGTATTCAAGATATGATGTTTAGTTTAAAACTTTTGTAGATTTTTCAAGTATGCCTGTGAACAAGGCCTGTGAAACCTAGAGCCTCTTCAGCATTGCTTAATTACCTTGATCTATGATCCAGCCTGGATCGAGCCTCTTATTTGGAGGGCCCATTATTTGCCTCAATATGACAAATTGTCAGCCCAATCTTGTTGCTAAACACTGTTATGTTTGCCTCCAATCAATTTTATAATGTAGATGTTTTAGAATCCCAAAAGATCGAGAATGACTGTACACACATATTACAAGATGAGTTTAATACCTGTTTTGTTAAAAAAGCATATACTTGTATAATTTAGTTTAATCTGATACCTGCTCTAGTAGAAATATATAAAGTGACCAAGTGCCGGGTATGGTGGCCCACGCTTGTAATCCCCATGCTTGGGAGGCTGAGACAGGAGGATCACGCAGGTTCGAAGCCAGCCACGCTGACCTAAGAGACCCTGTAGAGACCCTGTTTCCAAAAATAAAATAGGTCTGGAAATGTAGCCCTGAGGTAGAAGGGCTTCCAGGAACTCCAGTGCCACACACACACACAAAAAAGTGACCAAGCTAATTCTCATATAATTCCAAATATTTTGACATTAATTTCACATTCCAAACTTTCCCCTTTAGCTTGATATTGCATGTGTGTCAAATCATATTTTGTTAATTAAACAATGTATATAATTTTGCTTAGAGAGCTTTTCTGAAATATTAGAATTTTTAAGAGTTTTGTGACCAGGATAATTATATCAACTAGCAATATTTCATTATTCTAATTACATAGAAGGAAACTCATTAAAAATATATTTCACACTATATCTGCTTAATGTCTTTCAGTGTTCCAGACTTGCAAAGAATGTATGCTCTTTTTAAGAAGTGATTTGTAGCATTGGTTTATTTTATACTTAATAATCACTCTGACATTTTACACTTAATAATTACTGGGAAAATTAGTAATTGGTGACAGTCTGTATGACATACAACTTACAGATTTATTTCTAGATAATATTCAAGATTGGACACACACCTTACAAGCAAGACTCAATAAAAGGAACATTGACAACTGACTTTTTAAACTTATCTTTTTAAGCATATATCTGGAGATTTAGAAACCTCAATTTATTCCTGAGTACATGAGATTGAATATGCCTTTTGTATCCTGTTATGTTTTATTAATGTTAAGTGTATCTATGTCCATTTGATATATTTTATGAACTTATAGAATATTGTAAGCAAACCTCTATTAAAGTTTAGTTTAACTCTGAGACCGATGGCATTTTCAAAAGATTTTCAGGTGTAATTTAGGAGTTATTTACCTGATGAATGTTTCTATAATCCATTATGCTCCTAAGAGAGTTGTATACAGATGCTGCTGTGGTTTGAGTATCTCCCTAAAGGTTCATGCAATGGAAGTTAAATCCTCAAATGCAGCAGTCTTGGGAGTGTGGCCTAGTGAGAAGTATCTGAGTCATAGGGAAGGAGGTCTAATGAATGGATTATGGCTTTTCTAGAGAAATAAATGAGCTATCCTGGTGTTGGGCCCTCTTCTCCTTTTCATTCATGCCCTCTCTCCCCTTCACACTCCCACCAGATTATGAAACAGCACAATGGTTCATAACTGAAACATGGCTGCCCAGTTTTTAACTATCTTATTTCCAGTCTGTGATCCAAAATAAACCTCTTTTCTTAGAAATTGTCCAGCCTGAAGTATTCTGTTATGGCAGCAGAAATCAGGATAAGACACATGCAATCTTTTATCATATCACTTAGTGGGCATTCACCAGAAACAAGAGCTGGAGACTGTTTCTGTGTTCCTTCATCTTAGCAGCAAATTGCTTGATAAACTGTGAAGAAAAGCATCTCACACAGCTCATAACACTTTTGACCAAACTGTGCACTTTATGGGAAAGTAGTCATGTCCAAATTTATGGATTGAAAATATAAATCCCTTTTGCACACCGAACTTTACTAGTCATTACTTCTAAATTCTGATCTGAAACACCGGTTTGACATCAAGAATTATGGATCCTATTTATCCCTGAAAATGCTGAGAGACAGCACGAGCATGCAAATCATAGATATGCCAGATCACATCTAGTTCAGACATTGATGCCACACACAGTGATGAGTATACAAAATTTTAGTTGCACCGTAAAAACAATCAAGTAAGATTAAAATTAATTTACTCCTCTAAGTCCAGAGATAAAGAAGCTCTGTATATTGTTAAATTAATTTGCAAAATAGGATTCTCAAGCATATAATGCTACATTTTCATTCTGCTATGCTTAGTATGTTAAATTTCTTCATAGGTAAAAGTATCTATTGCATTTACAAATATTTTTACATATGACAATAATAAGTAAAAATTGAATGCACTTCTTCCCAGGTGCCCCATTTTAAGAGCTGTTATCTTGTTTTGAGCAGGGTGTGGTGGCAAACACCTGTAATCCTAGTATTTGGGAGGCTGAGACAGTAGGATTGCAGGTTTAGCCTCAGCAACTTAGGAAGACCCTAAGCAACATACTGAGAACCTCTTTTAAAATATAAAATAAAAAACTTCTAGAAGTGTAGCTTGGAGGGAGAATACCCCTTGGTTCAATATCCAGTGGCCCCCCCAAAAAATAAGTTGTTCTTAGAAGTTGTTCTTAGAAGTTGTTCTTAGAAGTCTCATAGAATACGTTTTGTTTCTCTATTTTATATCCTAAAACAAGGTCACATCTTTACCCCTTCAAAAAGTATTGAGAAAAGGATTTTCATGACTAATAAACATTTTCATGAGATTTTTGAGAAATGGATATTTCAGTTTCATTAGAGTGCTGGAAACATAGAAAGGCAAGCATGGCTATTTGCCATAGAATTTAATTAATATTTGTTGTATAATACAAATAGCATGTACCAGGAATCATCAATAAAATATAATATGTGCAAATGTTTGTATACTATTTTAAAGTGAGAAGAAAAAGTATACCTATAATAATTATATCAATGTATAAGCTAGGGATTTTTGCTAGGTACTACAACCAACTTGGTGTAGAAAACTCTAGAAGTTATATATACAATCTGGAAGACGTGAATTCCTTTTAGTTATCATCTCAGTCTTATAATATTAATTAATCAATTATATGCATTAATTGTTGACTATCTTCAGCCCATCAATTGTATTCTAACCATATGTCTATCCAGAGGACAATATATAAGTTTTGTAATTAGTAAAGAAGGATTGATATGGGGTAGATAACTTCCCAGTGTAGGTAGTTTTTGTTATTGTGTTTTACTCAGAATTTGATATGACCTTACCATTTTCCATTTTCAGTATAAGTTCTTTATTCCATATTATTTGAGGAGAGATAGTATCTTGTATAATATTCAAAGGATATGAAAATGGAAAGTAATGCAAGTAAGAGAATAGGAAACAGTGAGATATTTTAAGGTAAGAAAAGAGAATAGTTTAAGTTAGTAAATACTACAGTTTAATGATCTTCAATTTTTGACTCTGAGTCATGTGACCCCAGTTCTAACCCCCAAGTTGGTGAATGAACAAGGACAAGCATGACAAACTTGAGTGTAAGCCTTGAAAAGCACAAGGTAGCAACCTCCAAATAAATGTTCTTGTTACAGACCTGCTTGGGTAAGACTTATCTATGATGAACCACATGCAGTACAAAACAGCATGAGCTAATCTGTGATGAATAGGAAAAGAAAAACTGAGAACAAAATTTAAAAAATGAGTTTTCCATCACAAAAAAGCTGATAAGTATAACTATATAAAACTAATCTAAGATAAAATGGAGCTGTTTAGTCTTAAATTGATAACCCATGAACATGTGTTCATGTGTGAATAATTGAATTATAAAATAGTAACTATAAGACAAATTTTTAAGAGATGAGTATAGTTCATATATCAAACCAGCTTTCAGCCTTGTAACACAATATTTTCAAGTCATGTGACTGTGTACCAACCTGCAGATTATGTTTCAGTAGTTTATAAAGTCGGTTTTGCCAGTGTGATTAAGAAGCAAATAACAACAAATACCTCCCCTGATTCTTCTATAGACTCAGTGCATTGCATTCTTTTTACAAGTCAAGTTTAGCTAAGGTTGAAAGCAGTAAGCACACTAATGTTATGTCTATGGTGAGTTTCAGGGCTCAGGATAGACAGCACCAGGATAGAATGACAAGAAGAATTGAAAATGTTTGAGTGCAGGTATTTCTTACGAGACATATGATTTTGCTCATGAGAAAAGGAAGCTCGATTATGATCTCAGTCAACATCCTCACAGCTGTAACACAAAACAACTGACTGTGCAACTAGGAGGAAAAGAAGATGTATTTTCTCACAGTTTCTGGAGATGACAGATATCAACTATGTTAAGCCATATCTGAGGAATTCAAGGCATGCTAGTAGGAAGGAAAGAGAAGAGGAGGGCAAGGGCTTTATTCTCACATCACAGAGGCCAGGAACCAGAGAAGCAAGAAAGGGAATTCAAACACCAAAGCACAGTCACTAAAGCTGTATCCCCAGGGACCCACCTTTTCTAGCCACATCCCACCTGCCTAGGTTACTACCCAGTAAACCCATTACAATGTATTTATCTACTAATGATATTATAACCCTCATAAATTTATTATGTCAACTCTAAGCATTAATTTATGAGGTTGTTGGGAGACTTCAATATCTAACTATAACCATTACCTAAAATAAAAGAGAAAATAAAAAGCAGAAAAAGATAAATATATTGTTTAATTTCAACTTTATTTAATGTAGTTTGCAAATATTTAAATATTAGACATATAAATTCTTTAAATGAACTAAATAATAATTTATTAACTTTGAAGTTACATATCCTAAGATTGTTTCAGTGCCACTATCAATTATGTTGCATCATATATATTTCTCTACATTGTTTTCTTCATTTTATGCATGTATTATTTGATAATTTAAAAAATATGTTTATGAATATATTTAATCAGGGTGCTAGACACAGAAAGGAGAAATAATACCACTTGTATAAAATGATATAGGAAAAACTTTTTTGAAAAGTTGCAGTGATTGTTATGGTAGAAAAATCTAAATTCATATATTATAAATAAAGATTTTTAACTATTAGAATAAATTGAGGAAGTACTATGAAAATATATTTAGACATGTATATTTTTAATTCAGACTAATACTTGGAAATTTGTTATTTGACCAAAAAAATTACTAGGGCTAGAGATAGAATAATGGAATAATGTCTATCATTGCATGGCTGCAGGGAACAAAAATTAGTGACTTAAATAACGAAAGCTGTAAAACTGCTGAATAAAGAGAGAAACATTTTGTATTGTAAAATATTGAGCAACTAGGAAAGCAAATAAGATACTTCTGTATTATTAAATTAGGCAGACTTCTTGTAATTGAGACATATTTGTGATTTTTATCAGGTATGTTACAATATATACTGCAACATACTCCATATTATATAATTCATAATAATATATTGTATAATATACAATAATATTGTATATTATATAACATAACATCTCATATAGTAATCATTTTTATGTATTGGAAAATATATATGTATAAATAAAATTAATAAGTTATTAACTTTGAAGTTAAACATACTAGAATTGCTTCAGTGCCACTATCAATTATGTCACATACATAATATATCACTGGATATATATATTAGCTAGTTTGAAATATATCATAAATTATTGTTACCTAGTTACTCTATATACTATAATAAAACACACCTTACTTTTTTCTCCATGTTTTGGTGCTCCTTTTCTAGTTTCTTTCTTTCTTTCTTTCTTTCTTTCTTTCTTTCTTTCTTTCTTTATTCCTTTCTTTCTTTCTTTCTTCTTTTCTTTTTTTTTCTTTTTTTTTTGGTGGTACTGGGGGTAGAACCCAGAGGATTTTCTACTCTACCCCCGGGCTATACGCCCAGGCTTATTTTATACTTTATTAGGAAACAGGGGCTCACTAGCTGCTGAGAGCCTCACTGAGTAGCTGAGGCTTGCTTCGAACCTGTGTGATCCTCCTGTCTCAGCCTCCCAAGTGCTGGGATTACAAGCATGTGCCTCCATGCCCAGCACTAGCTTCTTTCTATATGCCCTCCCCCTCGCCTTTCCTATCTCTGTTGATTATTGTTCTACTCCATTCTCCTGTGAGATCAACATTTCATCATAAAAGAGCAAAAATATGTAGAATTTGCTTTTCCTTGTTTGGCATTTTTCTCTTAACATGATGAACTTCAGTTCTATACATATTATGACAAATAACAGGATTTTGTTCTTTGCATGGCAAAATAATATTTTATCATCTTTATATTCCACATTTTTCATCCATTTATCCATTGATAGATATCTGTATTGATTCTATATATTAGGTATTGCAAATAATTAAATACTTTATTTTTCTTTTTGCATTACTGGGGATGGAGCCTCATGGTAGTCTATATCTGAACAACATCCCCAGCCCTACTATTTTATTCTTTATTTGGAAACAGGGTCTCACAGAGTTGCAAAGGGCCTTACTAAGTAGCTGAGCCTGACCACTAACCCAGATCCTCCTGTCTCTCCCTCCCAAATGCTGGGATTACAACTGTGTGCCATCTTGCCTGGCTTTTGTGAATGCTTTTGTAATGAAAATGGGAGTCCAAATTTCTCTTTTGGTATAATGACTTCATTTCATTGTATATATACCCAATAGTGGGATTCTTTGATGATATAGTAGTTCTGGTTTTAGTTTTTTAAATTTTTTATTGGTACACTATAGTCCTGCATCTTAATTGAGTTTAAGGTAGTAGAGGCATACATGCACACATAACTCAGTTAGCCCTTAGTTCCCAGCCCATTCCTTCCCTCTTCCTCCTTCTCATGTTTGGCTTAGTGATTCACTTTCATATGATTGTGAATGTATATAATGTGCATTAGAGAATTCTCCTCTTTCCCCTCCCATCCCCTCAGTTAGGTCATCTTATTTCCTCATCTATAGTTTCTCTTTTTTTTGTCTAGAGTTCCTCCTATGATCTATTTTCTCCCTAACTTCTGCATATTAGGGAGAGCATCTCATTTCTTATTTTTTGTGACTGACTAGTCTCACTTAGCATAATGTTCTCCAGTTTTGAACATTTCCCTATAAATAATGTAAATGTGTCTTTCTTTATGGCTGGGTAAAATTCTGCTGTGTATATATCCTAGTTTTGTAATCCAGTCATCTGTTGATGGACATCTTGGCTGGTTCCATAATTTGGTGATTGTGAATTGTGAGGCTATGAACATAGATATGAATGTATTAATTTGATAGTTTGGTTTTCATTCTTTTGGATAGATACTTAGAAGTGATGTTGCTGGATCATTTGATAGGTTCATTTCCATTCTTCTGAGGATCCATACATTTTTCCAAAGTGGTTGCACTAATTTGCAGTCCCACCAACAATGTATTAGGGTTCTCACTTTAAGAAGTTGTATCATTCTATATCCTTGTCAGCATTTGTCTAGTTTTAGTTTTCAAAGGAATCTTCATACTGGTTTTTATAACAGATGAACTAATTTATATTTCTACCAAGAATATATGAGTCCCCTTAATTAGTATGCATTCTAACACTGCTTTTTTGATCTTTTAATTTTAACCATTCTAACTGGGGTGAGAAATCTCACTGTTATTAGTGACACTGAACATGTTTTCATGTTCTTTTTATTGAGGAATATCTATACATATATTTGTATATAAACATGTAAACAGTTAAGTATATGGATGGGCATGCTGTAAGGTATGGAATAATACAACTTTTCTAATTATATTTACTGCATTAGGAAAATAATGGATGGTGAAAGTGATGAAAAATTTAATAATACTCTTACAAAATTTAGAAAATTTTACTTTTCAAAATATCAGGCTCTTATTTTAATTTGAGAAAATTGGTTTATTTTTTTATTTTGAAATAATTTTAATGCAACAGTGAATTTTCAAAAATAGTGCAGATATCAACTATTTACTAAGATGTATCAGAAGTTAGTATTTGACAGAGTGCATATTCTTTTTCAATGCACATGCATATACACACAAACACTATCTAAGAATAATATGCATTATTCTATAACTGTAAATATCAAAATCAGGAAAGGTAATATTGATATGATGCAATTTTCAACAAATGATTTATTTTCAAAATGTATCAGTTTTCCTAATATTATCTTCTTTTTAAAATTTTGTATTGGTGCATTGTAGTCATAAATCTTAATTGGATGAAAGATAGTGGAGGCATAACTGCACACACCACTCAATTAGCCCTTACCTAGTTCCCACCCCATTCCTTCCCCCTCCCTTCTTCTCATGCTTGGCTTATTAATTGACTTTGATTTGATATGTTTGTTAAAGTACATCATGTGCATTAGAGGATTTCCCTCCCCTCTTTCATCTAATATTATCTTCTATAGACTATTTCCCTAACCAGGATACAATCCAGGATCTCAGAGGTACATTGAGAATCATTTTTTATAGACTATGTTAGTGTGTTCTACTCTCTTTTTTGTATTACAATACACTTAAAAATTTGCAAATTACAGGTCAGTTTTGCAGAAGGATTTTAAATATGAGCTTGTCTAATATTTCTCTATAACTATAGTCTCTGCATCTTTTTTTCAGGAACATCATAGAGATGCTCTTGTTCACAGACTCATTATTTATGGTTTATTTTCATTATTTGACTTAGGAGATATCTATCAGATTTTTCCAAAACAAAGTTACTATTTTACTCTTTATGATTAATAAGTAATTTTAAAGAAGATATTTAATATAATTTGTATACCTTATTCCTTATTAAATATCTTCTCTAAGTTTGCAATCCAAAATAAAATGAGGTGGGGTCAGTGGTGGGTGAGGCTCTAGCCTTGGAGTCAAGCCCTGATTTCAACAAGGTGACATCAGCTACCTTTCTTAAACTTTCAGTATCCCAGCTCCATTCTTGCTAAAATAAGTGAAGTGGATGTTCAAGCACTGCTCAGAATTATAATTCTGTGTGATCTGCTAGAATTGTTTCATTTCCTAGAGTTCTTGCACTGAAAACGGTAGCTCAAATTTAAGATCTTAAAATGAACAAAAATGAAGGCAATTTGCTTTCTTATTATGCTTCAGTGACCACAAATTCTCACATGACAATGTGCATAAAGAAGTGTGATCCTGGGTACAATGAGTAAAATGTAATTTTTCTGACAATCAAAGTATGTACCTTTGTATTGGACCAAAGCAGTAATTTGGAAATACAAGGCAATCTGAATATTAAATATTTGTTTTAAAATATTACTGAGATTTTCTCTCTAATTCCTCTATACTTTTAAAGACTGAGTTGCATTTCAGAAATAATGTTCTCCTTAATAATAAAGAGAAAGTAAAATTATACCTCGTGGGAACATGCCTTTTTTTTTTATCAATGAAGCTTACTTTTTCTTACTTTTTTTTTTTTTTTTTTGGTGGTACTGGTGTTCCTGGAAGCCCTCTTCCTCTGGGCTACACTCTCAGACCTATTTTATATTTTTATTTGGAAACAGGGTCTTTTAATCTAGCGAGGCTGGCTTCAAACCTGTATGATCCTCCTCTCTCTGCCTCCCAAGCACAGGGATTACAAGCTGAAGCTTAATTTTTATCTCAGAAACCATAAACTGATATAATCAGACATGGTAATGCACACCTTGGGAGGGTGAAACAGCAGGATCTCAGGTTTGAGGCCATTGTACAGCAACTTAGTGAGACCTTATTTCAAATAAAAAATAAAAAGGTCTGGGATGGATCTTAGGGTTCAATCTCTAGCCATAAAAAAAGAAAAAAGAAAAAAATATGACCATTCGCATAATTATATAGCTTGAAGGAATCTTCAGTGTCATGGGTTATGACCTCTTTATTTTACAGATGATGAATTGAGACCAGTGGAAGTGAATTATTGAGACTCTCAGAGGTGAGTATGTTGATCATTTGTTGTATAGCTCATGTTAGTGTGACTCTTCTGAGCTTTCCCTCAAACTAAAGCCTAACCATTTTTATTTATTTTATTTTATTTTAGGTACTGGAAATTGAACCCAGGAATGTCTACATCTGAAGCATATCCTCAGCTCTTTTTATTCTTAGTTTTAAATTGGATTTCAGTCTCTAAGTTTCTGAGGCTGGCCTAAAACCTGCAATCCTGTTTCAGCCTCCCAAGTACAAGGATTACAGATGTGCTCCACCATGTCAAACACTAAAGCCTTATCATTGTAAGAGCCCAGACATGATATTTTAAGACAAATATATTAAGTATTTTGATCAATATGTCTTAAAATATAGCAAGGAGAATAATATATATATATATATATATATTTCATATAATTCCATGCAAAAAATTTCAATGTTCTGAAATTAGTTTCCTCTTTTTTAAAAAGTTTTAATTTACTTTTTCAGCTGTTTTGAAATTTTTCTATATTCCCATTGAATTTTTCTGAATCTATACTTTTACTAACAAAGTATTAAACCCAAAGAATAAATAATTTCTAAAAATTCTTTTAAAGTCTTCTTTATCTTTTTTTTTCTTTTGAGTGAATGTTTAGTATTTACATATCAAATCAGGAGCTTCACACATGCTAGGCTTGTACTGTAACTCACAGTCCTTGTTTTAAATATGATATATTTTTATTCTCTCATCTTTCTTTTAATTATCTGACAAAAGCTCATCTGTTGTGTTAGTCTTTTAAAACTCAACTTCTAAAAGTATTTATTGAATCGAATCTGGTTATTTGATATTTTACTTAAGTGATTTTATTGCTTTATTTGTGGATGTCTTCTAACTTTATGATTGGTTATTTCTAAATAGCATTAAATATCTACTCTTTATTACTTTTCATACATATTGAATGATAATAGACTGCCTATTAAACCATGATGGAAGTTTCCAGATCTAGATTTAGGTGCATCTCACACATGTAGAGATATTGTAACAGACAATAACATATAGCTCACTATTTGATATTGGTGAAGAATTTATCTTTTGGTTCCAGACTGATCTAGGTTGAATACCAAGTCCATTCTTTCCAGTTTGTTTTTAGATAATTACTTTAATTCAGAACTTTATTACTTCATTTGTAACATTGTGATATTAATGGTAGACATGGAGATACAGGCTACTTAGAAGTGTCAGCTCTAAGCCAGATGCTGTGGTTTTGCCTTATAATCCTAGTACTTAGGAGGCTGAGACAGGAGAATCACAGGTTTCAGGCCACCTCAAAAATTTAATGAGATCATCAACTTATCAAAACCCTGTTTTAAAATACTATAGATGAGCAAATAAGGCAGTCTTACTGAGGGTATGGCATGGGAGAAGAGAGAAATTCTCTAATGCATATGATTTACATCAACAAACATATCAATGTCAATCACTAAATCAAACATGAGAAAGAGGGAGGAGGAAAGAATGGGCATGAATTGGGTAAGGGCTAGTTGGGTGATGTGTGCATGTATGCCTCCACCATCTTGTACACCATTAAGCTGTATGACTACAATGCACCAATAAAATTTAAAAATTAAAAAAAGGGCTGAAGAATAGACTGGAGATAGGAGAATGCTCCTGAATTCAACCCTCAGTACAAAGAAAGAAAGAAAGAAAGAAAGAAAGAAAGAAAGAAAGAAAGAAAGAAAGAAAGAAAGAAGAAAAAGTCTGCCTGAATTTAAATCTAAAATATAAAACCTATACAGTAGTCCTTCTGTGATGTTTAGCAATATAGATAGCTGTTGTCATTTGGCTTCTTTGTAATACAGAAATAGCAATTGTGAGATGGGTACCAACCTCACAAAATCAGTTTTAAATAGTCATTAAAGCAGGTAAAACATAGAACACTATAATGAGTACATGGTAATTAGTATTATTTCATTAAAAATGTTAAATCAAAGTCTCTAGAATAACACAGAGGAAATAAAAAAATTTGTTTCAACTTTAACTGTTATAAATCACTTTCATACTTAGTAATTGGAATTTATTTTTTCTCTTTTTTCCTCCTGTTTCTCCCCCTTCCTCTTTCCTTCTTTATCACTTGTTTTTTCCTTTTTTATTTTTTGTTATACCCACCTATCTTTTATTATTTATCTATCCAATAAGATTTTATCAAGAACAAAGTTATCATGACTAAGTTTACTATAGACACTAGATACTATAAAAATACAGAAGCCAGTGAAGCTATTGTGGAATATTTAGGTAACCAATGTCTTCATATGTCAACAAAAACAATAACCAATAAGAAAATATGGAAATAAAGCTGGGAATAAGTACTTACAGAGGTCTATGTGAGTATGAACTAGATCTTGTGTCCATCCCTCACCTACACCAACCTCAGCAAGAATTAAAATGTTCTCCAGAGAGACGTTTTTATTCCAGACTTGATTCCTCTCCTCTGACATCATAATAACAGTGCTATTTCCTCTTTACTATTAGGATAGATAGCACAAACCTATGAAATATCTCAATGCTGAGACTTGGTTACAAAAGGCTGAGATGCTGTCTTGCTAACAGTCTTTCTCTGTATTGGCAGCCCTTGATGAAGCTGTCATACATATTAGACTCATTCAGCAAGCATCTGAGGTCATCCTCTGCAATAAATAAGGATCTTAGGACCTCAGTCCAAGAGAACCCCAAAATACTGACTTTGTCAGTAACCATTGAGGGAGCCTGAAGTGTATCTTCCCCTGGGTTGGGCTTGAGATGTCTGGAATCCAGCTAACAGCTTGAGTTTATCCCTGTGAGAAATCCTGAAGTAGAGGACCCAAATAACCCACAACTGCACTTTTGACACATAGAAAAGTGATATTATAAATATGTGTTGGATTAAGCTAGAAATTTAGAAGTAATTTATTATGCACAATATATAACGAATACATTTCTCTGAGCACTAAACTAGTCATGGGGAATCCTGTAAGGAGAGAGTATACAGAAAATATTAACTTTTCAAAAATTTAAGTTATATTTTTGGATTATGAGAATCATCTTCAATTATACACAATAATAAAAACAAAGATGTTAAATAAATAATTAGGAAAGTCACTAGTAATAAAATGATCATTGAGGCATGATGACAACTACAATATTATATAAAGCTACAAATTTTAAAGAACATGAGGAAATTATAGCTAATAAATTATATTTATGATAGGCAGACTATGTAATTACATGTATAGTAATTATATATTTTATATATAATACTACCTTAAATTACCTGTTTCTCAATAGCAAAGGCAGATATAAAACATATATTTCTTTTCTCTATATTTTCTCCTCAAATTCAGTAATATGTCTTTAAAATAAATATGAAGGATACTGTGTGCATTTGGAGAAAAGAAGAGAACTTGGTATTTTCTGTCATTATTCAATGGTTCCACAGATCAACCCAGATGCTGTGAAAGAGATGATTATACGGGGGCATGAATACCAAAAGGAAGGGATAACTGAAGATCATCTTGAAAGATGTCAGTGGTTGCAGGGAATCATGTATTCTTCATCATCAGTATGAATACATTTCTCTGGGACTAGAGGTAGGAAAAATGATATGGTATTGGTTAAAGTACTGAGATTCATGTTCTTTTTATTATTTTGCTAAATATTCTTAAGTATTCTTTTTCATATGTTATATTCTCTTAGGACCCTTTCCAGTGACTTTTTGTGTATTAAAATAATTTTTAGCAAAGAGTTGGCCTGTAGATCTCTTTTTGTTTTCTTGAAAGATATAAAACTTTAAAAATTCTACAATTTCTGGATGTCAACATTTTATAGATATTTGTATTGTTTCATTTCTAAGTCACCTAATTACTATTTTGTGGGGTCTTTTAAAGAAAACAGATTCTTAAATTTACTAAAGTCTATTTAATCATTTTTTAGTGTTACTGTTTTTTTATCTTAAGAAATGATTACCTATTTAAAGGTCAAGAAGATATGTTAATATTTTTTAATATTTTATTTTTAACTTTTAGTGAAAATATTCTGTAGTATGATATTCCAGTACTTATATTATAAAAGTGTTTTCTTCCACTGATTATAGAAAACATTTGTCATAAACCATATTATGTGTAGATATTTTTCTAAACAATCTTGTCTGTTCTATTGATGTTTTTGACTAACTTTGCACCATACAGTCCATGTTAACACTACTGTATAAATTTATAATAAATCCTGGAATCTCACAATACTATTTTTTCTAATTATTATTTATCTTTGATATTGTTTTGAGTATTTTAGTTCCTTTGAATTTTTATATAAGATTTGAAATTTAGCTTATTCATTTTCTCCCATTATATTAACATTTTTCAAAAAATTCAAATTCAAGCTCAACATAGTGGTGCATGATTGTAATCCCAGAATGTGGGAGGCTGAGCAAGGAAATTGAAATTTCAGATTTGAGAACAAACTCAGCAACTTAGTGAGGCTCTCTGCAACTTAGTAAGATTGTTTCAAAATTAAAAAAATAATAAAATAGAGCTGGAGGAATAACTCAGAGGTAGAATGTACCTGTGTTCCATCCCCAGTAACTAACACACACACACACACACACACACACACACACACACACACACACATTCAACTTCAACTTTATTATCTTTCACAACTTTTATTTCATTTATCTACATCATTAAAAAAATTTTTTTAGCAGGTCTGGAGATGGAATCCTGGGGCATTCTACCTTCGAGCTACACTCTCTGCCCTATGTTTTATTCTTTATTTTGAAACCGGGTCTCACTGAGTTGCAGAGAAACTCACTAAGTAGCTGAGGCTGTCTGTGAACTGCGATCCTCTGGTCCTAGCCTTGCAAATGTTGGGATTACAGTGTGCACCACCACACCCAGCTACATCATTTTTAATTTGTTGTAACCATTTAATTAAAGGTATAGTAAGTTGTGTTTATAAAACTCTTGTAAACTTTATATCTTAAAATTTATTTTCTAGTAACTCCTTGTGGCTACATAGCAATATAATACATTTTTAGGTACTGATTTAGTAGGACACAAATTTGCTAAATTTTATTACTGGTTCTAACAATACCTTTGTATTTTATTTTGGATTTTCTACTTAATCATATCATATATAAATAAAACCATTTTTATTTATGTTATAACCTCCCATATTTGACTCATCTTTAGTAAAATATTAAATAGGAGTAGGAATATATGTACTTGTCTTATTTCCAGCCTCAGAGACAAAGGATTTAATATTTCTTGATTTTATATAACATTTCCTGTGGGATACTTTTACAATTGTTCTTTCTAAGAATAAGAATATTTTCTCGTACTTCTAGATTCCTAAAAATTTTGTCATGAGTAGGAGATAGATTTCATAAACTGTTTTCTTGCATCTGATATAATCTTGTAGACATTCTCCTTTATTCCATTAGTGATTATTGCAATACTTTTAATGTTATATTAACTTATTTATGAAGCTGATATTTTATATATATTTTATTGATTTGATATAAAAATAATTCTAAAAACTTGTGTAACTGTGTTGTTGAGAGATATTCATCTTCAGTTTTTTATTGTAATATATATTATATATACTTATGTGGTGCTGGGAATTGAACCCAGGGGCAGTCTATCTCTGAACTATACCCAAGGCCCTATATATTTTTTATTTGGAAACAAGTTTCATTAATTTGATAAGACTGGCCTTAAACTTGAGAATCTCTGTCTCAGCCTCCCAAGTATTAGAATTACAAGTATATTCCATCATTCCAGCTTCTTGTAATATATATAACAGGTTTTGGTTTGGGGGTTATGGCTGATCTCATGGAACAAGTCAGGAAGTATTATGTTTTGTTTTTATTCTGAAATATGTGCCATTCTGAGTTCTCTTATATATTCATCTTCTACCTTTTTCCACATTTCCAAACTGTTCCTCTACTTTTTTCTTGATTTCAGGTCCCATAATACAAATTATCCTTATCTTTGACTCTAAAGTTTTCTTCCTGCTCTTGCCCCGTCTGAAATTTGTTTCTTTAATGAGAATATCTTTACACTGCAATCTACTCAGCTGGGGACTCTTTTTATACCAGCATCTTTCATATCAGTTATATGAAAGAGGTATAGTTGTTAATTATATCTAATTGTTTAAAAGTATCATCTTTTCATGTTCCCTTCTCAGGGAAGAAGAAAAAAAAAAATGAAACAAAAATGACACAATAAAAGTTTAAAGGCAGCATTAAAGGCTCAGGATGGTAATTCAACATGCTCCATGTTGTAATCTTCATCATAAAAGTTATAAACATAATAACATTCACTATGTGAAAGCTTTTGTTCCTAAGTTTATATGTTTTCTGTAGAAAATTATGCATAACTTTCAGTCAGACACATTTAATTCTCCTCATTCTTTGGTCAAAGTCTAACTTAATAATTTCTGGGACTTCTGAGAAGATGGCGACAGAGAAAAGCAGGGCTTAAGAGCTCCACTAACAACCAATCTCTATTACCACAAAATCAGCGCCTTTCATAGCCAGAAAACACCATCACCAGAGAAACAAAAAAATCACCAGGCTCCAGAGAGAAAGCAGACTGAGAACAGAGCTCAGAGCCACAGAGGAGATACACCTGCCTCACGCCCGAGGCCGCGGCAGCAGCGCCATACTGCCGGCGGCAGCGGCGACTTCACCTGACGGCTACAGCAAGCCGAGGTGAGCCGCTGCGGAACAGCCAGGCAGGATTTCTCGGCAAAGGAACATCTAAAGCTCCCAGTGGCTGAGCTCAGCACATGCTGCAGGGATTCAGAGTGGAAATCAAAACCAAGAACAAATACGCCAGCCTCACGGCCGAGGGCGTGGCAGCAGCGCCATATTGCCACCGGCAGCAGCAGCAGCGAATTCACCAAGTCCAGTACGGCTACATCTGCATAGTCAAGAACAGTGAGTCAAATTGCGGGCCACAGAGGAGAAATTCCAGTACTGTACTCCCTGGGACTTGACCCAGTGGGGGAGGGGCGGTGGAAGAGATATCACACCATAGGAGAATGTGCAACCTGGCACCCCCCACAGTCTAAAGCAGCCTCTATCTACTCTCTGGGTCGGAGACTCTGTGATACAACCCAGTAAAGGAGTAGTGGGGTCTGAGATACTACTGACTCGAGATCCAGAACACCTTAAGTGAAGTCATAGTGACCCAAGGGAAGAACCCCGAGAAGGAACAAACTTCCGAAATCATGGAAAGAGGAATAATACTGGAGCAATGAATGCCCACAACCCCACAACATCAGAACCCAATAAAACAGAAAATCAGAGATTTCTAGAAGATCAAATCAGGAAAATAACTGTAGAAATAATAGAGGTGCTTTGAAAAGAACTCAGAGAGAGCCAAAAAGAGATAAAGGATGCAATTAATGAAGTAAAGGCCTCAATTCAAAGCACAAACAACCGATTAGACCACATGGAGAACAGAATCTCGCTCTTAGAAGATGATCATTCCAAAAATGAACGCATAGTTTCTAATCTAGAAAAAAATATCCGACAGCAGGAATCTGATATTGAAGAAATATGGGCCCATTTTAAGAGAGCTAACCTAAGAATAATTGGAATAGAGGAGGGAAAAGAAAGTGAAACCAAAGGGATCAACAATCTCTTCAAGGAAGTAATAGCAGAAAATTTTTCAAACATAGAGCAAGAGGTTGATACACAGGTCCAGGAAACTTATAGAACTCCCTTTAGACAGGATCGGAGAAGAGGATCCCCACGCCACATAATTGTCAAAATGACCAATGTGGAAGCCAAGCAGAGAATCTTAAAGGCAACAAAAACAAAGGGCCAAGTGACATTCAGAGGCAAACCAATTAGAATCACTCCAGACTTCCTAAACCAAGTCATGAGAGCCAGAAGGGCTTGGAGTAACATATGCCAAACTCTGAAAGAAAACAACTTCCAGCCAAAAATTTCCTACCCAGCAAAACTTTCTATCAAATTAGATGGAGAAATAAGAAGCTTCCATGACAAACAGAAACTGAAGGAATTTATGTCTTCAAAACCAGCACTAGAGAAAATACTCAAAGAGATTAACTACAAAGAAGAAATAGGTAACACACACCAGAACCAGAGAAATAAGATTTTCCATCCAACAGACAACTAAGATTGGTTATCTGTGGAGATTCATTACTTATGTTAGTCTTTTACCTATCTCTAAATTGTATTGTTTGCCTTTATTGTTAATTTTTAGGATTTCTAGTTGGAATATTAATATACCTTCAGATATAGCATTTGGAAATATTTTATCCCATTCTATTAGTAACTTTTAACTCTGTTTACATTGTCTTTGGATATACAATATATATTTTTTATTTTTTAGGGAGTTTGTATACTCTTCTGTTGCCTGTGCCATTGAAATCATATCCAAGAAATCACTGCCAATTTCAATGTTGTGAGGTTTTATGACCCAGATTTTCTTTTAAAAGTTTATAGTCTTAAGATTTATATTTAGGTCTTTTATCTATTTTGAGTTAATATTTGTATATGGGATTAGGTAAGGGTCCAATTTTATTCTTTTCCATGTAATTATTATGTTTCAACAATATTTAGTTAAAAGATTATTATTCCCACCACCAAATGTTCGTGGAAACCTCGTCAAAAATAACTTGACAATATAGGGAAGAATTTAGCTCTAGGCTTTTATTTAACTCCAATGGTTTATATATCTGCCTTTAGAATAGTACTACACTGTTTCAATTATTGTAGCTTTATATGGTTTGAAATCAGAAAATATACATCTTCTAGCTTTGTTCTTTTTCAAGATCGTTGTGGGTACCTAGAGTCCATATTCCATATTAGGATAGATTTTTTTTTTTCTGAAAAATAAATATATAAATATATGATAGTTTCACCTAAAAAATAGAAAAAATAGATTCTCTGGTAAGAAAGAAAGCAAAAGGAAATATTGAAATGTTATCTTTAAGTCATCAAAAGCTTGGTATCAGACAAATGAAACTGTTACGTGAGATTATCATTTTTAATTTTGGATAAATTGCTATAATACTAGATGTCAATCACTAAACCAAGCATGGGAGGGAGGGATGGGGAGAGAATGGGGTGGGGATCTGGTGGGGGCTGACTGGGCGATGTGTGCATGTGTGTCTACAAAAGTTTGTATCCCACTATGATGTATGAATACAGTGCACCAATAAAAAATTAAAAAAATAAAAAATAATAATTTCTGACTCTCAGGAACATTCTGTGGTCAAGTTTAATATATTTTTCTCAACACATCTTGTAGTAACATATCCTTACTCTTGCCATTTATTTTATATATTCTCTGCTCTGCCCATTCAGATAATGCCCATACTTATTTATTTTTAATTTTTTTTGGTACATTGTAGTCATACATCTTAATGGAGTACATAATGGTAGATGCCTACATGCACACATCAGTCAATTAGCCTTTACCCAAATTCCACCCCATTACCTACACCTCCCTTCTTTTCATATTTGGATTAGTGATGACTTTGATATGTTTATAATGTACAAAATGTACATTAGGGAATTTCTCTCTTCCTCCTTCTCATACCCCTCAATTAGGTGACCTTGTTTGCTTATCTATAGTTTCTCATTATTTTTCTTGAGTTCCTCCTATAAATCATTTTCTATTTAATTTCCACATATTAGAGATAACATCCCATTTCTTACTTTTTGTTACTAATTTCACTTAGCATAATGTTCTTCAATTCCATCCATTTCTCTGTAATTGATGTTCTTCTTTATGGCTGAGTAAAATTCCATTGAGAACATATTAAATAGTTTTGAAATCTATTTATCTATTGATGGACATCTTGTCTGGTTCTATTGTTTGGCAATTGTGAATTGTGCGTCTATGAACATAGATATGCATGCATTAGTTACACGGGATTGCATTAAACTAAAGAGTTTCTCTAGAGGGGGAGATGGGGACCGAGAGTAGCAGCACGTAAGAATCCTGCTGACTCAATGCCCATTGGCCCCCAAACTGAACATTATAAAGCAAGATAAAATAAGCAGCAGAGGAATAAGAATATTAAACACAAGTGACAAAGAGGAAAAGACTGGAAGACCATCCAGAGAGGTGGGGGAAAGCCCTGCCCGCAGTGACTGGCGCTGACTCTGGAGCAAGCTTCCTGCACAGTACCTCGGACCAGGGATGAAAGGAGAACAAAGGATTTGAAGGAAGAAGCAGCAGAGGCACAGTGTGTAAGTCAGCCGGCCTGAAGACCTGCTGTAGCAAAGCATACCACACCAGAATAGAAACTCGCCACACTCACTGGTGCCTCTGTGACGTCATCAATGCAGCGACAACCCAGCATACCACGCCCACCAGAGTCCCAGCCAGTGAGCATCATCCATCATCGGAAGTGTGCAAAAAGCTGCAGCCTAAAGGGGTGATCTGCCCTTGGGGACTTGTGCAGCCATGATAAACTCCCTTGGTCTGACATCTAGTGGTCAAACTCAGTAAAGGAGGAGTGCTGACAGTACCACACTCTCTAGAGGCTCAGAGGTGGCCTCAATAACACTATCTCCCATTTGTGGAGAACACAGGGAAATCAAACCTGAACAAACCTAACTGTGGAGAATAGAGGCTCCCACATTAACAGTGGCAGAGAGAGACTGAGACTCCATACCAGTGGAAAACGGGAGGGGGACTTGTGTTTAATACCAAACACAGTCAGACCAGTAGTGGCCACTTACATAGACTGAGAATATCTCAGAGAACCAAACTAACAGCAGGAAGGGTGCCATGGTACTAGGTATATGCACAGAAAAAGACTGCTGCAGACCTATGTGCTGGATCCTCATTTAGTTGCAGAATTGTATTAATTCATGGTTGAGGTTGTTTTGGGTTCTATTTGTTCCCTTTTTTCTGTGTGAGTGTGTCATCTTGTTGTTATTTTGTTTTTTATTTTTTATTTTATTTTATTTTTTATTTTTGGTTCGGGGATTCCTGGAAACCCCTTCTACCTCTGGGCTACACTCCCAGACACCTATTTCTTATATTTTTATTTGGAAACAGGGTCTCTTAAGCCAGTGAGCCTGGCTTCAAACCTGCACAGTCCTCTTGTACAAGTGTACACCACCATGCCCGGCTTGTTTTTTTTTTTTTTTTTTATTATTAGCCTGTCTCAAAGGCTCTCCCAAGCCTCTTCCTCTGTACATAACAACTCTCTTTCCACTATCCCCTTTACTATCTTTCTTCTGCATTTTAGCTCTCTCCTTTGTCTTGTATAAAACCTACCTCATATAATTATATCACAAATTCTACATTGTTTACTAGAACACTACTTTATCCTTACTATTGCTAACTTCTAGTATATACTAAAATATACCAAACTCATACTTTCTTTCTATTTGACTCTACCTGAGATTTTACCCTATTCTTTCATTTACTCCTGCACTTCCCTCATTCCTCAATCTTCACTATTGAATATAAGACAAACTGTCCTTGGATTTACCAGCTGACACTTATTAACTGAGAGAAATACATCAAAAGCAACAGAACCAAATGTGTGAAGCCATTAAAAGGAGAAATAACAAAGGAGCAATGAGCACCCACAACTCCACAAATACAGAATCTGATAACACAGAACTGCAGAGGTCTCTGAATGTCAAATCAGAAATGTAACTGTATTATTAATACAGGATATCTGAAAAGAATTTAGAGAAAGTCTTAAAGAAATAAAGGATGCAATCACTGAAGTAAAGGCATTTATTTAAAATATAAACAATCACTTAGACCATATGGAGAATAGACTCTCGCTCCTAGAAGATGATCACTCCAAAAATGAACACATAGTTTTTAACATAGAAAAAAAAATTCAACAGCAGAAACTAGACATTGAAGAAATATTGGTCCATCTCAAAAGAGCTAATTTGAGAATAATAGGTATAGAGGTATAGAAGTCAAAACCAAGGGGCTCAAAAATCTCTTCAAAGAAGTAATAGCAGAAAACTTTCCAGACATTGATATACAGGTACGGGAAACTTATAGAACCCCATTTAGACAAGATCAGAGTAAAGGTTCTCCATGCCACATAATACTAAAAATGACCAATGTAGAAGCTAAGGAGAAGATCTTATAGGCAATAAAAACAAAAGACAAAGTGACATTCAAAGGGAAACCAATTAGAATCACTCCAGACTTCCCAAACCAGGTCATGAAAGCCAAAAGGGCTTGGAGTAATATATGCCAAACTCTGAAAAAAAAACAACTTGCAGTCAAAAATTTCCTACCCAGCAAAACAGTCTCTCAAATTAGATGGGGAAATAAAATTCTTCCATGACAAGTAGAAGCTGAAGGAATTTATGTCTTCAAAACCAGCACTAGAGAAAATACTCAAAGAGATAAACTACAAAGAGGAAACAAAAATTCACACCAGAACTGGAGAAACAAGAATTTCCATCCAGCAGACAACTAAAAGGAGAAGAACACATAACATTTTATACAGAAGTAAAATCTCAACATGTTGGAAATTAAAAATCATCTCTCAATAATCATACTGAATATAAACGGCCTCAACTTCCTAATTAAAAGACATAAAGTGGCAAAATAGGTTAAAAACCAGAGTCTAAGCTGGGTGTGGTGGCACAATCTTGTAATCCCAGCATTTGGAAGGCCGAGACAGAAGGATCGTGGTTCGCAGACAGCCTCAGCTACTTAGTGAGGCTATTTGCAACTCAGTGAGACCCAGTTTCAAAATAAAGAATAAAAAATAGGGCAGGAGGTGTAGCTTGGATCTTGAATGCCCCTGGGTTCTAACCCCAGACCTTAAAAAAAAAAAAAAAAAAAAAAACAGAAAACAGAATCTATCTATATGCTGCATGCAAAAAACACACCTTACAAGTAAAGATAGCAACAAACTCAAGGTAAAGGGATGGATCAAGGTACTCCATGCCAATGAAACATGATTTCAGATAAGTTAGACTTCAAGCCCAAGCTTATTAGAAGGGACAAAGATGGTCATTTTTTTTTTTTTTTTTTTTTTTTTTTTTACTGGTCAAAGGAACAATCCACCATGAGGAAATAACGATAATCAACATTTATGCTCCAAACATAGGTGCAGCTTCTTTCATAAAACAAACTCTTTGTGATATTAAGTCACATATAAATCCCAATGCAATAATACAGGAAGACTTCTACACACCTCTTACAATACACCATTAGATTGCTCTTCTAGACAAAAGGTCAGTAAAGACACCTCAGACCTAAAGAACACTATTAATCAAGTGGACCTGTTAGACAAATATAGAATTATCCATACATCTACAGCAGAGTTCACATTTTCTTAACGGATCACAGAACCTTCTCCAAAATAGATCACATCCTGGGACACAAATTGAGCACTAGCAAATTCAAAAAATGTGACATAATTTCCTGTTTCTATTCAGACTATAATGGTATAAAACTAGAAATCAATTACAAGAAGATTCAGAGAAACCACATAAAAATGTGGAGACTGAACACCACACTTCTAAATGAAGAATGGTAATAGAATAAATAAGGGGTGAAATCAAGAAATTCATAAAAACAAACAAAAATAGAGATACAACATATCAAAACCTTTGGGAAAGTTTGAAGGCAGTATTAAGAGGAAATTTTATAGCGCGAGTGCCCACATAAGAAAAACATAAAGTCATCAAATAAATCACTTAATATACACACCTCAAAGCCCTGGAAAAACAGGAACAATCTGAACCCAAAGCTAGTAGAAGACAAGAAATGGTCAAAATCAGAGCAGAAATAAATTAAGTAGAGAAGAACAATAACAAAATAAACAACAACAACAAAAAAAAATAGAAATTCAAGAAATCCAAAGGTGGTTCCTCAAAAAAATTAATAAGATAGATAAACCAGTAGACAATTTAACTAAAAAAAGAGAGAATCAACCCAAATCTTGAAGAGATGAAAAAGGAGATATCACAACTGACAGAGCAAAAATCCAAAGGATTATCAGAAATTACTTTGAAAACCTATACTCCAACAAAATGGCAAATCTGGAGGCAATGGACAACTTTCTAGATAAATACAACCTTCATAAACTAAGTCAAGAAGGGATATAAAACACAAACCAACCAATAGCAATCAAAGAGATTGAAATGGCAATAGAGACATTACCATTAAATAAAAACCCAGGACCAAATGGTTTCCCAGGTGAATTTTATAAAACCTTTTTAGAGGACCTGATCCCGATACGTCTCAATCTATTTCACAAAATATAGAGAAACAGGACTCTCCCAATACATTCTACGAAGACAACATCACATTAATATCAAAACCAAATAAAAACAGTTCAAGGAAGGAAAACTACAGGCCTAAATCTTTAATGAACTTTGATTTAAAACTGCTAAACAAAATACTAGCAATATGCATTCAAAACCATATCAAGAAAATCAAACACCACAAACAGGTAGGCTTCATCTCAGGGATGCAAGGCTGGTTCAACATCAAAAATCAATCCATGTAATACATCACATAAACAGATCCAAAGACAAAAATTACATGATCATTTCATTAGATGCTGAAAAAGCCTTTGATAAAGTCCAACATTCATATATGATAAATGCACTGCAGAGATTCAGAATAGAAGGAACATACTTCAACATCATAAAGGCAATCTATAATAAGCCCATAGCCAACATAATATTAAGTGGTGAAAAGCTGTGAGAATTCCCTCTAAAAACAGGAACAAGACAAGGATGTCCATCATCACCATGTCTCTTCAATATAGTACTTGAGACTCTAGCCAGAGAAATGAGACAAGAAAAGGAAATCAAAGAAGTACAAATAGAAAAAGAAGAACTCAAACTTTCACTATTTGCAGATGACATGATACTATACCTAGAAGACCCAACAAACTCAACTAAAACACGTATGGACCTGATCAACAATTTTAGCAAAGTATCTGGATACAAAATCAATCTCAACAAATCAGAAGTTTTTCTGTACACCAACCATAAATCCACTGAAAAAGAAATCAGGAAAAAACTTCCACTCAAGATTTCCCACACACAAAAAAAATAAAATACTTAGTAATATAATTAACCAAGGAGGTAAAAGACCTCTACAAAGAAAATAATAAAACATTGAAAAAAATCAAAGAACATCTTAAAAGATGAAAAGATCTTCCCTGTTCATGAATAGGCAGAATAAATATTATCAAAATGGTCATACTCCCAAAAGTGATCTACAGATTCAATGCAATACCCATTGTTACCAAGATCATTTCTTAAAGACAGAGAAAATTCAATCTTTAAATTCATTTGGAACAACAACAAAAAAATACCAGAATAGCCAAAGTTGTTCTCAGCAACAAAAACCATGCAGGAGGAATCATAATACCTGACTTTAAACAATACTACAAAGCCACTGTAATAAAAACAGCATAGTATTGGCACAAAAACAGACATATAGACCAATGGAGCAGGATAGAAGACTCAGAAACAAATCCAAACACTTTCAGCCATTTGATATTTGACAAAGGGGCCAAAAACATACACTGAAAGAAAGAGAGTCTGTTCAACAAATGGTGTTGGCAAAACTGGTTAACCAAATGCAGAAAAATGGAAATTAATCCCACTTTCTCACCCTGCACAAGTCAATTCAAAATGAATCGAAGACTTGGAAATTAGAACAGAGACATTGAGGCTCCTTGAAGAGGGGATAGGTCCAACACTGCAACACATAGGTATAGATAAAACTTTTTGGACAAAACCCCAAAGGCACAACAAATTATAATGCGTATAAATATGTGGGACTGCATGAAACTGAAGAGCAAAGGAAACTGTCAGGATCCTCAACCGAGAGCCAACGGAATGGGAAAAGATTTTTACCACCTATGTCTCAGATAGAGGACTAATATCTAGAATATACAAAAAGCTTAAGAAACTCAACACTAAATAAACAAATAATCCAATAAAAAAATGGGCAAGTGAACTAAATTGATACTTCACAAAAAAAGAAATTCAAATGGCCAATAAATGCATGAAAAAATGGTCAACATCCTTGGAAATCAGAGACATGCAAATCAAAACTACCCTGAGATTTCACCTAACTCCAACTACAATGTCAATCATTCAAAACACAAACAACAACAAATGCTGGCGATGATGTGAAGAATTGGAAACCCTAAAATATTGTTGGTGGAAATTGTAAATTAGTGCAACCACTTTGGAAAACAGTATGGAGAATCCTCAGAAGAATGGGAACTAATTTACCATTTGATCCAGCAATACCACTTCTGGGTATCTATCCAAAACAAAGCAAACCAAACTACCAAAATAATACATGTGTATCTATGTTCATAGTTGCACAATTCACCATTGCCAAACTATGGAACCAGCCAAGATGCCCATCAGCAGATGAATGGATTACAAACTATGGGATATTTACACAATTGAAGTTTACTCAGCCATATAAAAAACAAAATTCTATCATTTTTAGGGAAATGGATGGAACTGGAGGACAGTATGCTAAGCGAGGTGAGTCAGGCACAAAAAGTAAGAAAATGGATGCCTTCACTAATATGTGAAAGCTAAGGTGAAATGGGTCATAAGAGGAACTCCAGGTGAAAAAGGAGATCCTATAGAGGATCAAACAAGGCAACCCAACTGAGAGGATGGGAGGAAAGAAGAAGGAAACTCTCTAAAACACATGATGTACATAAAAAAAACATATCAATGTCAATCATTAAGCCAAGCATGGAGGGAGAGAAGGGGAGGGAATGGGATGGGGATGGGGTAGAATTTATTAGGGTGATGTGTGCTTTTCTATTTACACAACCTTTTTATCCCATTAAGATGTACAAATTCAATGCACCAATAAAAAGGAAAAATAAATAAATAAATATATCAGACACATTAAAAAAAGTTTCTCTAAAACAAAGAAAAATATCAAGAACCTCGAAAGAGAGGTGACAGAATGGGAGAAATTTTTTGCCAAATATTCCTCCAATGGAGAACTAATATCTAGAATATACAGAGAACTCAAGAAACTCAGCAATAAGAAAACAAATAACCCTAAGCCGGGCGTGGTGGTGCACGCTTGTAATCCCAGCATTCGGGAGGCTGAGACCAGAGGATCACAGTTCACGGACAGCCTCAGCTACTTAGTGAGGCCCTCTGCAACTTAGTGAGACCCTGTTTCAAAACTAAAGAATAAAAAAAAAAAAGAAAATAGGGCAGGGGATGTAGTTCGGAGGTTGAATGATCCTGGGTTCCATCCCCAGACCTGCAAAAAAAAAAAAAAAAAAGAAAGAAAGAAAGAAAAGAAAAGAAAACAAATAATGCAATTAAAAATTTGGCAAGTGAACTAAATAGACATTTCAAGAAAGAGGAAACTCAAATGGCCAATAAATTTATTTTCAAAATGCTCAACAGCATTAGCAATAAGAGAGATGGTCTCCATCAACAGATTAATGGATTGCAAAATTATGGGAAATACACACAATGAAATTCTACATAGCTATAAAAAAGAATAAAATCATGTCATTCACAAGAAGATGGAAAGAACTGGAAAACATTATGTTAAGTGAGATCATCCAAGCACAAAAAAAGAAGGTATATATGTTTTTTCTAATGTGCCCAAACTTGGGAGTACTAGAAATTCCAGAGAGGACTCCAGATAATGGAGGGGAAACCTCAGCAAAGCTAGAATGGAAGGATAGGAGAGGAAGAAGACTGAGGTCAATTAATGGAGGAGCTACATCTGAATATGTGTAAAAGTATGAATATAGCATGGTTAACATGGACACTCATTTTTGGGACTGGAGGAGGGAAAGGAGGGGGAGAGAGGACACCAAGCACATTCTGAATGTATGCCATTTTTAATATGTTCCACATAAAAATAAAAAAATAAAAAAATCTACCCTGAGATTTCACCTAACTCCAACTAGAATGGTAATCATTAAAAACACAAACAACAAATGCTGGTAAAAATATAGAGAAGTGAGAACTCTAATATATTGTTGGTGGGTTTGCAAAATAGTGCAGACACTTTGGAAAACACTATGGAGGATCCTCAGAAGAATAAGAATGAACCTACCATATGACCCAAAACTTCCACTTCTGAATATCTACCCAAAAGAATGGAAACCAAACTACCAAGATAATGTCCATACTTTCATACCCAATCTTAATTTGTTCTCTTCCATAAAGCTTTCTTAATCTATTGAGAACTAAATGCTGTAGTTAAACTGTAGAGTTCCTATGTAGTGATATCCCTCAATTATGGTGAATAATATTTGTGCTTTATAAATGTTGTATCCATAGAATGTATTCACTAAATTAAAATGTTGTCTTTTACACCTCTTGCCTAAAATGGTGCGCAGAATGATAAGCATTCAAATAATGATTTTAAAGCAACTTTATTGACACAATAAGATTATGCACCAAAGCAATGTACTCATACATGAGCATACATCCTAACCCCCTGCTGCTACCCCATTCTTTTCTCCCTATACATGCTAGTGAGGTTTCTAGTAATACCTTTATATCTGAACATAATATTAATTGGGTTTTATTTTTCCTCAGGCTTTCATTTTTCCCTCCATCCTCCTTCTTCAATTCTCTTCAATTATACTTATAACAAGTAAATATAAAGTAAAAGAAAAAGTGATTACATTTATTGTTGGGCTTTAAGTCCTAATGAAGTTTGTAATGCCTTTAAGAATCAGGAAGTTGGCCTTGGCAGTACTGACATTTCTGCATAGCAGAAAACAAGTATTTCTGTCTAAGTTATTTCTCTATGAGATAAAATCTATTAAGATATTTCTCTATGAACTTCATGACCTAATCACATATATCCTTAGGAAAATTTAGTCATAGGTTGAGAGAAATAAAACAGTATGTAAAAACAGTAATTATTAAGCTTAAAATTTAACCAAGACATAGTTATTAAAACATCTAAATATACATTATAAAAATTGAGAAAAACTGTTTTATTAGAAAGTGATAAAAATTATATTCTTCCTACCTATAAAGTCTTTATTTATTTAATCTTAGTTTATTTAATAAAACTCTAATCTTTTCCTGTTGTTTTATCTTTATTCACAAGTCTACTTTATTAGAAATTTTAGATACAAATTACTGGAGAAGAAGATGAAGAAAATGCATTCCTATGTTGCAGTACCTAGATACTATGTGTTTCTATAAAAGAAGGAAAAGAGGATACATTGGCACAAATAAGTAAAAGAAGAAATAAAGTGCATTTTTACAAACTATTTCTTCATAATAAAAAAAATGTTTCATTCTATTTTCAGTTGAATTAAAACGTGTCCCCAAGGAAATTACCTCAAAAATAGTAGGGTGCTTTTGTGGAAACCTTATTTTAATGGGTAACATAAAAATACTTCCTAATTATTACTTATATTAAAGACAAAATACCCCATAATACCTGAATATTAGATGTCCTAGACATTATTGTTTATATATAAATTAATTTAAACAGATGGTATTTGAATGTCCAATTGAGGTTTGGGTGACAAAAAGTCATGAGTACTGAATCTTCGGGTAGTCCAAATACCAAAGAGAAATGGAACTTTATTTGCTGGCAATTTATTTGCAGAATAGGGTGCTAGAGAGAACCTGGCTCATGAAACTGAGTTAGTGAAGGCAAAAGGTCAAAATCTGTACTATAGCATGAATAATAATTATTGACTTAGATGGAAGTAATTTAGTGTGTAATTAGGGAAAATATGATACCTGTGATGGGTGTGTCAAGAAACTTGATGAAAGTTAAGAATCAGCTATACTGTGTCTCAGTCAACAGTGTTTTGCTTAGATGAGTGGTTATGTGACTAGTTATCAGCAATTTCACAAGAAGAACTTACACTTTCAAGCCTACAATTTTTTAATATATAGCACTGCATTCCTCCCATATCCAAAAATATACACTGGCTGTTATCAATATTAAAATTGAAAAAGTATATTTTTTTAATTTTTATCATTGAAAACTTAAAATATCTAGAATTAATTATGTATATATTTATTATATCATATAAAATGTTAAGATTCTTTACCAAAATGATATAAAATATCTAAAATGCATATGTATCTACGTTCATAGCCCCACAATTCAGTTGCCAAACTATGGACCAGACAAGATGTACATCAACAGATAATGAGTTATAAAACTATGGGATATGTACACAATGAAATCTTACTAAGCCATAAAGAAGAACAAAATAATGTCATCTTCAGATAAATGAAGGGAACTGAAGAACACTATGATAAGTGAGAGTAGTCAATTCTGAAAGGTAAAAAAAATCAGATGTTCTCCCTAATATATGGAAGCTAGGGGGGAAAAGGTTTATAGGAGAAACTCTAGACTAAGAAGGACAATTGCTCTTCTATAGTTTTACAGATGAGCAAATAAGGTGAACTAACTGAGGGGGATGGGAAGAGGGGAAGAGGGAATTCCTTAATGTACATGATGTACACTAAAAACATATCAAAGTCAATAACTAAGCCAAACAGAAGGGAGGAGAGGGAGGAAACAGAGTGGGAATTGGGAAGAGATAATGAGTGATGTATGCCTCTACTATCTTGTACCCCATTAAGATGTATGACTACAATTCACCAATAAAAAAGGAAAAAAAAATATCTGAAAAAGTAAACTGAAGCTTACAGATGAAAGTAAATGCAAGATAGCTAAGTCTCACTACCATATAATAAAATATATTCTAAAGCAGAAGCAATTAGATGCAGAAATACTCAGATTGTTGAACTAAAAAAGGTAGCCATGGGAATTACCTCATGTCAACACATTAATAGTCATGGATTTGAACAATCTTTTTTCTTGTTGGCTTGTTACCATGAGACGGTGTTAGTGATAAATAATGCATAAAGATCTTGGAAATTGAAATGAATAGACTTATAGCCTATCCAGACTTAAGTTGTTCATAAGAATAAATGTTTCTCCTTATAAAGTACCTGACTCTATAAGGGCTTAACAATGGAAAATCCACTGAGCAATGAATGACTATTTATACAAGCTTGTTAAAAAAGAAAGTGAGGAAATATGTCCCAATATAAGAAACAAAGACATGAAAAATACTAGGTTTCTGAAAAACACAAGTCAAATCTTTGTTAATATGCAAATTGAAATATTAGTAGTTTCAGCAATACTAATGAGGAATAATAATTAGAATCACTTTCTCAATGAAGTCACCTAAAAAAGGTTAGTGAGAGGTGTTTGGAATACTTATTGGTTCTGCCCCTTACTAAATGGTAATTTTTAAGTATCCAAAGCTTAAATATTAAACAAATACTGGTTTATTCTGATAAGTAGACTTATTTTGAAATAGAAGTCAACTAATTTAGTCAGTTTCAAATGGAATTGTGCTGTGATTCCTGAACTGTCTTTTTTTCTTGTTTTGTTTTTTTAAATAAGAGTGTTTCAAATTATGTCAGTTTTTAAATTTTCTTGATTCCTTTACATACGGTTTGAGTACATATTTTTCTTTGTAATTCAACACGCCCTAAAAGATGTCATTTTCTCTCTTTGTGCTTCTCATTTCTTGCTGGACTCTTTTCAACAATGTCTGCTGAGTACCCATTTGTCTGACTGCAATTGTCACACTGAATTTCAGTCCTCATATCCTTCTGGCTATGGTGAAAACCCATGTGTCAAAGCTCATGACAAGAAGAATGTACAAAACAGAGTTTGGAGCAAAATGTTCCTTTTTCAGCAATGCTGGCAAACCTCATTATTTTCTGCTCATTAGTGTCACTGACCCTCTGTTTCACCTGCTTCTACCTGCCTAGACTTCTAATACCTGCCTACTCTTCCTGCGATCAGATAACTTTGCTGAGCATAGCTTTTTTCTTCTTTAAGTAAAGTTATATCAATAATAATAATAATTCTATCTTCTACTACAATCTCACCAAACTATCATTTTGTATCAAGTACTGTGCTTATAAAAAGTGGCTCATGTTAGACCACATATTAACAATAAAATACAGGATAACCTGTTTTTACATAGAATAGAAGAAAACATTGTCAACAAGATAAATAACTTGTTTTGGGTTACATGGAAGAAATGGAGTCAGTAGTCTTGCCCATGTCCGTCTGATTTTAATACTATTCTCCATTTACTATATTCAAAGAAATGTTAAACAGTAATATCATAAAATTATCAAATTTACAGTTCTCAAAGGGGATTGTTCATTTTCTCACTGTGTGTGTGCCTCAAATTACCAGGTTCCAAGGGAATAAGTCAACAAATTTAAGGTATAAACAAGTATAAAGACAACATTTATGTCACTGTTAGTTTGGATATATAATATCCACTGGGAAAAACTTATGTATTTGCAATTTTGTTGTTGTTGTTGTTGTACTGAGTGTGGAACCCAAGGGTTTTCAACCTCCTGGCTATACTGCCAGACCTATTTTATATTTTATTTGGAAACAGGGTTTCACTAAGTAGCTGAGGCTGGCTTTTAACCTGTATGATCCTCCTGTCTCAGCCTCCCAAGCGCGGGGAATACAAGTGTGTGTCACCATGCTCGGCATGTATTGGCAATTTAAAAATGTTCAGAGGTGAAATAAATGAATTATGAAGGTCTAATCTAATCAGTTGTTAAACTCATTGATGGACTGATAGAATTTGTGGCTGTGGCTGGAGGAGATAAACATCTTAGTGTGGCCTTAGGTTGTGGTCACTGCAGTCATGGAGATGTACTCATTGTCTTGCCCTCTTGTTCTCTCTGCCTCTCATCACTGTGCCCTCAGCTGCATAAATGTGATCTGGGACCTGGCCTACTATGGATTAAAACCTCTGAAACCTCCAGAAATATAAGCAAGTAAATCTTCCCTCCTCTAAACTGTGGAAGTCAAATTTAGTGAGTCACAGCAATGGAAATGCTAACTGAACCAGTTAAGTAAGCACTGAACATTTTGGCTGTATAAGCCAAAATATTAAAAATTAAGTAATATATACATGTAGACATGTCTATATAAATATGTTTATGTACAGAGATATATTCATAGATATATGAATGTAAATAAGTGTGTGGGAAGGGAATTTTATAATTGAGGCTCAATATAATAACTATTATTTATTTATAGGCTTATTATTTATTGGGTTATCGTAATAACTTTAAAATACTATACTGTTTTATGTAGTGAGCAAAAAAAAATAAGGGCAAAAATAAAACCTTAAAGAAAAATTTTTCACTTTGGTGTGAAGTTGCCTTTGTAAAAGCTGATATTTAAATGCAGTTATAATAAAAAGGGTTCATGGAAATTATAAATCATGTCATAAGTATATATGTAAATATTTTACCCTGTAATTTTGTGGGTACATATAAAATTTTTACAAAATATATTATTTTTCATTGAATAAACTATGAATATTATATGTTCCAAAGAAACTGGCTTATTTGAACTGAGAATATTAGAATTGTACTTATTTTATAAATGTCCTTGTTAACATTACCCACTAAATTTGTAAACACATTTTTAACCGCTAATTTACCAGCTAATTTATCAAAGGAGCTACTCTTTTTTCTCTTGAAATTATTCACATTCAGTACTTTTAAAAATAAATAAATACACTGTATTCATACTAAATATCAACAAAGAGTTGTAAATTTTTATCAGGAAGAAGAAAATGACAAGGTATGTTAAAATTTACTTATTCCAGCACCATATTTTCTCAACTCCTCTGGTTCATTCTGTTATACATTTCTTTTATTTTTTTCTGAATTATTGTTTGCAATTAGTATCTTAACAGAAACATATTTTATTTATTTATTTATTTATTTATTTATTTATTTATTTATTTATTTATTTTTGGTGGTACTGGGGTTCCTGGAAACCCTTCTACCTCTGGGCTACACTCCCAGACCTATTTTATACTTTTTTGTTTAGAAACAGGGTCTGTTAAACCAGTGTGGCTGGCTTCGAACCAGCACGATCCTCCTGTCTCTGCCTCCCAAGCACAGGTATTACAAGTGTGCATCACCACGCACGGCCATGTATTATTTTAAAAGGCTGAAAATAATTGGGTTTAAATATGAAACTAACAATTGTCATTTGATTAAGGTTAATCAATATTTGTTGTGCTACTACTTGATATTGAGTAATGGAGAAGTTAAAGAAAAAAAATTCCTTCTTAGTTTAAGTGTTATCCTTTCCCAAGTTTTGAGAAAGATTCTTATCCTCACTAGGCTTCAAACTTCTCATCTGAAAAATGGAGCAAACGCAAGCAATAAAGAGAGGTGAAGTGCTCCTTAGCATAGATTTCCTCTGTCATACATAACTCTCTTATCATTTTGCTTATTTTCATTATTGTACTTACAATTCACTAGTTAAAGTTTTTTCTATTATATTTTTAGTATTATTAGGTTTATGATACATAATATCTCAAATCTAAAAAATGATAAGAGGAATAAGAAAAATGAATTCACTGATTCAAATAAGTGGCATGAAATTGAAATTTACTTTTAGTTTATCACTACTAAAACCCCCAAACTCTCTCTATAATCAGTATATTATCACTCACAGGCTTGTTTTTAACAGAATATTGGCATATTTGATTGATTAAAATTATTGCATGGGAAAAATGCTGAGTAAAGGACATTGCACAACTAAAGTAGGCACTTTCTCTCCTACCATCACAATAGTTAATGAATATATATGTTCAGAGCTGGTGTGTGTGTGTGTGTGTGTGTGTGTGTGTGTGTGTGTGTGTGTATGAGAGAGACAGTGACAGAGACAGACACAGAGACAGAGAAAGACCCAAAGAGCTATTTGTACCACATCCAAGTGGAAGTTGACTGTTTTCTGATATTTATCTGATTCTGTTATCAAAACCTAACTAAATATCATTTTATCAGCAAAAATAATATCAGTGTATTCCTGTATCTATTTTTTTTTTATTTTCTAGTCTGGAAAAGCTGTATTCCACATTCTTTTCTATATCCCAGCAACCTAAGTTTTAATAATGGTCTAAAACTGCATAATACTTTAGTTACCTTATCATAGGAAACAAAGATGGATATGCTTAAAATGTCAAAAATTTTTGAAGTAGGTTCACATTTGACTGTCTTAATTTAGGCAATTTAGAAAACAATTTTTGCTCTAAGGTTTTTATGACATTTAAGACTTTTCCTCTAGAATATATTTGATTTTTAAAAGTTCTGGGTGTGGTGTTACAGGCTTGTAATACTAGCATTTGGGAGGCTGAGATGGAAGCATCATGGTTCGTGGACAGCCTCAGCTACTTAGTGAGACCTTTTGCAACTCAGTGAGACCCTGTTTCAAAATAAAGAATAAAATATTGGGCAGGGGGGTGTAGCTTCAAGGTAAAAATCCCTCTGGGTTTCATCCCCAGACCCATAAAAAAAAAATAAAAATTTAAATAAAAATTTAAAAAATTAAAATATGCTTTAAGAGAGATTCAAAATGGTGGCTGCCAGACACAGCACATCTCAGTAGCTGAACCAAATAAAGTTCAACTACAGAGAAGTCAGCGCCTTGACAAAGAAAATAAGTAGAGCTTACAAACCAAAACAATAACAGGAACCACAGCAGAAGGAATCTGGTAACTCTTAACTGTGAGATTCATTGCAAAAACCCAGAACACACAACGGACTTGCTGCAGACCTGCTGGTGCCATCAAAATCCACAGTCCCAAACTGGGAATCCAGGCTCTGGATGACATTAGTGCAATAGCCCCAAGGGGAAAAAATTCAAGGGCTTTAAATCACCCTCAGAGCTCCAACATCTTAAGCAGTGAGTGGCACCTGAGCCAGAAGCCCATGTGCTCACCAGAGACAACAACTACAGCAGCACGGCAAGCCCTCTAGAGACCCAGAGCAGGACCAGGCAACCGTCTGTGCCTAGAAAAGTGGCAGGACCCAGCGGCAGTGTAGGCACTCCAGAGACCCAGAAGAGGGCAGCCAACCTCATCATTGGGAACAGCACTGCTTACCTGCTGACATCTCTAACTTTCTACTACTAAGACTGGATGAGACATAATACTCACAAGCCATGGGAAGACATCAGAAAAACAGGCCCAAGAACCTTGAAAATACAAGAACTAGGAATAGTGGAGAGATAATGGAAATCACGAATACTGACCTACAAGAAATACAAAAGGGGAATTCTGAATCCTGATCTACAATATGATGAAAGGCCTCAAAACAAGTGTACAAGAAATGAAAGAGGAAATAGAGATACTAAGAAAGAATCAGACAGGGGTCTGGAATGAAATGAAAGAGTCAATAAATAAAATGAAAACAGCAATAGAAAAAAATTCTGAAAGATAAGATGGAAATGGAAAGTAGAATATTGCTGTTAGAAGACAGTTTACTCAAAACCAAAAACACAGTCAACAGCATACAGAAGTGATTAAAGCATCAAAACCTAAACGTTCAATAACAATTGGACAATATGAAATGTACTAACTTACCAATAAAAGGCATTGAAGAAGGAATAGAGGTACAGACCAAGGGCATTTGTAATCTCTTCAGAAAAATAATTTTAGAGAATTTTTCAAACACAGAAAGAGACTTGGACTTACACATCCAAGGGACATACAGAACACCATTAAGACAAGATAAAAAATGGACCTCCCCACGCCATATAATAACCAAAATGACCAACATCTAAGCCAAAGAAAGAATCTTAAAAGAAGTAAGAACAAAAGGATGGGTGACATTTAGGGGCAAAACAATATACAACCCAAGTCATGAATGCCAGGAGATACTGGTATAACATGATCCAGAACCTGGAAGAAAACAACTTTCAACCCAAACTGCTATACACAGCAAAATTATTATTCAAAATTGATGGAGAAACAAAATTGTTTTAAGAGAAGCAGAATCTCTAAAAATTTATGAATTTGAAGCCAGCATTAGAGAAAATACTTGAAGAAATAAACCATAAAGAAGAAAAAATAAGCAATTTTCAGAACCAGAGAAAAGATGAAGTTGATCAGCGGCACATCTAAGTAAAGAAGAAATAACATGATACCAAAAAGAAGACAGAACACAAACTGACAGGAAAGAAAAAATTATATTTCAATAATAACTCTGAATATCAAAGTACTTAACTCACCAATTAAAATACATAGACTGGCAATGTGGATTAAAAATATAATCCAAATATATGCTGTTTGCAAGAAACTAATCTTACAGCCAAAGACATTCACAGACTGAAAGTGAAAGGATGGAAAAAGATATATCATGCCAATGGAGACCATCTCTGATATCCAACAAAACAGAATTTAAACAAAACATATCAGAAGAGAAAAAGCAGGACACATCCTTTTGATAAAAGGAACAATCCACCAAGAAGATATAATGATAGTAAATGTTTATGTCCCAAATGTAGATGAAGCCACATTTGTAAAACAAACCCTTCTGGACATCAGATCTCAAATAGACCCAAATACAATAATTCTGAGAGACTTAAGCACACCTCTCATACCACTTGATCAATCTTCAAGGCAAAAGATGAGTAAAGACTCTGCAGAACTAAAGAAAACTCTAAACCAAATGGACCTAATAGACATATACAGAATATTTCAACCAGGAACAACAGAATACACATTCTTCTCAGCAGCCCATGGAACCTTCTCCAAAATAGTTCACATCCTGGGACACAAAGCAAGCACAAGCAAATTGAGAAGATGTACTATAATTCCCTACATCTTTTCAGATAATAATAGAATGAAAGTAAAAATCACCAACAGGAAACCCAAAATAAACTATTTAAATACATGACATTGAATGATACACTATTGAATGACAAGTGGTTCAGAGCAGAAATTAGTGGAGAAATAAAGAAATTTCTGGAATTAAATGAAAATACAGACAGAATTACCAAATTTTATGGGATACTTTGAAGATACTGTTAAGAGAAATGTTTATGGCATTGAGTGCCCACAAAAGAAGAACAGAGTCACCAAATAAACAATCTAATGACACTATCAAGGACCTAGAAAGACTGCAACAGTCTAATCCCAAAGCCAGCCAAAGACAGGAACTTATTAAAATCAGAGCAGAAATAAATAAATTGAGAAAATAATAATTCAAATAATCAACAAAAAGCTGGTTCTTTGAAAAGATTAATAAGATTGACAAAACCCTGGCCAACGAAACCAAAAGAAAGAGAACCAACTCAAATTATTAAAATCAGAAATGAAAAAAGGAGACATCACCACAGACAGTGAAGAAATTCAAAGGATTATCAGAAACTATTTTGAATTTTTATACTGCAATAGATTAGAAAACATGAAAGAAATTGATCATTTCTAAGCATATATAGCCTACCTAAACTGAACCAAGAGGACATAGCAAGCTTAAACCAACCAGTAGCAAATATATAATGTTTACATATATATATATATATATATATATATATATATATATATATATATACACACACACACACACACACACATATATATTCTGCCATCAAAGAAAAGCCCAGGCCCTGATGGGTTTCCAGCTGAATTCTACAAAACCTTCAGTGAAGAACTAATTCCAATAATTTACAAATTGTTCTGGGAAATTGAAAGAGATGTAATTGTCCCAAATTCCTTCTATGAAGCCAGTATCACATTAATTCCCAAATCAAATCATCCCAGAAAAACAAGGCTGTTTCAACATGTGCAAATCAGCTCCAGTAGTCTTTTGGCTGAGTTCATAGTGTCTTCTAGATAAAGGATCATGTCATCTGCAAATAAGGATATTTTTATTTTTCTCTTCCTATTTGAATTCCTTTTATTTTCTTCTCTTATTGCTGTGGCAAGAGTCTTGAGGACTATATTAAAAAGGAGTGGTGATAGTGGGCATTCTTGTCTTGTTCCTAATTTTAGAGAAAATTCTTGCAGTTTTTCCCCAATAAAAATGATGTGGCTTTGGATTTATTTATATTGCATTAATGATATTAAAATGAATTCCTTCTATTTAAATTTTTGCAGTGTTTTTAACGTAAATGGATGTTGGATTTTGTCAAATGACATTTTAGCAACTATTGATATGATCATGTTTTTGTTCTCAATTCTGTATATGTGGTGAATAACACATATTGATTTGCACATGTTGAAACAGCCTTGTTTTTCTGGGATGAAACCCATTTGGTTGTGGTGTACAATTCTCTTGATATGATTTTGAATGCATATTGCTAGTATTTTGTTTAAAATTTTTGCATCTATGTTCATGAAAGATATTGGTCTGTAATTTTCCTTTCTTGAAATATCATTATTTGATTTGGGGGACTCCAGATAATGAAGGGGAACTCTCAGCAAAGCTGTAAAGGAAGAATAGGAAAGGAAGAAGGCTGAGGTTGATTAATGGAGGAGCTACATCTGAATATGTGTAAAAATATGAATATAGCATGGTTAACCTGGACACTCATTGTTGGGAGAGGGGGATGGGGAAGTGGGGTGAGGGCACCAAGCACCATCTGAATGTATGCCATTTTCAATATGTTCCACCTAAAAATAAAAGTGAACAAATAAATAAAAATAAATGCTACCTCCTACTATGTGTATATATGTGAATATAACATTGTTAAACTGGACACTTGGTACTGGGAAAGGGAAATACAAAGGTGGGGGAGCACCAAGTACTGTATGACTGTATGCCATTGATGACATGATCTACATTATGATGTAAGAATATAATGCACCAATAAAATATTTAAAAAGGAAGAAAAAAGCCGGGTGTGGTGTTGCACACTTGTAATCCCCATGCTTGGGAGGCTGAGACAGGAAAATTGCACAGGTTCGAAGCCAGCCTCAGCTACTTAGTGAGGCTCTCAGCAACTTAGTGAGACCCTGTTTCCAAATAAAGTATAAAATAGGTCTGGGAGTATAGCCCAGAGGTAGAAAGCCTCTGGGTTCCACTCCCAGTATTACCAAAAAAAAAAAAAAAGAAGAGAAAACAATGCTTTACAACTGGTTGAAATGTGCACTGATACCTAACAAAATATTAGCTGTGTTTCATTTCATGTTTTGTTTTTGTTTTTTAATTTTTATTCTTAAAGTGTTAATTTTGCATAGGATGTAGAGTGTGATATTTCAGTACATTTATATAATGCGTACCAATCAGATAGAGTAATTAATATTTCATCTCATCATTTTTTATACTTGAAGACCTCAACTGTTCTTTTCTACTTCTTCATAAAATAAATACTAGATTATTTTGAACTCTAGTCATCTTGGGTTGCAGAACACTAGAGCTTATTTTTTCTTTCTGTGTTTTGTGATGTAATATCCAATCTTTCTCTAACCTCTACTCTTCTACTCCATAGTCAGTACTATGTTTTCTTCTATTTTTGTCTACCTTCTACTCTCTATATTTTTCTCTTCTATCTTCTACCTTCAGTAATTATTATTCTTTCTTGTACTTTGATACCAACATTTTAGCTTTCACATATGAGAAAAAACATGCAGTATTTTTCTTTCTGTTTCTGATTTATTTAACATCATGTTCTCCATTTCCATTCACTTTGCTAAAAGTGATAGTATTGCATGATTTGTATGTCTACATAATATTCTAGTGTATATACATTGATTTGGCTGTCCTAGGTCTTTTGAGGCTTTCATCTGGTTTTTTGGACTTTTTTATTATTGTGAAGAAAACCCTTAGTATTTTAATGAAAATGACAATAGTATTTAATGTGTAAATTACTTTGAGTACTATAGCATTTTGCAATATTACTATTTTCAATTTAAGTAAACAGGAACCATTTCCTATTTTAATTTTTTGTAATTTTTTATCAAAAAAGTCATTCACATTATTGAATAGTTATTTTCATAGAATATCTTAGTTATTGTGTGTGGGATTATTTTCATAATTTTCTTCTCAGCAGATTTGTTACTTATGTATAAAAATATGACTGCATATTGAATGCTGATGTTTTTTTCTGTAACTTTTTCCAAATTTATTAGTTCTTGTACTTTTGGTGGAGTCAGTAGGCTTTGTCTATGTATAGATTCATATAATCTGCAAACAAAAATTATTTTCTTCCTATTTTTATATATTTTGTTTTATTCTTCCATACTATCTTTGTTTAAAACATTCTGTACTATATTGAATAAAGAGTGATGAAAATGAACATTTTATTTTTGTTCAATATGTTAGAAAAAATGTGTTCCACTTCCTCCTGTTGAGTATTATGTTAGCTGTGTGTTTCTCATAATTCATCTTTATTATTTTGAGGTATGTTGGCCTCTAAACATAATTGTTTCAGAAATTTTATCATGAGAAAATGCTGAATGTTATCACATGTCTAAATATAGCTAACCCTGTATGGTTTTGTTTTCCATTGGTATAGAATATGTTCCCATTTCCTCGCTTTCAGTCTTTATTGATGAAGTGAATTTCTTATAGGTAGTATGTCACTGATATTTGTTCTCTATTTATTCAATCAGTTTATAAATTTTAATAGTGGAAGTTAATCTGTTTAAACTCAATGTTATTTACAAATAAAGAAGTAATCTTGTCATTTTGGTAATTTTCTTCCAATAATTTTTAATATTTTGTTTATTTTCTCCCTCCCTTGTTTATCTTTGTACTTTTTTCCCTATCTTGATAGGATTTTTTCTTTTCTCTTTTTGTTTTGTGTTTCTCCTCTTCAAGTGAATTTTGTACTCTCACTGGTTTTCATGATATTAGTTATATTTCACTTCTAAAGGTAATATTTTTTAAAACATCATTTTAAAGATTGTTCTGATAGTAATGCATTCCCTTAGTTTTTTTTTCCCTTATTTTTGTGAGGCTTTATTTCTCCATTTGTATATGATAGCTTTGCTGTATATAGTACTTTTCACTGGTAGTTTATTTCTTTTCATCAAAACTTTGAGTGTGTCATCTTATTTTCCTTTACTGTATGAAATTTCTGATGAAAAATTTGCAGTTAGCCTAGTGGCATTTTCTTTAAATGTGACTTGGTGATTTTCTATTGCTGTTTTTAGAATTCTTTGTTTTAGACTTCTGGATGTTGAACTATAATATGCTGTAGAGAAGATATTTTTGATTAAATTTCTTTGGGTCCTTTGGTCTTTCAGACTAGAATGTTTTCCAATATTAGGGAGAATTTTTAGATGTATTGAATGGACATTTTGTGCCTTTCCCCTTCTCTTTTCTTTCTAAAACTCATATAGTTTGGGTATTTATGTGTTTAATAATGTCCTATAAGTATTTGATGCTATTTTTTCATTATTTTAATTTTTATTTTCTACTTTTATTTTCTTTTAGTCTGACTAGGCTATTTCCAAAGACTTATCTTCAAGTTCAAAAATAAAATTACCTATGATAAGACTGTAATGCACAAATAAAAATATTAAAATAAATAAAAAATAAATTTTCTCTTGTTTCATCTAGTCTATTGTAAAGGCTTTTACCTATACTTTTTATCTGACTTATTGAGTTTTTCACTCCCAACATCTCTTGTTGGTTCTTTTTCTTAATTTCTTTGCTTTTGTTAAATTTCTTATTTTTAGGAATAATTCTTATATCTGATTGAATTGTCTGCAGTCTTTTGTACCTGATTTTTCTTACAATTATTGTTTTGAATTGTTGTTTTCAGTCATCTCACTTACAACATTTTCACCTGGGCCTGTTCCTAAACAGTTACTGTGTTCCTCTGGAGTTACTGTGTTATCTCTTTTTTAAACTTTGATCTCCCTATATTGATATTTGTATAGCTAGATCAGTTTCTTCTACCAGTTTTACAAAGTGATTTTGGCATAATTTCTGTGGCAACAAGAGCCTATCTGACTTTGCAACTTATATAGGATGGAACCAAACAGCCAGGCAAGAGTGGTGCACATAATGCTGGGGTAAGGCATGTGTTCTGTGGCCACTATAGCAGGCACCATATTTGTGGTGCTAAGTGTCCTTTATAGATTCTGTTATCAGGCAAGGGTGGGGCCATTCCAGACTGCCTGGGCAGATGCAATGCAATGTATCTATCAATGGTAGTAGACAATCAGTCAGTATCCATGGGTTATAGGTAGGCTAGGCAGGGTTCTTATGCAATGACTCTTGTCAGGTTTTGAGGACTGCATGGAGTCCAGGTACATATCACTATTGGCCTTGGCAGGTGTGGTACATCTTGTCTGGTAGTGGAGGCAGGGTGTCTGCTGTGTAGTGCAGAATTTAACTGTCAGTCTGTGAAAACTATGCAGTGGTGGGTTGACCCTAGTGTGCCCAGTTGACATGGTATCACTCCTGAAGTGCACAAATATTATATCTGTGGACAGCATGAATGTCAGGTGACACCAGCAGTTCATGGAGGGGAGTAATAATGGCAATAGTGTTGAGAAAAGAATCAGGTTGGTCTTAACTTCTTCAGGTCATTTGGTGTTGGGAGCTTCTTATATCAAATCCAATCTCTCCCTCACCCATAAACCTTTGACTTATGCCATTTTCTCCACCTTGGTCTTGAATATGCATGGAAGGTCTTTAAGATCTGATAAAAACAAACACAACTGTAGAACTACTAGATCTTTAATATCTGGTAAAAACAAACAAAACTGTAGAACTGCTAGGCATCTCTGTATAAAGAAATTACTTTCCTAAAACTTCTGATGTAAAAATGGATTAAAAATTTGTTCAGAGCACTTTTAATAATAATTTTAATAAGTGGCATTAACTTTTGACTTTTTATAAAAGTTAAGAATGTTTACATCATGATTTTTAATACCTTTACTACAAGAACTGCTTCATTTTGGCTAACATATTTTTATTAGATATGTATGTATGTATGTATGTATGTATGTATGTATGCATGTATTCATTTATTTACTGGAATTGGAGATTAAACCCGAGAGCATTCTACCTCCAAGCTACACCCACAGCTTTTTTTTTTTTCCAAACAAGGTCTTCCTACCTTACCATACACTGGTCTAGAGCCTAGGACACTTCTGTCTCATCCTCCCAAATACTGAGATTGCAGGGATGTGCCAATACCTAGCTATGTCCATATTTTTAAGTGATTAACACTAGTAACACTTAAATTATTGACTTATAATTTAGGAAATTATTGATATTTCTCCTCTGTTTTCTGAGTTTATTTATATTGAGCACATCTGCCTAGTCACTATACTTAAAAATAGTAATTTTAGCTATGCAAAAGATCTCCATATGTTGTTTTCCAAAGTCAAATGTTGTCCTAGAGCACTCAAAGGCCATCCTGATTTTTATCTTCTACCTATGTAAAATTTATTTTTCTCTTTGATTTTATAGTTCTTCAGATGGAAAATAATTTATTTACAGTATGCTTCATTATTGATTGCTCAGGTTTGCTAAAATAATCCTCATATTATACAAATCCTGTTTTTTGTTTCAGGGAAAGTATATTATAAGTCTAGCATTTTTTATTTCATTTATTTCTTTATATTAGAAAAATGTATATCAACATATGAATGGACTACAAAACTTTGGGATATGTATGCAATGGAATTTTACTTGGCCGTAAAAAAACACAATTACATTACACTTTACAAACACATTACAGGGAAATGGATGAAACTGGAGAACATTATGCTAAGTAACATTAGTCATTCACACAAAATAAGAAATCAGATGCTCTTCTGAATATGAAAAAGCTGGTGATAAAATGGGTCATAGAAGGAACTCTCGATGAAGAAAGGGATACTATAGATGAGCCAATAGGAGGACCTGAGGGTATGGGAAGGGGAAAGAGGGAAATTCTCTAATATTCGTGATGTACATCAACAAACATATCAAAGTCAATCACAAAGCCAAATATGATAAGAAGGGAGGGAGAGAGAATGGGGCAGGAATTGGGTAAGGGCTAATTGGGTGATGTGTGCATGATGCCTGCACCATCTTGTATTCCATTAAGAAGGATGACTACATCTTTGGTTAGGTTTATTCCTAGGTATTTTATTGGTTTAGAGGTTATAGTAAATGGAATAGTTTTCTTTATTTCTTTCATTGTGGATTCATTGTTGGCACAAAGAAAAGCAACTGATTTTATTAGGTTGATTTTGTATCCTGCAACTTTGCTGAATTGGTTAATCAGCTCCAGAAGTCTTTTGGTTGAGTTCATTGGATCTTCTAGATAAAGAATCATATCATCTGCAAATAAGGATAGTTTTAGCTCCTCTCTTCCTATTTGAATTCCTTTGATTTCCTTCTCAAATATGTAAAAGACCTCTACAGAGAAAACTACAAAACATTAAAGAAAGAAATTGAAAAAGACCTTGGAAGATGGAATGATCTCCCTTGCTCATAGATAGGCAGAATTAATATCATCAAAATGGCTATTCTGCCAAAAGTGATCTATAAATTCAATGCAATCCCCATTAAAATACCAACAACATTTCTCATAGACCTGGAAAAATCAGTTATGAATTTTGTATGGAGGAAGAAAAGACCCAGAATAGCCAAAGCAATTCTCAGCAACAAGAACCAGGCAGGAGGCATCACAATCCTGGATTCCAAATTATACTATAGAGCAATAGTAGTAAAAACAGCATGGTATTTGCACAACAATAGGCAGACTGACCAGTGGAACAGAATAGAAGATACAGAAACAAACACACACATGTATAGTCAATTGATCTTTGACAAAGGGGCCAAACTCATACGCTGGAAAAAAAGACAGCCTTTTCAACAAATGGTGCTGGAAGAACTGGCTATCCATTTGTAGAAAGTTGGATCTAAATTCTTACTTCTTACATGCACAGGAATCAACTCGAGATGGATCAAAGACATAGAAATTAGACCAGAGACTGTTAAGTTATTAGAGAAAGGCATAGGATCTACACTCCAACATATAGGCACAGGGAGTAACTTTCTCAATAAGACTTCCAAAGCACAGGAAATTAAAGTAAGAATTAATAAGTGGGATCTCTTCAAACTAAAAAGTTTCTTCTCATCAAATGAAACCATCTGAGAATCTAAAGAGGAAGCCTACAGAATGGGAGATCTTTACCAGCCACCACTCTGATAGGGGGCTAATATCCAGAATATACAAAGAGCTCAAAAGACTCTACACTAGCAAAACAACCCAATCAAGAAATGGGCAACTGAAATGAATAGGCATTTCACAAAAGAGATACAGATGGCCAATAGATACATGAAAAGATGTTCAACATCACTAGCCATCAGGGAGATGCAAATCAAAACTACGCTCAGATTCCATCTAACCCCAGTCATAGTGGCAAACATAAAGAAATCAAACAACAACAATTGCTGGCGAGGATGTGGGGAAAGAGGAACTCTTTTACACTGTTGCTGGGCGTGCAGAGTAGTTCAGCCACTATGGAGATCAGTATGGAGATTCCTTAGAAAACTGGGAATAGATCCACCATTTGATCCGGCTATACCACTCCTGGGTATTTTTCCAAAGGGGTTGACATCAGAGAACTACGTTAACATATGCATACCCATGTTCATAGCAGCACAGTTTATAATAGCCAAAATATGGAACCAACCTAGATCTCCATCAACAGATGAATGGATTGCAAAATTATGGGAAATACACACAGTGGAATTCAATTCAGCTATAAAGAAGAATAAAATAATAGCATTTGCAAGAAGATGGAAGGAACTGGAGAACATTATGTTAAGTGAGATTAGTCAAGCACAGAAAGAGAAGGGACATATGTTTTCTCTAATATGCCCAAGCTAGGGAGTAGTGGTAATACTAGTGGGAATCCAGATGATGGAGGGGAAATCTCAGCAAAGCTTGAATGGAAAGATAGGAGAGGAAGAAAGCAGAAGTTATTCAGTGGAGGAGCTACATACGAATATGTGTAATAGCATAAATACAACATGATTAACCTGGACACTCTCTATTGGGAGGGAGAAAGGCAAATGGAGAGGGAAGGACATGAAGCACAATGTACACCACTTTCAATATGTTCCGTGCACAAAAAATAAAAATTAAGAAATATATATTAAAAAAAGAAAAGAAAAACTCATAGGAGAAAAGGAGGGCTGATTCTTATAGATTGAAACTTAAAGGTTAAATCGATTAAATCAATTTGTGAAATTATTTGGATGTGAACTCAAATAAGCCAACTATTAAAAGATAGGCTTAGATAATCCAGGAAATTTAACATGGAGTGGATATTAAATTCTATCAAAGGGAAAAAAAAGGATGACTACAATGCACCAATATAAAGCTTAAAAAAAGAAAAAATGAGTTGCTGTTTTTTTTTATTCAATTTGACTATCTATTTTAATTGTGTTTGTCACCCATAATTACTGAAATTATCTATAGCTTTTCTCTATAAAAAAGCTTTTCTCTCAGTAATTTCATTTTTTAATCAAATCTGTCCTCCCTTTAATTTCTTCCTTTGGTTTAATTGTTGGTCTTATTGGTCTTTCTGTTGTCCCACAATTTCTTTCCTTGTGTAAAGATCATCTTCTTTTTTTCTTTATCTCACTTATTTTAAGCCATTCTACTTTTGTAAACTAATTTTATTAAATTAAGATATTATTATATTGTTTCCTACTTTCTAAAAATGGGTGGTATTGTTATTATCTTGAAGAATGATTTCCTAATGGACTTTCCTTCATATAAGCTTGTTCACAAATAAATGTAATTTTCTTTTAATTCATGTAAGGTCTTACTGTTTCATTTTTGAAATCTCTTAATATTTCTCATAACTCTTTGAAAAAATCTAAAACAAATTTTATAGTAAAATCTAAAAAAATCTACAAGGCCATTTATTATCAGCACACTCAACTTTTTTAAGAGCATTTCTATCTCACAAGCAGAACAACTCTCCTGTTTATTCATGATTTTCCTGCCATTTTTTTCCATTCCTTTTATCTTTAAAGTAGGAAACAATATAAATAAAATAAAAATGTCAGAGCTTTTGGTTATCTACTCTCCTAGATTTCTACAATTGCCTTGGTGATCTCATCTAATCTAACAGCTTTAAATAATATCTTTATGCCAATAATTTGGAAATATATATATCTACTATTTGCATCTGTTGTATCCTGCAGACACAGTGTCAATAAAATACTTAACACCTTTGGTGAATGAAGCCATCTTAAACCTAAATTAGAGAAAACATAGGTCTTTATTTCTTAAGTTATTTTGAGGTTTAAATTTTTTTTATTTACTTTGTCATATTTTTACTTTTTATACTTTTACTGGTGTATTTTATTCATACATCATAGTGAGGTTCAAATTCATATGAGGAAACATGTATCTCTATATTCAGAAACATAACATCCTTCTCTGCATCTTTTCTAAATACATTTCCAGAGTACTTTTTTTGTGGTCTGAAATGAGCAAATGCATGTGTACCACAGTCTACAATGCTATTTATCTCTAGTTCAAACTTTTATCATATCAAACTTTGCTACTAAAATGTCTAACGATGTGGTTTCTAATATTTAGACTTTCCACTTATTTCCTATATAAGAGCTACAAGTGATATTTTTCAAAAGTAAATGAAATCATATTATTGCCCTTTATAAAATATATTTGAGATTTTCTAATAAATTTCAAAAGACTTCATTGTCCAACAAAACTCTATGAAGTTGGTGTCTCCTTTGACTCTTTTTTTATTATCTTTCTGTCATTTTATCAACTCTGACAATACCCATAATCATTGCACTCCATTTTTTTGTCTTGGTCTTTGCAGTTTATGTTTTATAAGCATACAACAGCATCCCCCTATATATTACCATGGCCATCTCCTTAAAATTTAGCACAAATATACCCTTAAAAATTCTACCATATGATCCAACAATACTACTTCTGGATATCTACCCCCAAAAATGGAAACCAAACTACCAAACTAATGTATGCATATCTATGCTCATAGCCACACAATTCACAATTGCCAAACTATGGAACTAGCCAAGTTGAACATATTACAAAACTATGGGATATGTGCACAATGAAATTATACTCAGCCATAAAGAAGAACAAAATTATGTTATTTACAGGAATATGGATGCAACTGGAGAACATTATGCTAGGTGATATTAGTCAGTCACAAAAAAGTAAGAAATCAGATGTTCTCTCTAGTATGTGGAAGCTCTGAAGAAAATGGGTCATAGAAGGAACTCTAAATGAAGAAGTAGAAACTGTAAGCCAGGTTTGGTGGTGCACGCTTGTACTCCCAGCATTCAGGAGGCTGAGACCGGTGGACCACAATTCACAGACAGCCTCAGCTACCTAGCGAGGCCCTCCACAACTCAGTGAGACCCTGTGTCAAAATAAATAATTAAAAAATAGGGCAGGGGGTCTAGCTCAGAGGTCAAATGCCTCTTGGTTCCAGGCCCAGATCTCCCCACGCCCAAAATGGGAGAAACTATAGATGAGCAAATAAGGTGACCTAACTGAGGGGGATGGAAGGGGAAAGAGAGAAATTCCCTAATGTAATGTACATTTACAAAAATATCAAAATCAATCACTAAGTCAAACATGAGAAGGAGGGAAGGGGGGAGGGAATGGAAAGGGAATGGGAAGGGAATTGGGAAAGGGCTAAATGAGTGATATGTGCATGCATGCCTTTACAATCGTGTATCCCATTAAGATGTATGACTACAATGCACCAATAAAAAATTTAAAAATCCCTTTTTACCACCTATAAAACAAACTTGACTATATCATTTTTATTACATACCTCTAGTTCACTTTAAAGTAATTAAAACTATCCAAAACTGTTTTTCAGTAATGTATTTTGTTTTAATTTTTCTCCTGCTACAACAAAATATAAACACTACAAGAGCAAAGACAATAATTCTTGCTCTTTCTAGCATATCTAGAGTCCCAGGCTCATTATTTGGCATATTGAAATTATTTAAATGTGTTGAATAACTAAAAGACTAAATATATCTGGAGAATATTAAAATGATCATGTAGGAGTAAATATTTATAACCCAACCATAGGTTTGAGTAAATATTACTTGAAAACTTCTGACTCTATAGATCAGAGATAAATGCAGTAATGAGATTATGCGGGCCCTCCCCACTTTGAGATCTAGTGTTTCTCTAGTGTTGCTATGGGTTGTTTCATTTTAAAAATGTTAATTGACACACTACTTATGTTTTACTCTAACATTTGGCAAATTACCTGTTAGCCACTTTGAAATTTGTTAAATTAAGCAGAGAAAAGATGATTCAAGAAATGACTAAAAACCCAGAGGAAACAAATCAATGTAATAATAAATGGTTTTATCAGTTATCATTGTCTTTTTAAAAATATTTTGTTATTGGAGAAAAATGTCAGTTCATAAGATATTGCTGTAAGCTCGAGATGTGTTTTTAAGTGCAATGGTGACCATAAAAGAAAATACTTATAAAATATACATAAAGGGGAAATAAATCAAAGCACGTTGCTACAAAAATATAAACAAAATACAAAGTATACAAAGGAAGGCAATAACAGAGGGGAAAGAAGGGTCTAAATAGCTATAGAATATGTAGAATATGTAGAATAATAAAACTGCTAGCGGCTCTTGTTTAGCTGTGGGATTCAGGCCATATTCCATCCATCAGACAAGCACAAGTAGTCATGGGGTTTTCAACACCAAATCTGTGGTCTGAAGTCTATTTACTGTAGATATGTTGCTTATGTTTTCCAGGACATGTGCATGCAGCATTTGGGCTTGTAGTGCTAGTTTTTATGTTCCTGGATATGTAGAGTATTAGGAACATTTCCTTTATGCCCACTAGTTGAGCCTGGGTGGTGCTGGGATTTGTGGCTTTAGTATATGAAGTCATAGAGTTGCAAGGCATGGAGGGAGATGTCTCTAGGTCACAAGGGAAATCCTCTGGGGGTGGTTATGAGGTGGGTTTTTTTTTTTTTTTCCCCATTGCTAACGATAGTCCTGGAGCTGAAATGCATAGATAGTCCTTTCCCTTAATCTTCAGATAAAAAATAGGATGGTACTAGACTTGTGGCATCAGTGGTCCCAAGGATGTGGGCCAGAAATGAGACCTTTCCTCCACCTCACCAGAAGAGTGTAGATATTAACAGGGTTTAGGGCCATTGATTAGAATGTTCCTAGAGCTATGTGTCTGAAATTTGACTTTTTCAAGCTCCTGCACAGTTGAGGCTAAGTCTTTTCTACAAAGTTATCATCCCAAGGTTTGAGGCTGGGGAAAAGTCCTTTTCTGGGTCCTGCCAGCTGAACGCAGTTGGTGAAGTGCATAGGTACTGTTTACAGCCACATTTCTGGAGCTGCAGGGTTTGGCTGTAAACTCTCATTTCTCCTACTGCAGGTGAAACTAGGACTTTAGAGCAGTGGCTACAGCCCCAAGGTTGTTTAGATGAAGAGGAGAAATTGTTCTGATTCCAACAAGTAAAGAGTTATTGGGACTCAGGCTATGCCAGTCACTGGTCTTGAAGCTTCAGAATGCTGAGGGATTTGTCTTCTGTCAGGTGAGACATAAACTGCTCCCAGACTTTTGGCTGGGTCAACCATTTTGTTTCCAGCTCCTGAGCCAAGATGGTGTTTGGCAGTAGCTGTTGGGGTAGTCATGGGTGTTGACTTAGAGCAGAGGAGTCACTTTTAGACAACTCAGTTCCCCAAACTGAATGTAAATCTAGCAATTAACTGAAATTCTCCTGCAATTAACATTGCCAGTCACATGCTAGCCACATGCTATGATTGGGGTTGGTAGAAATTTCTTATTTACCTTTTGCCAGAAGCATTGATTTCCCCTGACCCAGGCTTGGGAGCTGAGGCTACAATTTTGAATTGCTTTGTTCTAGTTTGGTTTTCTTTCTGACTCCTTGTGTCACAAAGGGTCGATGTTACTTCTTTGTTAAGTTCTCTTCTCAGTGACAGAGTTATCCGCAGAGTACCCCAGTCATCTTGTATTATTTCTGTGCTATACTCAGGTGTTTTTTGTTTTTGTTTTTTTTCTGGTGGTACTGGGGTTCCTGGAAGCCCTTCTACCTCTGGGCTACACTCCCAGACCTATTTTTACATTTTTATTTGGAAACAGGGTCTCCTAAGCCAGCGCGTGAGGCTGGTTTCGAACCTGCGTGATCCTCCTGTCTCTGCCTCCCAAGCGTGCGTCGCCATACCCGGCTACTCAGGTGTTTTAATTAGGGCTTTTTTTTTTAGCTCTTCTAATGTTATTTTATAGATGAACAGTTATTAAAACTAATTTCTTTGTAGGGAAACAAGCACTGCATAGTCTTAGCCTATCACTTTTATTGTGCTGACCTTTATTTTATATATAATATTTTAAATAATCTCTAAAATGTTTGCCAAAGCAACTGAAGCATTTTACATCCTTTGCAGCAATATATAAAAACTTCAATTGCTTTACACCCTCACTGATATTTATTTTCTTGTGTTTTTTTAAAATTGCCATCCTAGTGAATGTAAAATTTTACCCCATTGTATTTGTTTAATAGTGATATTAAAGAGTTTTACGTGCTTGTTTTGTTTCTAAGTAGTATCTGTTCAAAACTTTTGCACACTTTTAGTCTATCCTTTTGCTACTAAATTGGAAAATTATTTATATATTATGGATAGTAGACCTTAATTAGATTTATGATTTTAGATTATTCTCTAATTATGTAGTTTATCTTTTCACTTTTGTGCTAATATCCTTTGATGCACGAAAGTTATTCATATGTGTGTGTTGTTGTTCTTGTTCAGGGTACAACCCAGGGGCATTCTACCTTGCAGCTACACCCTCAGCTCTATTTCTTAGTCTTTAGTTTGAAACAGGGTCTCACTAAGTTGCAGAGGGCTTCAATAAGTAGCTGAGGCTGGCCATGAACCTGCAATTCTCCTGTCTCAGCCTCCTAAATACTGGAATTACAAGAGTGTGCCACCACACCCAGATTCACTCCCATGCTTTAGATGTCCTATATCAAAATTCACTGCAAAGATCATGAAGATTTATCTTTATTTTTCATCTAGGAGATTAATAATTTTAGGCATTTTACTTTTCCACTTTGAACTTTTTAAAAAATATGGTATGATGTAGTGTTCTAGTTTTACTGCTTTAGGTGTGAATAATCACTTCTTCCTTTATTATTTGTTGAAAGAACATTAGATTTCTCAGTAAATGTAATTACAACATGTGCTAAAAATCTACTACTCATCAGTATGAATTTTTTTCTGGCTTCTCAGCTATATTCCACTCGATTAAATGGCTCTTCTTATACCATTATCATACTGTCTTGCATGGAGTAGCTTTACAGTAAGTTTTGAAACCAGAAAAATATAATTAATCTTTGTATCTATTTTAAATATTTGTTGATATTCGAGAGTCTTTGCAATTCCATATGATTTCGAGGACTTTATTTTTTGGGGAAAGGGGACATTATTATTCTGATAAAAATTTCATAAAACTGAATGTTACATTGGTTATTACTATCATCTTAACAATATTACATCTTCCAATCCATGAATACCAAATGCTTTCCCATTGTAGTTTTTAAAAATATGTTAAGAATACAAGTGGTATAAATATTTTCTCTTAATTGTAACTTTAACAAAGATATAAAACTATTTGATCTGTGCATTAATGGTAAGATTTATTTCTACATGTTTTATTCTTTTGGATACTATTACAAGTGGAAAATTTTTCCTTAGATTGTTCAGTGCTAATATAGAGTCATAGCTAATTTTTTAAAAATTTTGAACACTGAAAATTTTCTAAATTTATGTATTTCTTGGCAGTATTTACAGAAAGGATTTTGTCATCTGTATAGACTGAAATAAGTACTAATAAAGAGTAAATTGATTTTTAAATTTTCTTTGTGATTTCTATTGTAAGATGTCTAAGGATGTTTCTTAAATTTTCTCACTATTGAGCTTAAAATTGCTTCTCTTGAGACCAGAAATGTATTATTATGATACTTACCTTTTAATATCTGAGACATTTTGTGGCTCAAAATATGATATATTTCCTAATTTTGTGTACTTTTAGAATGAGAATTATGTACATGTATTTGTTTGGTAAGATATAAAACAGATCTCTATGTGTCTACAAAACTATACAGATCTATCTGTAGATATAAATTGTACGGTAGAGACATTGTTATCACTTTTCTGTTCATCTTTTTTCTAGATGATCTATATTTTATGAAAATTTTTGCATTAACAATTTTTATTGTTCTGTTTGTCTTTATTTTTAGTTATGTAGAAAATACAATTCTGAGACCGATATTTATTTAGTTACCTTTTCTAGCATTCTTTATTTACGCATACTGCTTTGACTTACATTAACTGATTTCTAAATTCAGGTTGAAGTATTCTCTTTATCTTTTCTTGTAGCAGCAAATAAGTCTCTCGGATTTTGTTTAACTGTAATGTATGGCTTATTCTTTATTTTTTGAGGAATAGTTTTGGTTGACAGTTTCTTCTCTTTAGGGTATTTTTAGTAGATCATGCTACTATGTTCTAGATTTCATGATTAAAAATAAGAAGTATATTATTGAAGATTCCTTTTACATTGCATGTTCCTACATTTTTATGTTTTTGAGATGCTATTTAACAGTTTAATTATGATGTATTTGTGGTTTATCTCTTTGGGGTTGATACTAGAATTTTTTAGCTTCTTCGATGTATAAATTATATCATTCATAAATTTTGAAATTCTTTAGTTATAGTCTTTGTCTCCTTTATGTCTCTCTTTTCATTGGAGTACTCCAATAATCCACTTAAAATTGTCCCATAGATATATTAAAATCTTTTTAGTTTTTGAATATTTTTTCGTCTAAAACTTAATGATTTCTATTGTTTCATCTTTAAATTTCATTATACTTTTTTCTGTATTCTCAAATCTGCTTTTGAATTTTTTCAGTTATTATTCGTTCCTACTTCATAATTTTGCAGTTATTATTTGCTGCTCTTATAATAATTTCTATCCATTATTTTCTCAATTTTTTTTTAGTTATGTGCCCATTATTTCTTTCTTTCTTTTTTTTTTTTTTTTTTTCCGGTGGTACTGGGGTTCCTGGAAACCCTTCTACCTCCGGGCTACACTCCCAAACCTATTTTTACATTTTTATTTGGAAACAGGGTCTCCTAAGCCAGCGTGCGCGGCTGGCTTCGAATCTGCGCGATCCTCCTGTCTCTGCCTCCCAAGCGCGGGGATTACAAGAGTGTGTCACCACGCCCGGTCCCATCATTTCTTTTAAACACTTAATTGAAAAGCTTTATTTTCTGTGTCTGAACTTCCTCAGAACTTTTACTGTAAATTTAACTTTTTCAAATGAAAAAGGTATGCTCTTTTTATTTAATTAATTAATTTATATATTTTGGTGGTACTGGGGTTCCTGGAAACCCTTCTACCTCCAGGCTACACTCCAAGACCTATTTTTTTTATATTTTTATTTGGAAACAGGGTCTCTTTAGCCAGCAAGGCTGGCTTCGAACCAGTGCGATCCCCCTGTCTCAGCCTTCCAAGCATGGGAATTACAAGCGTACACCACCACCACGCCGGCTTCTCCTTTTTCTTTTTATGCCTTATCATTTTTGTTGTTGAAAAACTGGAAGTTTGAATATTTCAGTGTGGTAACTCTAGAAATAAGATTGTCCCCCTTCCCCAGATTTTCTGATATCAATAGTTTATGTTAGCACTTGTATATTTATTTTTTAATTTTTAATTTCAGATAAGTAATTTATATTCAATATCCATAACAAAAATTATATTCCTTTCCTTTTTTTTGCTCTGTTCTAAATTTTATTTTTAATATTTTGTTGGTGCATTGTTGTCATACATCTTAATGGGATACAAAATGGTGGAGACATACATGCACACATCACCCAATTAGTTCTTACCTAATTCCCGCCACATTCCCTCCCCCTTCCTCCTTCTCCTGCTTGACTTGATTGACTTTGATATATTTATTAAAGTACATCATGTGCATTAGAAAATTTCCCTTTTTCCTCCTCCTGTCCCCTCAGTTAGGTTGCCTTCCTTGCTTATCTATAGAATCACCCTCTTTAACTAGATTTTCTCCTATGACCCATTTCTCCCTAGCTTTTGCATATTAGGAAGAACATCAGATTTCTTATTTTTTCTGACTGACTAGTCTCACTTAGCATAAGTTCCTCCAGTTCCAACCATTTCCCTGTAAATAAAGTAATTTTTTTTTTTATGGCTGAGTAAATTCCATTGTATACATATCTCAGAGTTTTGTAATCCATTCATCTGTTGATGGACATCTTGGCTGGTTCCATAGTTTTGCAATGGTGAATTGTGTAGCTATGAAATAGATATGCATGCATTATTTGGTAGTTGTTTTTTCTTTTTTTTTCTTTTTTGCCTAGATACCCAGAAGTGGTATTGCTTCTGGGTAGCTAGGCAAAAAAGTTATAAGTTATAAGTTCATTCCCATTTTTCTGAGGATCCTCCATACTGTTTTCCAAAGTGGTTGCACTAATTTCCAATCTTACCTACAATGTTTCAGAATTCCTACTTCTCCACATCCTCTCCAGTATTTGTTGTTGATTGTGTTTTGAGTGATTGCCATTCTAGTTGGAGTTAGGTGAAATATCAGGGTAGTTTTGATTTGCATCTCTCTGATTGCTAATGATGTTGAGCATCGTTTTCATGTATTTATTGGCCATTTTAATTTATTTCCTCATGAAGTATCTATTTAATTCACTTGCCCATTTTTCAGTGGATTATTTGTTTAATTAGTGCTGTGTTTCTTGAGTTCTCTGTATATTCTAGATATTAGTCCTCTATCAGAGGAGTAGTTGGCAAAAATCTTCTACCATTTTGTTGATTCTCAATTGAGGTTCTTCTATAGATTCAATGCAATATCTATTAAATTACCAAAATTTTTTCCCCAAAGACATAGAAAAATCAGTCCTTAAATTCATCTGGAACAACAAAAAAACCCAGAATAATCAAAGTAGTTCTCAGCATCAAAAACCATGCAGGAGAAATCACAATACCTGAATTAAAACTATACTACAAAGCCATAGTAATAAAAACAGCATGGTACTGGCACAAAAAACAGATACATAGACCCATGAAACAGAAGACTCAGAAACAAATCCACACACTTACAACCAATTGATTTTTTTTACAAAGGGACCAAAAATATACACTAGAAAAAATATATCCTGTTCAAACAAATGATATTGGACAAACTGGTTAACCATATGCAATAAAATGGAAATAAATCCCACTTTCTCACCCTGCTCAAGAATCAATTCAAGACGGATAAAACACCTAGAAACTAGACCAGCGACCTTAAGGCTCCTTGAAGAGGGCATAGTTCCAACACTGTAACACATAGGCACAGGTAAAAACTTTCTCAACAAGACCCCAAAGGTGCAAGAAACTAGAAAGCGAATCAATACGTGGGAATGCATGAAACTGAAGAGCTTCTATACAACAAATCACTTTGTATATTTAGTAAATTTTCCAAAGTACTTTTCCAAATATTTTATTACTATTGGGGAGTGTTCATTGCAGTCTATATTCCATTATTTCAGATAGAAATTTGTTAGAGATTTTTCCATATATATGTTGATTCAAAAGGAAAATGAAATACGTCCCAGTTTCTGCAGATTAGGTTTTGATCTATATCACTTTTTTAATATAAGTCAGCACACATAGAACTCTGCTTTAATTTCTTTTTTTTTTTTGGAAAATTTAGTTTTATACAAAATGTATATGCTTAGCATCTTCTCATGTCTATTGTGTCATGGTGATACACATTGTGCACCATTTTTCCAAGAACATGGACTTTTTATTCCATGAATTTTCAATAATGTTTTATATTCCCAAGCTTCAGAATGATCTAATGTTTGCCCCTTCTGATATGCCTTCACTCAGGCAGGCACAGTCAGTATGATGCTATCAGTTCTAGGAAAGCATTTCGGCCTGATGGTAAAGAAGGAATAAATAAAAGCTCCTGTCCTTGACTCTTAGGAATCTAAGTAGGTCAGTACACACAAACATAGTGTTTTTAAAAATTAAGTAACTTTAGCACTCAATTCCAATAAGCTGTACTAGGAAATTGATGTGCCATTTACATGGTTATGATACTGCTCTGCTAAGGAGTTAGATAAATAATAACAGATGTATATTCTTTTATGAAAATTCCATTATTATTCTCTTCAGTGAGCAGTCTCCAGGATCTAAATTTGGATTATATTGAGTTCTAGAGTTTAAATTTTAAAAGTTGATTCTCTTAGTATTTTCCAGCTTACTCTTGCTTTAACAGATGGACCTTTAGAATATTACTTTGCCAGTTTCTTAGATTACTCCTTGTCTGATTTTGACTAGGTTGCAGACTATACCTTTCTATCAGATGCATTAGCATTAGGTTTTAGAGAAGAAAATATATATGCTTTTGTTAAATTCACCATCACAACCAGATTAAACATTTAGTGAAAAGTGCCACTTCACTGATAGGCAGTAGCATTTCTATACACTAGGGTTTCACCTATGGATACCATTCACATTTTACCCAGAAAAATTCCATTGCATTACTCTATTTTACCTCTTTTGAAAATTGTAATAGTTGATTGGAAATGAGTTTTGATAACTGATATAATTATACCTTAATTTTCATTTAATAGAAATATTTTAATCTATTATACACTCCATGTTTTTTATGAACTATTAAGTAGATCAGAAAGAATTTGCTTGTTTTTAAATGTGGTAACATTTTTATTAAGGTAAATGGTTTCTATATTTCATCTTTCTAAAAATCATTTTATGGCAAGTGGCATATTAATTAGAAAGGCGGGGAGTCAAATTGAAAGACTGAATAAAAAAAAAGTTATCTTTTAAAGACAAAGTAAAATTAAGGCAAATTTTATTCTTTACCTATAACTTGTTTGACTTTATTGAACAGACCTATATGAAATCTCATATCTCCTTCACCATGGATATAAAAAAACAGTCCCCAAGAAAGGAACTTTTGATGAATATCCACGTTTAAAATATTGAGATAATATATACACAAGGTAGGAAAGCAGAAAAACTTGCATCTCTCCATTAAAAATGTTTGTGCGGGACATGGCAGTGCACGCTTGTAATCCCCCGTGCTTGGGAGGCAGAGACAGGAGGATTGCACAGGTTCAAAGCCAGCCGCAATGGCTTAAGAGACCCTGTTTCCAAATAAAACACATATATATATATATATATAGATATAGATAGATAGATAGATATAGATATACACACACATATATACACATATATATACATATATACATACATATACATACATATACATACATATACATACATACATATATATATATATATATATATATATATATATATATATATATGTCTTGGAGTGTAGCCCGAAAGTAGAAGGGTTTCCAGGAACCCCAGTACGACCCAAAAAAAGTCAAGATTTTGTGAAAATTTTAATTTAATGAATGCCAAGATACTAAAAATAAATAATTCAGCAGCAATTTTAAAATTTGTATTAAGTATAATACCTATACAAAATTAATGTAACATTTTAACAAAAAATAAGTACCCATACCATTGACTGAAAGATAAAATGTATAATAAACTGATATGTAATTAAAGTGATCTCAATTTCTATAGTGACTCAATTTCTATAGTCACTAAAATTGGCTGGAGGTAAAAGTTTATTAACTTGTAACCAAAATGTAGCTTTTTCTTTAATTATGAATTCACTAAAAAGCCAAGATTATTAGTAGTAGTACCTATAGCTTAATTACCAATATAAATTAAGGATATATTCAAAGTCACTTGTAGCTGTTATGTATATCTAAGAATATGTTGTGCTTGATACAGTTTCAAAATAATAGTAGTCACTAGATCCAGTGCCAGAAATCCTGTGATCACAGCCATTGTGCTAACAGATGCTTCCATGGAGCTAGGCTCACACCAGGCTGGTCAGTACTCAAGAGCCATGTGATAAAGTTTTATGTTCTCACACAATTAAAGTTTAGTTCAATACTCCTAGTTTGTAATTGTGCATTGATCAATATTTTAAATTTTTTTAAAGTTTTGTAAAATGGGGAAGTTTGGATGATAATTCTACACTTTCTAATACAACAAGATTAGGGTTTTCACGTCTTACAATCTTTCCTTGTAGCATCCTATAAAATTATGTTTGTCAAACATAAGATGTTTCAAACTATTGAAAATAATAAAGTCATATAGTTCCCCCAAATTTAAAATGGTTACTGGACTATGAATGATAAGAAAGTAGTTTCTTTTTCTACTAGTGTTCCATATTTTTACCTATAAATTTAAAAAATTTTATGTATATAACTTTTTTTATTTAACTTTCTGACATTGTTCCTCAAGGTGTTGATAACCTTCTTATTACCTTCAATATAAAATTGGTTACAACTTTTATGTATTCATCTCCTTTTACAAAATATTATTACATTTATTTATTTATTTATTTATTTATTTATTTATTTATTTATTTATTTATTTTTAAGTACTGGGGATGGAACCCAAGGGCATTCTCCCTCTGAGCTTCACCCCAAGTCATATTTTGTAGTCTTTTTTATTTTTTATTTTATTTTATTTTATTTTTGCAGGTCTGAGGATGGAACCCAGGGACATTTGATCTCCAAGCTACAAACCCTTCCCTGTTTTTTATTCTTTATTTTGAAACAGGGTCTCACTAAGTTGCAGAAATCCACACTAAGTAGTGGAGGCTGTCTGCGAACCATGATCCTCCGGTCTCAGCCTGCAGAATGGTGGGATTACATGTGTGCACCACCACACCTGGCCTTTTATTCTTTAGATTTATGCCAATGCCAAGAAAATAGAATTCACTTTTTGCATGTTCATTTGGAGAATGGCTAAAAGTTATTTCTCAGTTAAATATTTTTATTTTGTTCTTAAAATAACTAAAATAAGTTTTTCATCTTATTGTTATAGATGGAGTACCTAAAATGCTTGAAGAAGCTTCAATTTTTTCTAATTTAGCAAAAAATCATGCTCATCATAGTGTTACCTTTTATAGATACATGCAATGAAAATAGAAATTCTTCACACAAGTATAAATGTTTTTACAATCATCATAAAGGCCTGATGATTTCTTTCATTTTTAAAAAGATTTTGTACAAAACATTGGAGAAATAGTACTTCACTACTATTCAGAGGTTTACTGGTTTTGAGAAAAGGTCTTATTGCAGAACAGTCAATTGTGTCTGGTCTCTACTTTTTTTAAAAATGAAGAAAATCTAATATGACTCAATAAAATTTTTCTGTACTGTGAAGTACAGATATAAGAGTAAGGTCATAAAAGTGGCCCTAATATGGTATTGTCATTGTGTTTTCAAAAGAGAAATCAGATCTCTCTCTCTACAAGTATACAGAGAAATGGCCATTTGATGGCAGAACTAGAATGTGTCTATGAGCTCAAAAGTAAGAACTTAGTAGAAATCAACACAGGCAATATTTTGACCATGTATGACCAGCCTCTAGAACTATAAGAAAATATATTTTTGTTGTCTAAGCCACCTAACCTGTAGTATTTTGTTATGACAGCCAGATGACTAATAAAAAATTCTAAGCAGCTCAAGATGCAAGATCTTATGCTAATGGAAACAATGTTTTCTTATTAAGCTAAATTACAAAATATAATAAATGCTAGAGAAACTTATTTAACGTATAGAAACAGATAACCTTAAAAACACTGCATATTATGAAAATTCTAAATTAAACTAATTAGAAAATTAAAAATTAGGTTCTAGTAAGATGGCAAGTGAGAGTAGCAGCATGTATGAATCCTGCTGACTCGATCCCCATTGTCCCCAAAACTGAATGCTACAAAGCGAGATAAAACAATCAGCAGAAGAATAAGAACATTAAACACAAGTGACAGAAAAAAGACTAGAAGACCATCCAGAGAGGTGAAAAACAAAACCCCACCCACAGTGGCAGGCGCCTACTTGGAGGCAAGCTTCCCACACAGCACTGTGCACCAGTGAGGACAGGAGAACAAGGATCTGAAGGGAGAAGCAGCAGATGCATGGGGTGCAAGTCAGCCTGTCCAAAGACCTGCTACAGCAAACGGGAGCTAACCAAGCCACCGAGGAACCCACAGTTGAGCTCAGCACCAGAATAGAAAATTCCCAGGCTGTGATGCCATTAACCCAGTGACTGCCCAGCACACCATGCTCCCCAGGGTTCCAGCCAGTGAGCATCAGAAGTACCTCCCATTTGTGACAAACATGGAGAAATTAGACCTGATCAACACTAACTGTGGAGAACAGAGGCTCCACATTAATGGTGGCAGAGAAAGACCTAGACTCCAAACTGGCAGAAAGCAAGAGGGTGACCTGTGCTTAATACCTAACACAGCCGAACCAGTAGTGGCCATTTACATAGATGAAGAAAATCTCAGAGAACCAAACTCACAGCAGGAAGGGTACCAGTGGTATTCGGTACCTGCACAGAAAGAGACTGCAGCAGACCTATATGCTGGATAGTCATTAGGTTGCAGAATTGCATTAATTCGTGGTTGAGGTTATTTTGGTTTTGTTACTTTTTGTGTGTGTGAGTGCGTATACCTGGTTTGTTTTTTTGTTTTGTTGTTGTTCTGTTTTGTTTTTTATTTTTAACCTGTCCCCATAGCCTCTCCCAAGCTTCTTCCTCTGTACATACCAACTCTATTTTCACTATCCCTTTACTATCTTTCTTCTGCTGTTTAGCTCTCCTTTGTCTTGTGTCAAACCTACTTCATATAATTATACCACAAATTCTACATTGTTTACTAGAACACTACTTTATCCTTACTATCTCTAACCTCTAGTATATAATATTATATACCAAACTCATACTTTCTCTCTATTCAACTCTACCTAAGATTTTACCCTATTCTTCCATTTACTCCTGCACTTCCCTCCTTCCTCAACCTTCACTATTGAATACAATACAAACTGTCCTTGGATTTACCAGCTGACACCTAGAAACTGAGAGAAATTTGTCAAAAGCAACAGAGGCAAGCGTCTGAAGCCATGAAAAGGAGGAATAACAAAGGAACAATGAGCACCCACAACTCCACAACTACAGAATCTGATAACGCAGAACTGCAGAGGTCTCCAGAAGGTCAAATCAGAACTAAAGGCAACAAAAACAAAAGACAAAGTGACATTCAGAGGGAAAACAATTAAAATCACTCCAGACTTCCCAAACCAGGTCATGAAAGCCAGAAAGGCTTATATTCTAAACTCTGAAACAAAACAACTTGCAGCAAAAATTTCCTACCAGCAAAACTATCTCTCAAATTAGACGGGGAAATAAAATTCTTCCATTACAAGCAGAAGCTGAAGGAATTTATGTCTTCAAAACCAGCACTAGAGAAAATACTCAAAGAGAGCAACTACAAAGAAGAAATAAGAAATTCATGCCAGAAACAGAGAAACAAGAATTTTCATCTAGCAGACAACTAAGAAGAGAAGAACAAACAATATTTCATACAGAAGTAAAATCTCAACATGTTGGGAATTAAAAATCATCTCTCAATAATCACACTGAATGTAAATTGACTCAACTCCCCAATAAAAGGACATAAAGTGGAAAAATGGATTAAAAATCAGATTCCATCTATCTGCTGCTCGCAAGAAACACACCTTATAAGTAAAGAAAGAAACAAACTCAAGGAAAAGGGTTGGAGCAAGGTAATACATTCCAATGGAACACGAAGACAGGCAGGAGTAGTAACTATAATATCTGACAAGTTAGACTTCAAGCCCAAGTGTATTAGAAGAGACAAAGATAGTCATTTTTTTACTGGCAAAAGGAAAAACCTAGCATGAGGAAATAATAGCATTTATGCTCCAAACTTAGGTACAGCTACTTTCATAAAACAAACTCTTTGTGATATTAAGTCATATATGAATCCCAATACTATAATACTGGGAGACAACAAACTAAAAGGTATGTGAATACGTGCAACTGCATGAAACCGAAGAGCTTCTGTTCAGCAAAGGAAACTGTCAGGATCCTCAACTGAGAGCCAACTGGGATTAGTTTGGTAGTTTTGTTTGCTTTCTTTTGGATAGATACCCAGAAGTGGTATTGTTGGGTCAATGGTAAATTAGTTCCCACTGATTAATTAAATTAGTGTCACACTTGATTAGGGTCCTGCTTTAATGATATCATTTTAAATTCTTCATCTTTCTAAACGCCCTGACTCCAAATATAGTTATATTCTGGCATACTAGGAATAAGAACTTAAACATGAGAATTGTTTTAAACACTCTTAAGTGCACACATGACAGAGGAATTTCAATAAATATTTGCTGGTTGCTTATGGGTAAATAAATGATTCTCAGTTGCAAAAGAGAAGTGTCTTTGTGACTGCTCTTTAATGTTAATCATTAAAGTGCTAGCAAGGGGAATGTGTTCATATTATTCTGGACAGCCTAAAGTTCATGTGGCCCCTCTGTAACCAGTCCCCCTCTTCCTTTTTGCCTTAATTATTAGGATACTATTATAACTAAGAATCCAGACACATCTGTCTCATATTTTCATGAGACCAGTCTTTCAAAATCTTCCTTCCTTTCTTCCTTCTTCCTTTTTTCTTCCTTCCTTTCCTTCCTACTTTCCTTCCCTCCCTCCCTTCTTTATTTTCTTTTTTCCTTCCTTCCTATCTTCCTTCCCTCCATCCTTCCCTTCCTTTCTTCCTTTTTCCTTCCTTCTCTTCCTTCTTGTCTTCCTTTCCTCTCTTTCTTCTTTTCTTCCTTTTTCCTTCCTTTCTCTCTTCCTATCTTCCTTTTCTCCTTCCTTTCCTTCCTTCCTTCCTTCCTCTATGGTGCCAGGAATCAAACCCAAGATCTCACACTGAATAGCTCCAGAAATACTTATTGTTTATTGTTCAAAGAGCATATTCATTGAGAATTAAGGAGAGCTTGTTAGTTTGATTTTTTTTTTTTTTTTTTTTTTTTTTGTGGTGCTGGGGTTCCTGGAAACCCTTCTACCTTGGGCTACACTCCCAGACCTATTTTATATTTTTTATTTAGAAACAGGGTCTCTTAAGTCCCCGAGGCTGGCTTCAACCCTGTGTGATCCTCCTGTCATTGCCTCCCAAGTGTGGGTTTTATAAGCATGCGCCACCATGCCTGGCCAGTTTGATAATTTTTAGATATAACTGGTGTTATATTTAGCCTTTCTTCTTTGTACAATTGTTAGAAATTCAGGACTTTGCAATAATCACATTTTTAACAAGTGGACTATTGCCATCCATCAATATTTTTAAGCTATTTTTTCATTAATATCTACTCATAACAACCATCTTTAATAAGAAAAAGATTCCTGAGCCAGAATATTATACATTTTTATAATGTCCCTGAAAATCAAATGAAGATGTTCATAAAATCAACCAAATTTGACAAACTCTTCTCTGATCTTTTTGGGGATGTACTTATTCTTTCTGAAATTGCATTAGCTTGAATGTAACTATTGTCATTAAACTAATCTTAAACTATTAAAAAAAACAACAAAATTAAAAATTATAATTTGAAGAAAAAATGTATATGGTAGGGAGTTATTTTTTTAATAATACTCAAATAATACAACACAGAAAATTTATTTTTTTTATTTTGAGAATATTTTCTATTTTCCTATGATATTTTGTGTTAATAAAATTATAATATATTAAGAAATTTTAATATACAAAACAGAAATTTACACTTCAGTAAACCTGAAAAAAACTATAAATCACTGAAAAATACCAAACATATTACAAAAAAGATATAAACAAATACAAGTACATATTACTGGTGAGAGGGGTCTCTTAATTTGATTTGATCTTGGTTATCAACATAAGCCAAAGGACATGAAAGGTACTGTTTTACTTAGGTTTATGTTTCTTAACTGATTTTTTCTTCTTTTTTCCATATTTTAGTCATATCTAAATATCTTATCTAAAAGTAAGAGTACTGATACTGAATTTTTTTTTGGGGGGGTGGTACTGGGGATGGAACCCAGGGGCTTTCTATACTCCCAGACCTATTTATATTTTATTTGGAAACAGGGTCTCACTAAGTTGCTGAGAGCCTCACTAAGTAGCTGAGGCTGGCTTCGAACCTGTTTGATCCTCCTGTCTCACCCTAGCAAGTGCGGGGATTACAAGCATGCGCCACCACGCCTAGCTCTGATACTGAAATTTAAAGGTCTGCCATATGCTGCTGCTTAATGCATAAATAAATAAATCTAATTCAGGGAAAAATTATCAATATATTTAAAATCTTACTTAGGAATACTATGGAAACAAGTTTATAAAAATAAGCCCATAATTATCGGAATGGTTGTTATTGCACTGTGCAAAACATTGGAAACAACATAAATCATTCTCATGAATAAAACAGATACATACATTTTTAAATATTCATTTCTTATATGATACAAAATATGTTGGCCAATCAAATAGACTATTAATATAAATTAATATTCAAACCTAATGTAAAAAATAGCAGAATAACAAATTATCTTTGTTTTTGTTAAAAATAATATAAAACTAGAAAAAGTAGACAAATGTGCCATCATTCACAGATTAATTGTATGAAAGCACTTACCAAAAATTCAGATTTTTCTCATTCAAACCACATAAAACATAGTAAAATGTCAAATAAATTTAAAGTTTTAATGTATATTGATATATACTAAATTTTCACTATATGTTATTATACTTACTAAAATATTTAATTTTAGCTGGGTGTGGTGGTGTATGCTTGTAATCCCCGCGCTTGAGAGGTAGAGACAGGAGGATCTCGCAGGTTTGAAGTCAGCTGCACTGGCTTAAGAGACCCTCTTCCCATATAAAAAAAGTATAAAAATAGATCTGGGAGTGTAGCCTGGAGGTAGAAGGGTTTCCAGGAACCCCAGTACCACCAAAATAAAAATTAATTTTAATTCCATAGCAATGCGTCCTAAAAAATCTTAGCATAAAAATGATATATTAAAAGTACTTATCATAACATGCCAATAATTTTCAAAAGTCACGCTTGTAATCCCAGCGTTAGGGAGGCTGAGACCGGAGGATCGCGGTTTACGGACAGCCTCAGCTACTTAGTGAGGCCCTCTGCAACTCAGTGAGACCCGGTTTCAAAATAAAGAATAAAAAATAGGGCAGGAGGTATAGCTTGGAGGTCAAATGCCCCTGGGTTCCACCCCCAGACCCGCAAAAAAAAAAAAAAAAAAAGCATTAATTTACTCTAAAATAACAGCAAAAGCAGGGTGTGGTGTGGTGGCTTATGCTTTTAATCTCAGCATTTGAGAAGCTGAGACAGGACGATCAAAGGTTTGTGGACAGCCTCAGCTATTTAGTGAGGCCCCTCACAACTAAGTGAGACCCTGTTTCAAAATAAAGAATACAAAATAGGGCTGGGGCTGTAGCTCAAAGGTAGAATGCCCCTGGGTTCCATCCCTAGTACTGAAAACATAAAAATAAAAAAGTAAAAAATAACAGCAGAAGACCATTTAAAACAGAACACTTGGAAAATTAGATGTGAACTTGTAATCTAGATGCTTGGCTGCAAGATAGACAACCTGGATTCATTTTAATAAACACATCCTGTGTTCACTTTCTCCTGGGCTATGTAAATTGATGCTACTGAATATTCTTCTAAATCTGGGGCCTACACTTACCTGGCTATAGGTTTTATTTGCATCAAAATGTGATAGATCCAGGAGCTGATGATTTTCTACAGTAAAGTAGATGTGAGAAAAGTTCATATCTCCTATGCATAGTGAGGCCCTGGTTTCCAATAATGCAGAGCTTCAATTTAATGGTAGGAAGATTGAGATCCCAGAGTAAAGATGAAAAATTTAACTTGCTAATAAAATAAATAAAACAAACATAACTTTGGGAAAATATTCAGAAGAAACTGACAGAAACACTACTATCTTTGTCTTCTAGTACAAATAGAAGGAATTGTTTTTCTGTGTGTGTGTATGTTTTAAAATATTTCTCTATTGAAACTTTGTGTTGTTATGCGTTATTTATTTTATGTTTTGCTCTAGATTTCTGGTATCACAGCAGCCTTTATCATAACAACATTTCACACCAATCACACTGAAACTGAAAATTCTAATTTCAACTTGTCAAGAATGAAGAGATGAAATGTGTGGAAACTGCCTGACAAGAGACAGATATGTGTGCACCAAAAAGGATATTTACTCTATTCTTTGTGAAGCAGATGTGTAAAATTATGTCTATCTTGGCAATGATAAAGATTAAATACAGTTTTTATACCAAAAGATCTGAGAAAAATATCTTTAATAAAACTCATGTCTCCTATAATGGCCTCACCATAATTATGCTATAATTCTCAGATTCAATTTTATACAACTTTCTACATGTTTAAATTCCAGTTTTTATAACTGCCTTCTCTTCTATTTTTATGCAGTATATTTTTTCCTGTGCATTTCCTTACAAGTAGTCATACTGATATCCATAGGACAGTGGTTTGAGGAACTCCCTCAGGTACCAAAATCCATGAATCCTCAAGTTCTTTCTCAAAAGTAATATAGTATTTGTATTTCTTCTAGACATACTTCTGTATATCTTAAATCATCTCTTGATTACTGATAACTTATAATACCTAATACAATGGAAATGTAGTATAAAAATGGCTATATCATATTTTTTTAGGAATGCAACATAAAAATATCCTCTGCAGGGATTACAGATAATGGAGGGGAAATCTCAGCAAAGCTTGAACGGAAGGATAGGAGAGGAAGTAAGCTGAGGTTGTTCAATGGAGGAGCTACATACGAAAATGTGTAATAGCATAAATACATTATTAACCTGGACACTCTCTATGGGGGGGGGGGAAGAAGGGGGAAGGGCATGAAGCACAATGTAAATGTACACCATTCTGAATAGGTTCCACTTATAAAAATAAAAAATACATAAAAAAATACCCTCTGCACATTCAGTTTAGATACAGATTTTTTTGAGTATTTTTTCTTTATTCTTGGTTGAATCTGTAAACCCACGTCTTCAACCTCAAACAATCTACAGATATGGAGAGCCACATAAGTGCACAAAAGAGGATATAACTGCATGTAATTAGAGACTTAGTGGAGCCTGCTACAAATACCTAATCGACCAACCTGATTTGATATGTATACTTTCTTAGTGCTATATGCATTTGTGAGAAATCATTGAAATAATATTGTTTAAACATAATTATTTTACCAGTCACTTCCCCTCATTAGGTGTCATGGCTATCTTTATGTATAATCAAAAATGGGACATAGTTTGCCCAGATATTTTTAAGTTTGATTAAAATGAATTATATAGTTTTTTTTATTCCTCTACCAACCTAAAGTTAGATGATATATTGTCTCCGCATATGTTAAAATTCAGAATTAAAAATATATAAAAATCATTAAGAAACTAAAATAAGCTAGTTAGTATTTATAAAGCATACTCACACCAACAATAGAATATACATTATTCAAGTACACAACAAACATGTGGCATAAATAATCTGGGTCATTGGTTTAAATTGGAACAAGTACATTGTCTGTGTAAAATGGGATTAAATAGGTAACAAATATCCAAAGACTTTAATATAGAGAAATTAAACAGTATATCTCTGACCTTACCTCAAAGGAGTTATCAACATGTCAATTTGTAAAGTTCAAATAAAACAGTGCTTAGAGTAAAGAATAGAAAGGAATGACCTAAATTCCTAATTTAAGAAATGCGTGTGTATGAAAACATTAAAATGAAATTAAACTAAAAATAATAATTATAAGGGCAGAAAACAGAAAAATAATATAAACCATTAGTAAAACTAATAAATTTTTAGTCCAGTTGACAAGGAGTCATGATGGAATAAAAAAGCTCCACAAATTATCAATATTAGTAAAATAGTTGCAGATTTTATTGTGAATAAAAAAATTAGTAAGTTCATTTTAGAAGCAATATATACTCTCAGCAACTTTTATCTATGAAAGAAAATATAGATAAAATCTTCACATATATATATATATATACACACACATACACACACACAAACATACACATACCTCAGGGTATTTTGTGTGTGTGTGTGTGTGTGTGTGTGTGTGTGTGTGTGTGTGTGTTGGTCTGGGGATGGAATCAAGGGACATTCGACCTCCGAGCTGCACCCCTGGCCCTAATTATTATTTTTTTCATGGTGGTACTGGGGTTCCTGGAAACCCTTCTACCTCCAGGCTACACTTCCAGACACCTATTTTTTATATTTTTATTTGGAAACAGGGTCTCTTAAGCCAGCGAGGCTGACTTCGAACCTGCGAGATTCTTCGTCTCCGCCTCCCAAGCACGGGGATTACAAGCCTTGCACCACCATGCCAGGCTAATTATTTTGGAACATGGTCAAACTGTATTACAGAGGGCCTCACAAAGTAGCTGAGGCTGTCTGTGAACTGCAATCCTCCTGTCTCAGCCTCCTGAATGCTGGTACTATAAGTGTGCCACCCAGCCTGGCTTACATCTCAGTTTTAAATGACTACTAGAAAATTTCACCAAACATTTAAGGAAAAACAATACCACTTCTAAACTTCTTTTCTGAAAATGCAGTTGTAGGAACCACTTCTCAATAAATTATACAAAGCCAAAATTACCTTGACATTTAAACCAAACATACTAGAAGAAAAAAAAACTAACAAACATATCAAAGTAAATCACTAAGCCAAGCATGAGAAGGAGAGAAGGAGAGAGATTGGGGTGAAAATTGGGTAAGGGCATTGGGCATGATGGCGCACGCTTGTAATCTCCACGCTTGGGAGGCGGAGACAGGAGGATCACACAGGTTCGAAGCCAGCCTCAACTACTTAGTGAGGCTCTGAGCAACTTAGTGAGACTCTGTTTCAAAATAAAATATAAAATAGGTCTGAGAGTATAGCCGGGAGGTAGAAAGCCCCTGGGTGCCACCCCCAGTACCACAAAAAAAAAAAAAAAAAAAGAAATTGGGTAAGGGCTAATTGGAGGAGGTGTGCATGTATGTCTCCACCATCTTATATCCCATTAAGATGTATGACTACAGTGCACCAATAAAAAAATTTTTTATTGGTACAAACATCATGAAGAAGTTCTGGGTGATAGAGGCATTCATGCTCAAAGCACTTGGTGAATCCTCTCCCAGTTCTCAGGGCACTCCTCGCTCCCCACCTTCTCCTGCGTAACACTATAATTGGCTTTGATAAATTTATGTATGTACATCATGTTCTTTGAAGTGTTTCCCTCTTCAAGTGTTTCCCTCTTTAATGAAAAACTAAACGTTTTTCTTCCTCCAGATTATAAATGACAAAATAAATCTGTAATTCTGGGAATCTACAAAAAAAGAATTAGTATGCCTAGCAAGTTTGGAAGACATGAAATCAAAATAAAAATATAAATTTCATTCCTATGTACTATCAGAAAAAAATTAGAAAATGAAATAGTATCACTGATAAACATTTAGAAACAAGTTGAATAATGATATATAACCTTTAAGAATATAGGTTAAAATCTAAAAGATTATACAACTATCCCAAGTTGTTATATCAAAACATGCAACATTAAAATACCACTTGTTATCCATTCATCTGCTGATGGACATCTTGGCTGGTTCCATAGTTTGGCAATTATGAATTGTATAGCTATGAACATAGATATACATGCATTAGTTAGGTTTCCATTCTTTTGGATAGATACTCAGAAGTTGTATTGCTGGGTCATATGGTAAGTCCTTCTCTTTCTTCTGAGTATCCTCCATACTGTTTTTCCATACTGTGTTTGCACTAATTTGCAATACCATCAACAATGTATTAGGGTTCCCAATTCTTTACATCCTCCCCAGAATTTGTTTGTATTTGGAATGATTGCCATTCTAGTTGGAGTTAGGTAAAATCTCAGGGTAGTTTTTATTTGCATCTCTCTGATTGCTAATAGTGTTGAGCATTTTTCATGCATTTATTGGCCATTTAAACTATGGGATAAACCGGGCATGGTAGTGCACACTTGTAATCCCAGCATTTGGGAGGCTGAGACTGGAGGATCATGGTTCACGAACAGCCTCAGCTACTTAGTGAGGCCCTCTGCAACTCAGTGAGACCCGGTTTCAAAATAAAGAATAAAAAATAGGCCAGAGGGTGTAGCTCAGAAGTCAAATGCCTCTGGGTTCCATCCCCAGACCCCCCCCCCAAAAAAAAAGGGGGAAAAAAACCTATGGGATATATACACAATGCAATTTTATTTAGTCATAAATAAAAACATAATTATATCATTTGCAGGGAAATGGATGGAACTGAAGAGAACACCATGATAAGCAAGATTAGTCATTCATAAAAAATAAGAAATCAGATGCTCTCCCTAATATGTGGAACCTAGGGAGAAAATGGGTCATAGGAGGAACTGTAGGAAGCCTGAAGGGGATGGGATAGGGGAAGAGGGAAGTGTCCTGATGTACACAATGTACATTAACAAGCATGTCAAATTCAACCACTAAGCCAAATATGAGAAGGAGGGAGGGGGCAGGAAATGGGGCCAGAAATTGGGTAAGGGCTAATTGGGTGATGTGTGCATGTATACTTATACCATCATGTACTTTACTAAGATGTAAGACTAAAATCAACAATAAAAATTGTTTTAAAAGATAATAGTTGTTTCCAAACTATTTATAGATTCAATGCAGTTCCAACTAAAATTTTATCAGGCTTTTCTTCAGAAATTGCCAACATATTCCAAAAATTTATATGGAATTTCAAAAGACCAAAACTTTCTGAGACTCTGTTTCAAAATAAAGAATAAAACAGAGGGTTGGGTGTGTAGCTTGGAGGTATAATGCCCCTGCATTCAATCCCTAGTACCACAAAATAAAGAATAATAAAACAAAAAATATTAGAAAATAAAATGTCTACTAAAAAAGGGGAATTATATAAAGAATGGTAAGGACAAGTGATGGTCATAAGTCCATGAGAAATCTTTGAGAGGTTAGATATGTGTATTATCTCAATTGTGCAGATGTCCTTAGTGAGGGTAGTTGCTTTGCTTTTCATAGTAGGAGGTTAATGGGAACTGAGGAATATCAGAACTGAGGCCTTCCCTGTCTGGCTTCAAGGTAATTGTGTTACCAATCTGTGCAAGATGAGGACACTGTGCAACATACATTATTATTATCACTTTATAGGAACAGAGGCTGTCTGAATGTATATGTCAAAATGCATCATACTAAATAGTTACTTGTAATTTATTGTATAGGTTTACACTAAAATAAAAACTCTAAAGACTCCTTTTCTTACGAATTGTCTTTTTAAATAAATGAGATATAAAACATTCAGTTAGTTACAACTTTAAAGGCATCCCATAAAGGGAGTCACTTTCTCAAAAATAAGGGCAGTTGAATAAACCTGAATATTTTTACCTATTATCCAGAAACCAAACCATATAGATTTGTAAAAATAACAAATTAGAATTTTTATAATTCTTGACAAGAATGAATCTAAGTGTAAGAATATGGCAGTTCCAAATTATGAGTGAGAAATGAACATCTCAAAGCAGGAGAGTGAGCCTTTATCAATACAAAGAGCTTCTTTACAACCAAGAAAAACGTTGAAAAAGTGAGCCAGCCACACCCTCTGCCCCTTTCTATGTTAAAACAACTGTTTCTGATGGCCTAAGAAAGAAAACAAAAAGGAACCAGCAATGACAGATAATATGTAAACCTTTCTTTCTGTTGATAAAAAAAAATGTCATTATTGCAATCTGGTGTGTCATCTTTTTCAGTTTTGGATGAACTGTATTCACTTTGTCAGAAGCAGATAGTTATGTTTATATTTAGAGTCAAATAAAGATCAGTCACCTATGTGCCACATATTTTTGTTTACACACACATACACACACACACACACACACACACACATTTGCATTAGTTCTCATGCATTCTTTGTGGTAGACATTTTAATTTTACTTTTGTAGTTAACTGCTAAAGAAATAGCAAAGTTTGGAGGAGGAACTCTGGATTATAGAACTAATAAATGTCAAACACAAATTTAAGTTCTGCTTTCTCTGACTAGTTATTTTTTCTTTTCATTTAAAAAAAATTTTGTACTAAGCCGGGCCTGGTGGCGCACACTTGTAATCCTCACGCTTGGGAGGCAGAGACAGGAGGATTGCGCTGGTTCAAAGCCAGCCTTGCTGGCTTAAGAGACCCTGTTTCCAAATAAAAATATAAAATAGGTCTGGGAGTGTAGCCCGGAGGTAGAAGGACTTCCAGGAACCCCAGTACCACCAAAAAAAAAAAAAAAAAAAAATTGTCCTAAAGAACTGTCTATTCTATTCTGTAAACTATAAATTTCATAGGTATGCATGTGTAAATAACTACTGTTTAAAATTTTTGGACATTTCTTGTGAATTAAATGCTAGAAAATGACAAAAATATGAAGAACAACTTGAATTAATAAATAGTTATGGCAGCCTTTGGAAGAATTGTAGGGGAAATTCTGGGGCATAAAGCTGAAACCAAATATAAAATAGAACTTTAATTTTTGCTTGAGAAGCACAAATTTAAAGAGACTATCTTACACTGTAACTATAAGAACAGGACAGAAAGCCTACAAACTGTAATTTACTTGCTTGTTTGTTTAACGTTAAATACTCATCCCAGAGCTAAAGTAACAAAAGTATTTTCAATTAAGATGCAGAAAATGGCAGGTCTCTTTATAGGAAATTAGAAATCTATGACTTTCATCATTAATGGAATATAAGAAGAGGAAAAAATTTCCAAAGGGGTAGATAAAAATAAATGAGATAAAATTTTAACTTTTTTTTTTTTTTTGGTGGTACTGGGGGTGGAACTCAGAGGCTTTTTACCTCTGGGATATACCCCCAGACCTATTTTTTATATTTTATTTGGAAACAGCGTCTCACTAAGTTGACGAGAGCGTCACTAAGCAGCTGAGGCTGGCTTCGAACCTGTGCGATCTTCCTGTCTCAGCCTCTCAAGTGCAGGGATTGCAAGCATGCACCGCCATGCCCAGCTCAACATGTTTTAAGAGTAATTTTTGGACTGTCAAAGTGATTTAGAATACTGAGGAGCCCCATACACAAGAAATCTGCTCTACCTTGGCTTTTTTTGCATGACTTTCAGTGAGCACTCAGGAAGAAGACAGGGGGCTAAAGAGCATTGCTGAGAGAGATGTCCTCTGAGGACAGACCTGCTAGAGGGTGAGCACAGGGAGGAAGAATGGAAGAGAACTTAGATATAAAATCTTACACTAAACCTAAGTCTCCTGACACCTGCAGGTGGGGTAAGGGACTGATAAATATCTCTGCTTCCTAAAAACAAACATTTGATATGGAGCCTAAAAATGTTTACAGAGATTAAGTACTTCTGTAAGCCTGCTTTCACATATTGGGCTTTGTTATGAGTAAAACAAGTGACCAACTATAATTAGTCAGAATCAGAAAATATAGATACATTAGTAAAAATACAGAGATATATATTATGTTAAAAGTTTTAGGCATCATGGCACCTGCCTATAATCCCAATACTTGCAAGGCCAACACAGGAGGATTGCAGGTTTGAGGCCAACTTCAGCAATTTATTGACACTGAACAACCAAGCTAAATTTTAAAAAAAAGCTGTAACATAGAGGTAGAATGCCCCTAGGTTCATGAACTTTCTAGATATGAAAATAAATTATGTTGAAGATTTTAGTCAACTAAAACAGGTTTCATGCAATATCATTCTCAATAGTATACCTAACAACAAAACATCTAGAAATAAAAGTGACAAAAATAGATATTGAAAACTAGTAAACATTTCTGAATAACATCAGCGATGACATTTAAATGAATACTTATACCATAGTCAGTGAGCAGAATATCTTCTAGGTTATGTAAGTACTTCACAAGTTAATCTATAGTTTTTTTTGTGAGTAAAAGTTTAGGTTTTTAATACATATGAGTATACTATAAAATTTAAAAATAGGAACCAAAGAAAAACAAAATTATGTCATTTTCAAGAAAATGGATGGAACTAAATAATATGCTAAGTGAGCTTAGTCATTTGCATAAAGTGAAGGGTCATATGTTTTATTTTATATGCAGGAAGAAATCTATTTTATAAGACAGGAAGAAATTGGGATAAAAGAAAGAATCCAGATAAAAAGAAACCACCATGAAGCCACAGAATAGGTCTACAGGAGTAAGGGGAAGGGGTGGAGGATCTTGGGGGAGTCTCACCAACTTTGGGGTGCACGTATATTTCTATCACTCTGAACTTTATTGTGATGTATATTACAATATATTAATAAAAGTATAAAACAAATGGAAAAATGAGCCATGCTGGAGGCATCATAATACCATATTTTAAATAATTTTACAGAGTACAGAATAGCAATCATCAGGAATACTACCAATAATAAATGCTGGCAAATTTAAGGAAAAAGGTACTCATATACACTGTGGTACTGAAAATTAATACAACCAAATATGAAGATCAGTATGGAGGTTCCTCAAAAGACTAGTAACTGAACTACCATACGGTCCCACTATTCCAATCCTTAGTAGCTATTAAAAAGAATTAAAGTCAAAAGAGTGTATGAATATATGTATCTCCATATTTATAGCACCACAATTCAAAATACTCACCAATGTAGATATTCAGAAAAATATTAATCAATAAAGAAAATATGTTATATAGATACAATGGATTTTAGTCAGCCACAAATAAAAACAAAATTATGTCACTCTAACACACAAAAAAATGGATGGAACTAGAAAATATTATACTGAGATTACCCAATCTCTGAAAGCCAAGGGTCCTAAGTTTTCTCTTATTTGTGGAAGCTGGAGAGAAAATAGGAAGCAAAAGAGATTTAAGATAAATGAGAATGATGAATAGAATTGAAGGAGGGAATTGAAGTGGGTGGACAGGTGCAGGATCCAGAGGAAAACACATCAACACCAAGTACTGTATGTTTTTATCACTTTGAGCCTCAGTATAATGTATAATTAAAATGCATTGTTAAAAGTATACACAAATAAACTTCAAATGGTATAAAATATATAAATTTTTCATTGAAGAATAAAAATAGAAGAGTTACATTAGCTGACTGTATATTTTACTATAGAGCTATAGTAATTAAGCCAGTAGAGTACTGGCTAAAGAACATATAAATACGCAATTTATAAATAATAACTACACAAAATAGGTGGTATTCTCTTTTGTAAATGAGAAAGTTGAGTATCATAAAGATTAAAATTTTTACTTACAGCTACATAGTATGTATATAATGTATATAATGGGGTATAAATTTGTTTTTTTGGCTTTTTTTTTTTGCAGTACTGGGGTGGAATCCAGGAGCATTGTACCTCCAAGCTATACCAGCAGCCCTATTTTTTAGTTTGTATTTTGAAACAGGGTCTTATTGAGTTGCATAGGCCCTCACTAAGTAGTAGCCGAGGCTGTCTGAGAGCCACAATTCTTCTGTGTCAGTTTCCAAACATGCACCACCATGCCTGCCTTATAAATTTTAACACAAAAAATTTAGCTTTAGAAACTTGTCTATTAACCTCTATTCTGTACTATCACACACACAACTCAGAGTTGAAGGAGGGAGTTATTTTCATTATTTTCATTCAGCAAACTCTCAGTGGATAACTAAACTTGACTTAACATGTGTGGCAAAAAATATAAACTTTTATACTAATAAAGTATTAAATCATAAACTTATTATCCAACATAATAAAATACTGTCAACTATTTTCACCATAAGATGTAAAATTGTATAGAATTTGCTAACAGTCTGTTACTGGTTAAAACAGATTCCTCAAGGTACTTATAGCACACAGTCCAGCCTACACTCAGTAAATCGAAACTCCAGGGAATTATATGAGTTTTAGACATGTCCCTAGCTTCTTGAATAAATTCTATGAGGCTAAACAAAATTCAGTATGTAAATGAGAGCAGTTGAAATCTTCATATCGACATTTCCCCTTTGTAATTATTATGCAGAATTAAGAAGAAATATACCAGGGTATTCTTTTGCAATTGATGGGAAGATACTTTCTATTAAACAAACACAGTCTTAGTGTTCTCATCAGTATGTCACTGTCACTCGGAACTACATTATACTGTGAAGTCATAATGCACCAATAAATAAATAAATAAATAAATAAACAAACAAACAAACAAATACAGTGTTTAAGGTTTATTTTTATTTTTTATTTTTTGGTGGTACTGGGGTTCCTAGAAGCCCTTCTACCTCCGGGCTACACTCCCAGACCTATTTTTACATTTTTATTTGGAAACAGGGTCTCCTAAGCCAGCAAAATTGGCTTCAAACCTGCGCGATCCTCCTGTCTCCGCCTCCCAAGCGCGGGGATACAATTGTGAGCCACCATGCCCGGCAGTTTTTAAGATTTTTAAAAAGTATATATGATGGCTAGAAAAATTATGAGGAAACTATGACCTCTCTAGATAATGCTTTTCTTTGCATGTACTTTTGTCCCTTTTCTAAAGAGGTTGGCAAAAATACTAATTGTAATATATTAAATGTTTTACTCTAATTTTAAAATATATGGCAACTTGTGGTAGCACAAACTTGTAATTCTAACACTCGGAAGATTGAGGCAGGAGGATCAGAAATATGAGACCAGACTCATCCATTTATCTAGACATTTCTTCAAATATTCTTTTATCTTATTTGTATTTTCACTAAATTATAAAAAAATTCTGTTTTTCTCAGCTAAGCATCACAATTTCTCATAGTATTTATGTATATATCACAAGGTCCCTCTTTGATTTATCTAGAACTTGAAAATTAATATAAATAAAAAAGTCTTAGTTTTGGTTTGCTCCTGATTTAATCCAACTTTAAAAGCTATAATATAAAAAAATAATAAGTCCAGTCTTGATTCTAGGGTTTTAGGAGAACTATGAAGCAGCAGAAACCTTTTCTGGTTCTAAAATTAGGAGGATTAGTTATAAATGTCCCCATTGAAAAGAAAATATTTTTTACTATTTTTCTAAAAATTAATTTCAATTTGAAATTCTCTTATTTAATATTTTTAGATTTAAATAGCATTTTAACTAAGTAATTGAATAATTTTATTATAAGAAAAAATTGTCAGATCACTTTTTGCCAAGTTTATGTCTATAATTTTGATTAGTAGCAATAAGTTTATTGTAAAATGTAAAATTGATTTAGGATTCAAAAATTTAATCCTCTATATTTAAATTACAAAAGCTATTATGTAAATGTGATATTAAATATAAGATGTTAATTAAAATTTAATGTATTAAAAATCTGTAAAACCTGGAATCATGAGAAAATAGTTTTGTAGAAGTAACATAATTCAGTAATCCTCTGAATCAAAAAAGGATTCCCACTCTTTTATTAATATTTCTTAATCCTTAGCCATCATATTTAAATAAGCCTAGTTGATATATTCTGGTTCAATTCAACTTGAAAAATTCAGACATAAACATGTTTAGTTTGTGTGGTGCATTTATTTGTGGCCACAAAAGGTAAGAGGAAGAGTGGGTTTTGGAGTTATTATAATATGAAAAATGTGTAATACTATGTAATGCATGTAATATTGTGTTCAGTTGGAAAACTGGATGAGTCTTGAGATTATAAGACAAGGAGAGTGAAATCTCTGACCTTGTAAGTAACAGAGGACCTCACTAAGTATCTGAGGCTGTCTGCAAACCAAGAAAAGGAGGGTGATCTAGGGTAAGGGTGAATAGAGGGAGGATCAATGAAATAATCATCTCCATTGATATTGTGTACATATGTGAGAATATTAATTTCATTCTCAATACTCATAATGGGGAACAGGAGTGAGGAAGGTAGAATGGAGAGGGAAGCAAGGAAAAGCCCAGTGAGTTTTGTTTGCATATACATCACTATCAATATGAAACATATGGATTTGAATCAATAATGCACCAACAAAATTATAAAAAAAGAAAGTGATGATAGTAGATATCTTTGTCATGTTCCTGTTTTTTTATTTAACAATATTTTTATTGAACATAAATAGTATACATTTATACTATATTTGGTGTAGTCTTCCCCCCGCCCCCGTTTTCCCTTCCCTCCTCCCACCAATGGTTGTCCAGGTTAAACATGTCTTATTCATAATTTTACACATGTTCAGTTGTAGACCCTCATTAATCAAGATCGGCCTTCCTCCTCTCCTATCTTACCATTCAAACTTAGCTAGTATTTCCCCTCCAATATCTGGAGTCCCACTGGTATCCTTTGTGTTTCCTAGTTTGGGCATATTAGAGGAAACACATGTATCTTCTCCTTCTGTGCTTGGCTGATCTCACTTAACATAATGTTCTCCAGGGCTTTCCATCTTCTTGCAAATTATATAATTTTCTTCTTTATGGCTGAATAGAATTCCATTGTGTGTATTTCCCACAGTTTTGCTATCCATTCATCTGTTGATGGTGATCTGGGTTGGTTCCATATTTTCGCTATTACAAATTGTGCTGCTATGAACATAGGTATTCATATGTTGCTGTAGTTCTCTGAATTCAACCCCTTTGGAAAGATACCCAGGAGTGGTATAGCTGGATCATATGGTAGATCTATTCCCACCTTTCTTAGGAATCTCCACACAGATCTCCATAGTGGCTGAACTAGTTTGCATTCCCACCAACAGTGTAAAAGAGTTCCTCTTTCCCCACATCCTCGCCAGCATTTGTTGTTGTTTGATTTCTTTATGCTTGCCACTCTGACTGGGGTTAGATGGAATCTCAGTGTAGTTTTGATTTGCATCTCCCTGATGGCCAGTGATGAAGAACATCTTTTCATGTATCTATTGGCCCTTTGTATCTCTTCTTTTATGAAGTGTCTATTTGCCCATTTGTTGATTGGGTTGTTTGTTTTGCTAGTGTAGAGTCTTTTGAGCTCTTTGTATATTCTGGATATTAGCCCCCTATCAGAATGGCGACTGGTAAAGATCCTTTCCCATTCTGTAGGCTTCCTCTTTAGGTTATTGATAGTTTCCTTTGATGAGAAGAAACTTTTTAGTTTGATGTTGTCCCACTTGTTTATTCTTGCTTTAATTTCCTGAGCTTTGGAGGTTTTGTTGAGAAAGTTACTGCCTGTGCCAATATGTTGTAGTGTTGAACCTATGTTCTCCTCAACCAACTTCATAGTCTCAGGTCTAATTTCTAAGTCTTTGATCCATCTTGAGTTGATTCCTGTGTTTGGTGAGATATAGGGGTTTAGATTCATCTTTTTACAAATGGTTAGCCAGTTCTCCTAGCACCACTTGTTGAAAAGGCTGTCTTTTCTCCAGCGTCTGTGTTTGGCCCTTTGTCAAAGATTAATTGACTAAAGATGTGTGGGTTTGTTTCTGTATCTTCTATTCTAATCCACTGGTCAGTATATCTGTTTTTGTGCCAGTACCATGCTGTTTTTACTACTATTGCTCTATAGTATAATTTGAAGTCTGGGATTGTAATGCCTCCTGCATGTTTCTTATTATTGAGAATTGCTTTGGCTATTCTAGGTCTTTTCTTTCTCCATATGAAGTTCATGATTGATTTTTCTAGGTCTCTGAAGAATGTCACTGGTATTTTAATGGGAATTTCATTGAACCTATAGATCAGTTTTGGCAGAATGGCCATTTTGATGATATTTATTCTGCCTATCCATGAGCACGAGAGATCTTTCCATCTTCCAAGGTCTTCTTCAATTTCTTTCTTTAATGTTTTATAGTTTTTATTGTAGAGGTCTTTTACATCTTGGGTTAGGTTTATTCCTAGGTATTTTATTGGTTTTGAGGTTATAGTGAAAGGAATTGTTGTTTTCGTTTCTTTCATTGTGGATTCGTTGTTGGCATAAAGATTTCTTTAGGTTGATTTTGTAACTTGCGACTTTGCTGAATTTGTCAATCAGCTCCAGAAGTCTTTTGGTTGAGTTCTTTGGGTCTTCCAGATAAAGGATCATGTCATCTGCGAATAAGGATAATTTTAATTCCTCTCTTCCTATGTGAATTCCTTTGATTTCCTTCTCTTGTCTGATTGCTGCAGCAAGAGTCTCAAGGACTATATTGAAAAGGAGTGTTGATAGTGGGCATCCTTGTCTTGTTCCTGACTGTAGCGGAAATTCTTGCAGTTTTTCCCCATTCAATATAATGTTGGCTTTGGGTTTGCACTATATTGCCTTGATAATGTTGAGGTACTTTCCTTCTATCCCAATTTTTTGCAGTGTTTTTAACATAAATGGGTGTTGGATTTTGTCAAATGCTTTTTCAGCATCTATTGCTATGATGATGTGGTTTTTGTTCTTGGTTCTATTTATGTGGTGAATAACATGTATTGATTTGCGTATGTTGAACCAGCCTTGTTTTTCTGGGATGAAACCGACTTGGTCATGATGTGTTATTCTCTTGATATAGTTTTGAATGCGTATAGCTAGTATTTTGTTTAGAATTTTTGCATCTATGTTCATTAAGGATATTGGTCTGTAGTTTTCCTTTCTTGAGGTGTCTTTGTTTGGTTTGGGGATTAATGTGATACTGGCCTCATAGAAGGAATTTGGAAGAGTTCCATCTCTTTCAATTTCCCGGAACATGTTGTGAAGTATTGGTATTAGTTGCTCACTGACGGTTTTATAGAATTCAGCTGGGAACCCACCTGGGCCTGGGCTTTTCTTTGGTGGAAGAATTTTTATTGCCGTTTCTATTTCTTTGGTTGTTATTGGTTGGTTTAGGCTTGCTATGTCCTCTTGGTTGAGTGTAGGAAGGTTAACTGTGCTTAGAAATCTATCAGTTTCTTCTAGATTTTCAAGTCTATTGGAGTATAAATTTTTAAAGTAGTTTCTGATAATCTTTTGAATTTCTTCTCTATCTGTGGTGATAACTCCTTTTTCATTTCTAATTTTGATAATTTGAGTTGATTCTCTTTTTCTTTTGGTTAGGTTGGCCAGGGGTTTATCAATTCTATTAATCTTTTCAAAGAACCAACTTTTTGTTTTATTGATTCTTTGAATTGTTTTTTTGTTCTCTATTTCGTTTATTTCTGCTCTAATTTTGATGATTTCTTGCCTTCTGCTGGCTTTGGGAATAGACTGTTGCAGAATTTCTAGATCCTTGAGTTGTGTCATTAGGTTCTTTACTTGGTGGTTCTCTGACCTTTTTATGTGGGCACTCAATGCAATAAACTTTCCTCTTAGAACTGCCTTCATGGTGTCCCATAGGTTTTGGTAGGTTGTGTCTCTGTTTTCGTTTGTTTCCATAAATTTATTTATTTCTTCCCTAATTTCTGCTCTTACCCATTCGTCGTTCAATAGTGTATCATTCATTCTCCATGAATTTGAATACTTTCTTTCGAGTTTCCTGTTGTTGATTTCTACTTTTATTCCATTGTGGTATGAAAAGATGCAAGGAATTATATTACATTTTTTGAATTTGCTGGTATTTTCTTTGTGTCCCAGGATGTGATCAATTTTGGAGAAGGTTCCATGAGCTGCTGAGAAGAAAGTGTATTCTGTAGTTCCTGGTTGAAATACTCTGAAAATGTCTATTAGATCCATTTGGCTTATGGTTTCCTTTAGTTCTAAAGAGTCTTTACTCATCTTTTGCCTTGAAGATTGATCCAGTGGTGTGAGAGGCGTATTAAAGTCTCCCAGAATTACTGTATTTGGGTCTACTTGGGATCTTATATCCAGAAGGGTTTGTTTTACAAATGTAGTTGCCCCCACATTTGGGGCATAAATATTTACTATCATTATATCTTCTTGGTGTATTGTTCCTTTTAATAAAAGGAAGTGCCCTGATTTGTCTCTTTTGATGTGTTTTAGTTTAAAGTCTGCTTTGTTGGATATCAGGGTTGCTACCCCTGCTCTTTTTTGGTCACTGGTGGCATGGTATATCAATAATGCACCAACAAAATTATAAAAAAAAAGATAGAGTGATGATAGTAGACATCTTTGTCATGTTCCTGTTTTGAAAAGAATCCTCACTGTTTTTCCCCATTCAATATGATTTTGGCTTTGAGTTTATTTTTATTGACTTTATGATATTTTCTTCTATTACAAATTTCTGCAATATTCTTAACATGAATGCATGTTTGATTTTAGTAAAATGATTTTTAGCATGTTTTGAAATGATCATGTGATTTTTTTCCCATTAGTTCTAATTATGTGGCAAATTAAATGTTTTGATTTTTGTTTATTGAACCAGGCTTGCATCCCAGAAGAAAACCAACTTGGTCATGCTGTACAATTCTTTAGTATGGTTTTGAATGCCTTTTGCTAGTATTTTGTTTAGAATTTTTGTGTCTATGTTGATCAAGGATATTGGTCTGTAATTTTCTTTTCTTGAGGTATTGAGAAATATTTTATAAAATTCAGCTAGAAATCTGTCTGGAGATGTATATTTTCTTTGTTTGAAAGCTTTTTATTGTTTATATCACTTTGCTTGCTGTAGGTCAGAAAGTTTTTCTATTTACTCTTGGTTCAACATAGGTGGGTTGTATTGAGTATATTTCTGTGAATTACTTCTATGCTTTCTATTTTATTAGAGTATAATATTTTAAAATAACATGATTTTCATCTTAATTTTTCCACTGTTCTGTAGTGATATCTCCTTGTACGTTTCCTATAATATGTTAGTTGGTTCTATCAATTAGGTTGGATAAGGGATTGTCAATCTTAGTTACCTTTACAAAAATACCATCTTTTGTTTTATTGATTTTTGTGTTATATTGTTGTTCTCTATTTTATTGGTTCTCTATTTCATTATTCTCTATTTCATTGGGAGTACTATGTTTCTGTTTCTGAGGAATCTGAGATATGTTTTTTGTTGTTTGGTGACTTTCTGGTTTTTTTTAATCTGGGTACTCAATGGTAAAAGTTTTCCTCTTAAGACTTCTTTGAAAATATCCCATAGATTTTGATATGCTATGTCTCAATTTTTATTTAATTCTAGAAACTCATTTTATTTATTTCATTTCTTCTATGATCCAGTCCTTATTCAAAGGTGTATCATTCAACATCTATGTATTTATGTAATTCCTTTGAGTCTTCCTGTTCTTGATCTCCACATTTATTCCATTATGATCTAAAAAGATGCATGGAAATATATTACACTTTTTAATTTGCTGGTACTTGCTTTTTTTTTTTTTTTTTTTTTTGGTGGTACTGGGGTTCCTGGAAGTCCTTCTATCTCTGGGCTACACTCCCAGACCTATTTTTACATTTTTCTTTGGAAACAGGGTCTCCTAAACCAGCTGCGCGGCTGGCTTCGAACCTGCGCGATCCTCCTGTCTCTGCCTCCCAAGCGCGGGGATTACAAGCGTGCGCCACCACGCCCGGCCTGGTACTTGCTTTGTGGCCTTGATTTATGATCTATTCTGGAGAAGGTTCTAAGAGCAGCTGTGCAGAATGTGTACTCACATTCAATTATTGTTGGTTGAAACTCAACACTAAGAAAACAACCCAATAAAAAATGGGCAAGTGAATTAAATAGACACTTCATGAAGAAAGAAATTCAAATGGCCAATAAATGCATAAAAATGCTCAACATCATTAGCAATCAGAGATATACAAATCAAAACTACCCTGTGATTCCAACTAACTACTACTAGAATGGCAATCATTCAAAACACAAACAATAAAAATGCTGGCGAGGATGTGGAGAAGTGGGAATTCTAAAACATTACTGGTGGGATTACAAATTCGTGCATCCACTTTGGAAAACAGTATGGAGGATCCTCAGAAGAATGGAAATGAACTTACCATATGATCTAGCAATATCATATCTGGGTATCTACCCAAAAGAATGGAAAACAAACTACCAAAATAATGCATGTGTATCTATGTTCACAGCTGCACAATTCACCATTGCCTAACCAAACCAGCCAAGATGTTCATCAACAGATATATGGATTACAAAACTGAGGGCTATGTATGCAATGAAATTTTATTCAGCCATTAAAAAAAAAAAACACAATCACATCATTTACAGGGAAATAGATGGAACTGGAGGACCTTATGATAAGTGAGATTAGTCACAAAATATAAGAAAACAGATGCTCTTCCTAATATGAGAAAGCTAGGGAGAAAAGGGTCATAGGAGGAACTCTAGATGAAGAAGATTCTATAGATAAGCAAATAAGGCAACCTGAGGGGGTGACAAGGAGGGAGAGGAAAATTATCTAATGCACATGATGTACTTTAAAAAAACATATCAAATTCAATCACTAAACCAAGCATGAGAAGAAGAGAGGAGAGAGAATGGGGCAGGGATTGGGTAAGGGCTAAATGGATAATGTGTGCAATTAGGTTTCCTTCACCTTGTGTCCCATTGAGATGTATGACTACAATGCACCAATAAACAACTTTTAAAAAAAATAAAAATTAATAAAAAGATATGTTCTATATATGTCTACTAGATATATTTGGTCTTTTGCATTCTTATGTCTGAACTATATTCATCTTTTATCTGGAAGATTAATCTAGTGGTGTGAGAGGTATGTTGGTTTCTCAATATTATTTGGAGGTCTATCTGAGGTTTAGGACATTATGAATATACATTAGGGACATATATTTTTATTATCATTTTGTCTTTTTAATGAATTATTACTTTAATAGTTAAGAGATAACCCACTATGTGTCTTCTGATAAATTTTAGTGTAAAGTATGTCTTGTCAGTTATGAGATTTTCTACCACTCCTATTTTTGTTGTTTTTGTTTTTCTCAACTAACTTGAAATATATTTTTCCATCCTTTCACCTTTAGCCTATGTATATATTTCCCCATAAGGTGGGTTTTTTCAAGCAGTATATAGTTGAATTATGTTATTTTATTGACATTGCCAGTCTACGTCTTTTATTAGGGGGTTTAAATCTTTGGCATTTATTTTTATAATTGACATTTTGATTCCTTTCATTTTGAGTAATATTTTTTATTTGATATGTCCTTTCTTAGTTGGTTAACTGGTGGGATTCATTCCTTTCCTTTGACTAATTTTATGTCTTTTTGTGCCATTATAAACTATTATTTTTCTAGTGTCAACTTTATAATCATGAATTCTTCTAGATTCTGCTTACCTTGAAAAAAATTTTATTTTTTCATCAATTTTAAATGCTATCTTTTCTACCAAGATCATTCCTCACAGACATAGAAAAATCAGTCCTTAAATTTATTTGGAATAACAAAAAGCCCAGAATAGCCAACGTAGTTCTCAGCAACAAAAAACATGCAGGAGTAATCAAAATACCTGACTTTATACTACAAAGCCATTGTAATAAACACAGATACTGGCAAAAAAAAAAAAAAAAAAAAAAAAAAAAAAAAAAAAAAAAACAGATACATAGACCAATGGAGCAGAATAGAAGACCCAGAAACAAGTCCACACACTTTCAGCCAATTGATTTTTGACAATGGGGCCAAAAACATACACTGGAGAAAAGATAGCCTGTTCAACAAATGGTGTTGGCAAAACTGGTTAACTATATGCAGAAAATTGGAAATTAATCTCACTTTCTCACCCTGTACAAGAGTCAATTCAAGATGGATCAAAGACTTGAAATTCAAACCATAGACCTTGAAACTCCTTGAAGAGGGCATAGGTCCAACACTGCAACACATAGGCACTGATAAACACTTTCTCAACAAGACCCCAAAGGCACAACAAATTAAAAGGCTAATCAATATGTGGGATTGCATGAAACTGAAGAGCCTCTGTTCAGCAAAGGAAACTATCAAGAACCTCAACTGAGAGCCAACAAAATGGTAGATTTTTGCCACCTACACCTCTGATAGAGGACTGATATCTAGAATATACAGAAAACTCAAGAAACTCAACACTAAGAAAACAAAGCATCCAATAACAAAATGGACAAATGAATTAAATAGACACTTCACAAAAGAAGAAATTCAAATGGGCAATAAATGCATGAAAAAATGCTTAACATCACTGGCAGTCAGAGAGATGCAAATCAAAACTACCCTGAGATTTTACCTAACTCCAACTAGAATGGCAATCATTCAAAACACAAACAACAACAGATACTGGCGAGGATGTGGAGAAATGGGAACTCTGACATTGTTGGTGGGATTGCAAATTAGTGCAACCACTTTGGAAAACAGTATGGAGAATCCTCAGAAGAATGGGAACAAATCTACCATTTGATCCAGCAATACCACTTCTGGGTATCTACACAAAAGAAAGGAAACCAAACTACCAAACTAATGCATGTGTATCTATGTTCATAGCTGCACAATTCACCATAGCCAAACTATGGAACCAGCCAAGATGTCCATCAACAGATGAATGGATTAAAAAACTGTGAGATATGTACACAATGGAATTTTACTTAGCCATTAAAAACACTCAATTACATCATTTTCAGGGAAATGGATGGAACTGGAAGACATTATGCTAAGTGAGATTAGTCAGTCACAAAAAATAAGAAATCAGATGCTTTCCCTACTATGTGAGACTTAGGGAGAAATGGGTCATAGGAGGAACTCTAGATGAAAAAGGAAATCCTATAGAGGAGCAAACAAGACAACCTAAAGGAGGAGAAAGGAGCGGGTAAGAGGAAAATCTCTAAAACACACAATGTACTTAAACATATTGAAGTCAACCACTAAGCCAAGCAAGGGAAGGATGGATGGGGAGGGAATGGGGTGTGAATTGGGTAGGGGTTAAATCAGTGATGTGTACCTGTATGTACACACAAATTTTTTTACCCCAATATGATGTATAAATATAATACACCAATAAAAAATTTAAAAAGAAAATAAATGCTATCTTTGCTGAATATAGTAGTCTTGTTTGGAATTTTTTTTCACTGTTTGGAACACATTATAACTCCTGGCTCACATATTTTGGGTTAAGAAAAACAGAGTAATTATTATTGTTTTGCTCCTGAAAATCTTGTCATTTTTCTCTCAGTGCATTTATGATTCTCTCCTTGACCTCTGTGTTAGACATTTTGATTATTATGTTCATAAACATATCTTTGATCTTGTCTTATTTAGGTCCTGAATGTCTCCTGTAAGTGGATGTCCAGCTCACTTTTTATGTTTGAATAATTCTCAGATATTTATTTGAACAGGTTTCTAATGACTTCACATTTCCCATATTTCTTGAATATTCTCATTGTATTGTCTCAATTTTTTTCTCTATATTGTTGACTGTGTGGTTAGTTTTGAAAACACTAAGAGTAATACTATTTTCCATGTGGTATAGACTGTTAGGATGGTTTCTATTGATTTTTTAATTTTTCTTTATTGTCTATTTGATTTCAGCCAGGGGCTCTTTTTGGTACTTACTTAGAGCCACAAATTCTCTATTGATATGTTATTTCTCATCCAATATATTTTCTATGATTTTATTTATAAGTTTTTTGATCATATTAGAAATAAAAATTATGAGTTTTTCTTCTGGCATTTTCCAAAGCTCAGTATTGGTGATATCTGTTGAGTTATGGGAGTGTATTGCTACCTTGTTACTTGTCATTCTCATGGTCTCAGAATTCTTAGGTTTGTATTTCTTTTGTCTTGGCATCATTTTTTTCTCTGTGTGGAAGTCCTATGTCAATGCATTGTCTCTTTACAAAAAGGACTATGCTGAGGGTTCTATATTTGCCTCAATGATTGTGTCATATAATGAGACATTTGAGTTAGTCCCTCCATGCCTATTTAATAGGATATAGGTTTTAGTGCAGACAAACAGAAATCTCTGGCTGTAGGCCTTCATGCTCTCCAGGTCTCAACTCAGCAGGAATAGACACTCTAATGTTCTTTTCACTGCTGACTGGCTGCTATTCAATGCCCCAGGGACACTACTGCTCCTCTGCTGGTTGTGAACATGTGAAGCCCTTCAGACTGCTAGTCTCTGGCATCTGTGGTTCCTAGGCATTAGCTCATCAGGACCAAAAATTATGACATTCTGAACTTGTGGCATGACTGCTTGAGATTTGATGTCCCAGAAACACTACTACTGATCTTTCTTTGTGAACACACGGAGTCCTGTCAGCTGACTGTGATTTGGGTGACTGGGACATTAACTGCAGTGACACTACGATTGTTTTGGTCAGCTCCTTATATGTGAAAGCTAATTTTTCTGCTGGCCTTAAATTTAGTGGTACCCAAACACTTCTGGGTGAGAGTTTATAGCCCTTTAATCTTGCATCATGGTTAACTGAGTTATTTCACCCCACATTTCTGGTGATCCTGCTGCAAGGTATAAGAACTGCTGATCCTAAGTCTGGAGTGACCTTAAAATCTGTCTGTAATTTACTTTTCTACTTTGTCTGATTGAGGCCCCAATCTCAATTTCTGCAGGAAGAGTTTGCAAATTCATAACCTGCTACAGTTTTTTTGCATTGTTTCACAAGTTCCTGCAGCTGTTTGCAGGATCCCACTGGCACAATTTGTAAGCCTGTGGTCTTAAAGAGCTCCATTGTAGCCACTTGGGTCTCTGCAGATGGGGTCTTTTGTTTTTCAGTCCAGAATAGTTCAGCCACAGTCACAGGATTTCTCTGGGTGATTTGGCTGAGTGGTCTGGAAAGTTGCCATTTTGAGATATTCTAATATGGTGATAGGAATCTTTACAATCACTGCCTTAACAAGATTTAGTATCTTCTTTGCTGGAGTAGTTCTCTGAGGTCTGCCAGTTCTGGCAGCTACCAGATCCCATATGGGCTCAACCAGATGGTGCATACTTCTACTTTCTGCTTACCAGATGAGACACAAGATGCTCTTTTTATTTCCTTGCTCTCTGTGGTGCATCTAACTCACCACATGTTGACTTGTCTTTCTTCTTTGGAGTTCTGATGGCTTTTCTTTTCTTTCCAAGAAGAAATTACTTCTGGTTGAGTTTAGAGTCTTGAAGTAAATAAAACACAATGCCTTCTATTCTTTCATATTTAATATTTCTGGTTGCTCTAATGGTAGGCTATTAATACTTAATAGCTAGATCTGAGGTAATATCAAGCAGATTATCTTTTACATTTGATTTTATGAGTATGCTTTCTATGGCTGGTCATAAGTTTGAAGTGAAGACAAAAATAGGATAGTTAATAGTTTGATGTTATGATTATGATTTTAGGTTACAAGAGAATTTGTGGCTTGAGTTTCTGGGTCAGACTTCTATTGCCATATATGGCAGAGCCATTGCACATATATGTTTTGAGTCTTTCTATTGTGAATTATTGAGAAATCAACTCTGATAAAATATGAGCAGACAAGAGCCAAGGGACTTTCCAATAAATTAGATATATTTTATCTTATAGAAATGAATTGTTAGCTGGATGTGGTGGTGCATGCTTATAATCCCAGCATTTGTGAAGCTGAGACAGAAGGATCACAGTTTGTGTCCAGCCTCAGGTACTAAATGAGGCCCTTTGCAATTCAGTGAGACCCTGTTTCAAAATAAAAAATAAAATATAGGGCTGGAGGTATAGCTAGGAGGTAGAATTTCCTTGGGTTTCATCCCCAGTACTACAAAAAAAAAGGAAAAAAGAGAGAAAGAAAGAAAGAAAGAAAGAAAGAAAGAAAGAAAGAAAGAAAGAAGAAAGAAAGAAAGAAAGAAAGAAAGAAAGAAAGAAAGAAAGAAAGAAAGAAGAATTGCTAATGTCTATTCTTCTCTGTCAGATTTTTGTTATGTATGTAAGGGGATTTTCTTTCTAGAATAATAAACAGAATTGAATGATTCTTTGGATAGTGAGAACAGAACACCTAAACATTAATCCATAGTTTTAACTTTAGAATATTGTGAATTTAAGCTTGAATTTATAATCAATAACAGAAAAATAATAAAAAGAGTTCATGAGCAGAACACTAAATATATCTGGGACACAGTAGAGAGTACTTATTTTAGAATAACTAAAATTGAGGAAGGCCTTGAGAAACAAACCAAAAGATAGAAAATATCATCAAAGAAATACTATCAGAAAATTTAATAAACCTGGAGGGTGAGATGAATATTCAAATGCAAGAGATATCCAGCACCCCAATTAGACAAGAACAAAGAAGATCCTCTGCATGCCACATCTTAATTAAAATGATCAGCATTGAGGCCTAGGAGAGAACTCTAAAATAAATAAGAGCTAAAAGGTGACATTTAGAGACATATCAATAGGGTTTATACAAGACTCCCCAACCCAAATTCTAAAAGCCATTTGTAATGGAACAAAATTTGGCAAGTCATAAAAGCAAACAATCTAGAACCAAGACTATTATATCCAGCAAAACTAGTCTTCAAATTCAATGGAGAAGTAAGATTCTTTCATGATAAACAAAATCTAAAAGAATATATAAAAATTAACTAAGTATTACTGAAGCCACTTTTCCAAAAATGATTCACAATGAAAATGAAAAAATATACCTCAGAATACAGAATGACCTCTCATGTTCTTGGTTAGGTCATCATAAAATGGCCATATTACCAAGAGAAACTCACAGATTCAATAAAATCTCTCTTAAAACACATCGTTCTTCATAAATATTGAAAAATGACTCTTAAAATTCATATAGAAAAGCTGGGCATGGTGATGCATGCTTGTAATCCCAGAATTCTGGAGGCTGAGACCTGAGGATCGCAGTTTGCAGAAAGCCTCAGATACTTAGTGAGGCTCTCTGCAACTTAGTGAGACCCTGTTTCAATATAATTAGTAAAGAATAGGACAGGGGTGTAGCGTGGAGGTCAAATGCCCCTGGATTCCATCCCCAAACCTGCAAAAAAAAAAATTCATATAGAAAAACAAAAGATCCAGAATAACAAAGAAATCTTAGCAACAAAACTACAGTGGAGGCATCACTATACTTCAAATTAAGTCCCAAAGCTATAATAATAAAACAGCATGATATTGACACAAAAACAGACATATTGATGAATGAAGCAGAATAGAAGATATAGAGATAAACACACCTATAGCAACTTGATCTTCAACAAAGAGGCCAAAAAGGGCATGCTATAGAAAAGTTACTTTAAACTGGGCATGGTGGTGGAGGCTTATAATCCCAGCATTTGGGAGGCTGAGACCTGAGGATCACGGTTTGCAGACAGCCTCAGCTACTTAGTGAGGCCCTCTGCAACTTAGTGAGACCCTGTTTCAAAATAAAAAATAAAAAAAATAGGGCAGGGGGTGTCGTTCAGAGGTCAAATGCTTCTGAGATCCATTCTCAGACCGCAAAAAAAAAAAAAAAAGAAAGAAAGAAAGAAAGAAAGAAAGAAAGAAAGAAAGAAAGAAAGAAAAGAAAGGAAAAGAAAAGTAACTTTGTCAAAAAATGGTGCTGGGATAACTGGTTAATATATATATATATATATCTCGCATCCCGAACATCTCTCACCATGCACAAGAGTGTCAACTCAGGATGAATGAAATATCTAGAAATTAGACCACAGACTTCTCAACTACTAGAAGAAGGCCTAAGACAAGCTCTCCAATATTAAACATCTGTGCAGCAAAATAAACTATAAATAACCTAGAGAGAAAGTGTACAGAATTTAAGAAAATCTTTATTATCTACTACACTGGTAGAAGATTTTTATAATATATAAATAACTGAATAAACTCAATGCTAAAATCAAAACCCCATTTTGAAAATCAGCAATAGATCTGAATAGACCACTCCTTAAAAGAAAAAATACAAATGTCCAATAAATATATTAAGAATGTTCAACATAATTAGCAATCAAGTAAATGCAAATCAAATACTAAGATTCCATCTGACTCCAGGTCAAATGGTAATCATCAAGAATACAAAGACAATACATTTTGGTGAGGATGTGGGAAAATAGGAATTCTTATACACTGTGATTTGTAAATTAGTAAAGCTGCTATGGGGATCAGTGTGGAGGTTCCTTAAAAGACTAAGATTGAAGCTATCCATGACCCAGTTGTACCATTTTTGGGGATCTTCTCAAAGAGATTGAAATCATATAGCTGCAGAGGTACATGTATTTTCTTGTTTATAGCAACTCAATTCATGATAGCCAAACTATGAAACAAACCTAGGTGTCTATCAGACAAATTAAATATAAAACTATAATTTGAACACAAAATGGAATTATATTCAGACATAAAAATAATACAGTTATGTCATTTGTATGAAAATGGGTGATATTCAAGAATATGAAGTTTAATGAGATTAGCCAGTTTTGGAAAGTGCAGGCTCATATACTTTCAATCATATGTGGAAGCTAGAAAGAAAATGGAAATAAAAGAAGACCTCAGATATATAAGGGGAGATACTAGTGGAATATGGGAGGGAGGCCTGGAGGTGAAAGGGAAGGTTTGATTATATTAATTATTCAAATAATCTTGTTCATACTTAAATTTACTTGTATTGATGTAAAGACTGTTTATGGGGAGAAGAAAATGGGGTGGGAACAGGAGGGAAGCACACAACAAACGCTGCATGTTTGTATATATTTGTTATTTTGAACCTCACTATGATGTATAATTACAATGTGCCAAAAAAACTTCCAAAAATTAGTAACATTGCTACATATCAAGAGTGAATTATCTGAATCAGAAACCACCAGTCACTGCCCAGATTCCCATCCTCATTCCCATATGTTTACATTTGTTTTCTATGCCTGCATCATTTTTCTTTAGTCTCCTCTCAACAAAAAATCTATTCTTTCCCTGTGAATTGTGGGCATACAGTTGAAACTCTCACACAGTCCGCAGAAAGAAGCTAGAAGAGGCCACCATGTGGGAGAAAACAAGAACACAGTGGCCATGAGGAAAGATTGACACCCAGCAGCAATCCCCCAGGAGGCCCATGTACCCATCCACCATTGCCCTGATCTCTTTCCAACACAGTCTGTGTCTGCAGTGGTCCAATGGAAGGGACCATGTCTTCTCTAAATTTTGTGTTGAAAAGAGTATGATACTAATGTAAGTTCCAAAATACTTTAAGTTGTCTTGGAGGAAGTGATCTTTTTCTCTGTATTTATCAAAAAGGATTCTAGCATAAAACAGTAGAGATCTACTTCATGTTGCTTAAAAAGGGGAATCTGGCCAATTATTGCCTAAGTTAATAAAGGGTTGATAGTTACCATTTTTTGAGGCAATTTTAAGTCAGCTAGGGCAATATGTTTCTTATATACAAACAATTCTAAGATTTCCAGGAAAATGTTGATATTGTCGGTGTGTGTGTGCGTGTGTGTGTGTGTGTGTGTGTGTGTGTACGTATTCATATATACATATGAAGACCTAAGTCTCCCATATGTTACAGCACAGGTATTACATTAGAGATAGCTTTCAGCCTAGAAAAAGGTAATTAAATTTTAGGTATTAGGACATGGACTCAACTGAAACAAATTAGCTAAAAACTAAAACTGGAATCTTCCATTCTGTATTTTTCAAGATTGTTCATTTTTCAATTTATATTAGATAGTTAAAGGTAAGTGATCATCTGTCAGTATTACAGATGCATCTTAGCTAAAATTGCTGGATATCCCAACATAGATAATTTTTGGAGTCTCTACAAATGGTAATATTTGGCTCTTAGCTGTTTTACATATTTTAGCATTGAAAACAAAGGAAGCCAAACATTGTTTCTTAAGATTCTGTACAATTAAATAATATTTTATTTGCATTGTCAGTATGGCAAATGAGTAAAAAATGTAAATAAACTATTATATTTTTATTCAAATTATACTCTAGCTTAAAAAAAATCTCTCAATTTCTGTTTATGAGAGAATTTTTTGTGTGTGGTAGTGGGAATTAAACCCAGGGGCCTTCTACATCTGAGCTATACTCACAGCACTATTGTTTATTCTTTATTTTGAAACAGGGTCTTGCTAAGTTGTGAAAATCTTCACTAAGTAGCTGAGGCTGGCCTTGAACATGCTATCTTCTCATCTCAGGATCCCAAGTGTTGAGATTACAAGTATTTGCCATCATGCCTCGCTGTATAAGATTATTTTAATGTCTTCAATTTTTTTTATAAACTTTTGGAAGGCCTTTTAGCTAGCCCTTTATGTATCCAATTTACTATAATCTCTTGTATCTTCTATTTACTAAGATGAGTCTTATTTTTGAGGAAGAATTTGGGCATATTCTTTTTTCTGGAAAAAAGTTTTAGCATAATGTCACAGAAAATATTTTCAAGTGGATCTGTAATAGGAAATTGTAGATATATTTTTCAGTGGCTGAAAAAGAAAGGGGTGTGATTTCATTAAAAGAAAGCTAAATGTACTTATAACAACAACAACAACAACAACAACAACAACAAACAACAAAACAACAACAAAAACAACAAGAACAAGCTAGAACCGGGCATCTTGGAACATGCCTGCAATTCTAGTCTTTAGAAATCTGAGACAGGAGGATCACAGGCATGAGGTCAGCTTAAGAAATGTAGAAAAACAGACTCTCAGCAGGAGAGAAAGAGAGAAGAGAGAGAGAGGAGAGAGAGAGAGAGAGAGAGAGAGAGAGAGAGAGAGAGAGACTAAGAACAAAGGTGACAGAAAAACAGACTAGAAGACTAATCAGAGAGCAGAAAAGGAACCCACCTGTGGGTGCCACAGTGGCTCCATCTTGCCTTACTGTACCCAACTCCAGAAATGAACAGGAAAACAACCAAGGACCTAAAGTAAGCAGCTGCAGATCATCAGAATTTTAAGTTATCAGTTCCTCCGGAACAAACACTGGCAAAGGTGCATGTTGATTCTGCTGTTGGACATAGGAAAGGCTAACAAACTCAGGCTCTACATCAGTAGAAAGTATGTGGGGAGACCTATGCTTAACACTAGATCCAACTAGTATGACCTCCAAAATCGCCACAGACCACCCAATCATGGTTAATTGGGAGAAGTTAGACTAGCCCAATCCTAGCTGTGAAGAAAAAAGATGCTTAGATTAAGTTTGGTCTCAGAGGCATCTGCCACCTACTGAGACAGAGAGAGACCAAGACTCGATGTCTGTGGAAAGTGTGGATGGTGATGTATACATAACACTAGATTCAGCCTCATTGATACTGGCCATCTGCATAAACTGAGAAAGACTCAGAGAACCAGGTTTGCAGCAGAAAAGGTGTCAGTGGCATTCAGTGGCTACACAGAGAGAGACTGCAGAGGCCCAGTCAGCTGAATATTTACATATTTGTAGGGTTGCATTATTTTGTTTTTGTTTTGTTTGTTTGTTTTATGTGTGTATATACTTGTTTGATTGCTCTATTCGCAACTCCTCTCTCACGCTTCTTTCCTTGTATATACTTACTCTCTTCTCTCCATCCCTTTACTATTTTAATCCTTTTTTCTCTTCTTTGTCTTATATTAAATCTACTTCATACCACTATACAAAGAAACTCTATACTGGTTTCTAGAATACTGCTAAATATTCACTATTTATATCTATATTGTGTACTACCTTACCAAATTCATACTCTCATTCCATTTGATCCTATCTGTGGCTTTATCCTATTCTTGCATTTAAGATTTCACTTCCCTCCTCACTCTACCTTCACTGTTAATACAATAACATTGCCCTTGGATATACCAGCTGACACCTACAGAATGAAAGAAATCTACCAGAAGCAACAAATACAAACTTTGGAAATCATGAGAAGGAGGAATAACAAGGAAGTAATGAGCTCCCACAACCCCAAAATAACAGAACCTGACAGCACAGAATTGCAGAGATTTCCAGGTCAAATGAGAAATGTAACTAGAAATTATACAGGACTTCTGAAAAGGATTTGGAGAGAGAGTCTTAAATATATAAAGGATAAAATCATTGAAGTGAAGGCATAAATTCAAACTATAAGCACTCAATTAGATCATATGGACAATAGAATCTTGCTCCTTGAAGATCTCACATCACTACAAAAATAAATGCATAGTATATAACTTAGAAAAAACAATTAGACAGCATGGATTGGTCATTGAAGAGCAAACATATGAATAATTGGCATAGAAGAGGGAATAGAAGATGAAACTAAAGGAATCAACAATCTTCTTGAAGATATAATATTAGAAAAATTTTCAAACATAGAACAAGAAGTCAATAGATTGGTACAGAAAACATGAAGAATTCCTTTAGACAAGGTGAGAGAAAAGGTTCACCATGCCAAATAATAGTCAAACTGACCAATGTAGAACCCAAGGAGAAAATTTTAAAGGAAGCAAAAACAAAAGACCAAGTAACATTCAGAGGCAAAACAAGCAGAATCATTTCAGACATCCCAAACCAAGAAGAGACTGAAGTAACATATTTCAACCATGAAAGAAAAAAACTTGCAGCCAAAATTTTTCTACCCAGCAAAATTATCTCTCAAATTAGAGGGGGAAATAAAAAACTTCCATGACAAAGAAGCTGAAGGAATTTATGTCTTCCAAATCAGCACTAGAGAATATACTCAAAGAAATTAACTGCAAAGAAGAAATGAGTAATACATGCCAGAACCAGAGAAACAAGAATTTCCACTTAGCAAACAACTAAGCAAAGAACAAATACTAAGTTAAATCTCAGTGTGTTATTAAAATCCATCTCCCAATAATCACACTGAACATAAATGGCTTAAATGCCCCAATAAAAAGACATAAGGTGGCAAAATTGATTAAAAACCAGAATCTATTTATCTACTACCTGCAAGAAACACACCTTACAAGTAAAGATAGTCACAAACTAAAAGTAAATGGTTGGAGAAAGGTAATCCATGCCAATGGAACTCAAAGACAAACAGAAGTAGCAACTATAATTTTAGGCAAGTTAGACTTCAAGACCAACCTTATTAGAAGAGACAATGCAAGACAATTTTTTCTGGTAAAAGGAACAATCTATCAAGAGGAAATAACAATAATCAACATTTATGCCCCAATTAGAGGTGCAGCTACTTTCATAAAACAAACTCTTTGCAACATTAATTCACATATAAATCCTAATAAAATAATACTGAGAGACTTCAACACTGCTCTTACACCATTAGACTAATCTTCTAGAGAAAATGTTAGTAAAGATTCCATAGACCTAAAGAACACTATAAACAAAATAGACCTATTAAACACATATAGAATATCCCAACTAGAGAAGAGTTCATAATTTTCTGACTTGGTTATAGAACCTCCAAAATACATCACATCCTGGCCACAAAGTGAGCACTAGCAAATTCAAAAAAAGTGACATACTTCCCTGTGTATTTTCAGACCATAATGGAATGAAACTAGAAAATAAATATGAGAAGACCCAGAGAAACCACATAAACATGTGGGGACTGATACCATACTGCTGAATTAAGAATAGGTCATAGAAGAAATAAAGGGTGAAATCAAGAAATTTCTATAAACAAAGGAAAATAGAGATACAACATATCAAAACCTCTGGGGAACTTAAAAACCAGTATTAAGAGAAAAATTTATAACTCTATGTGCCCACATAAGAAGAACAGGGAATTACCAAATAAATAACCTAATGAGACACCTCAAAGCCCTTGAAAAACAGGAACAGTCTAACCCCAAAGCCAGTAGAAGAAAGGAAATTATTAAAATCAGAACAGAAATCAACAAAGTAAATAAAAATTACAGAAAATCAACAAATCCAAAAGCTAGTTTCTTGATAAAATTAACAAGATAAATAAACCACTTAACCAAAATTAGAGAATGAACCCAAATTATGAAGATAAGAGATTAAAAATAATATATTGCCACTGACAGAATAAAAATCCAAAGTATTATCATAAATTACTTTGAAAAACAATATTCCAACAAAATGAAAAATCTGGTAAAAATTGACAACTTTCTAGATAAATACAATTTTCTGAAACTGAGTCAAGAATATATGAAAATTTAAATCAACCAATAGCAATCAAAGATATTGAAACAGCATAAAAGAGATTACCATCAAAGAAAAGCCCAAAACCAGATGATTCCCAAGTGAATTTTATTAAACCTTTATAGAAGAGCTAATCCTGATAAGCCTCAATCTATTTCATGAAATAGAAAGAAACTGGACATTCCCAAATATTTTCTATTAAGCCAACATCATAACAATACCAAAACCAAATAAAGAAAGCTCAAGGAAGAAAACTACTGGCTTATAACATTGTTTAACTTGGATACAACCTGCTAACCAAAATCCTAGAAACATGCATTCAAAACCACCTCAAGATTTTTATATACCATGACCAAGTAGGGTTCATTGCGGGAATGCAAGGCTAGTTCCACATATAAAAAGCAATCCACGTAATTCATTACATAAACAGTACCAATAGAAAATAAATAATCATTTCAGTACATTCTAAGAAAGCATCTGACAAAATCCAACATTCATTTATGCTAAAAGAACTGCAGAGTTAGAATAGGAAAAAAAAAACATAACTCAACATCATAAAGCAATCTACAATAGGCCCATAGCCAACATCATATTAAAGAAAGTAGAATAAAGAATTTTGAAAGTATTCTCTACAAAGAAATGATACACTTTTGAGGAAGTAGACTTTTTTATCCTGACCTAAATATTATATAATACATACATGTATTAAAGAAGTGATACTTGTTTGAGGAAGAAACTTAAACTACTAAGGATAATCCAGTATTTAGATTATCTGAAATAACATTTTTTAAGAATGCTCTGTTCCTCACTAATACAGGTAATTATTCCTATATCAAAAAGAAGCATCTCAAAAGGGCTGGTACAAGAGAAGGGATACATAAAACTCACTTATATATTTTTCTGGCACACAAAAAATGATCATATTTAAGACCTTATTATCTTTATTATTGTTCCCTGAATAAGATATAATCCTAAGAAATATGCTTCTAGAGAATACACAGCGCTCAGTTTTCAAGTTTATATTTTATGAAGTTTTCTGGATCATTTTATGTTTAATAATTTTGTTTATATTTATGTCTTAATTATAAACAACTACATTCACCTCCTTACTTTACATCAATAGATATGAGCTTGGTTGGATTCAAAGCTGAGGAAACTGATCCAACTACAGAATGTTAAAAGTCAGAGAAGAAAACCAGAAATAGGACTCATGCTCAAAAATTGACAGCTCTGCTCAAAAAATTATACTGCAGGTATAAGAGAGAAAACTAATCTTATAGACAAAACTCAAGTAGTTCACAACATTCTGGAACTGACTATAATTCAAACTAATTCAAAGTAATCTCCAGTGGCATATCAGGTAATCGCCATTGGGGTTATGATGTAGGAAGTATCTGCTCTGGGTAATGATCATGAAAATGTAAATTATAATGATGATCAAGAGAATATCAACACAAAAATTCAATCTGATTTTATTACTACAATGTTTTGACAATATTAATCAATATTTCTTGCTTGAGCTAACAACTCCTGTTATCAACTTCCCAAAAAGGTTGTATACTACATGGTCCATGGATACCTATAATTTATTTCATGATGAACATTAGATTCTGAACATCTGGGCAGAAACATTTAATCCAAAACCATTTTAAATTCAGAGTTGAATTATATATATATATATATATATATATATATATATATATATATATATATATATGTATGTATTTATCATGCTTTACCTCAGATATTGGAATAATACAGCTGTCAGTGCTTCTAGCTATAAAGGCTAAAGACAGAATGACCATGACATTCTGTTATAGGTTAAAGGGAAAGATAAAAATTCTCTTCTTGTGACTCTGAATGAGCAAAACCCACTTATGTAAATCACTGAGATTTGAGGTGTGGTTTTTGTTGCAGATAATTACTTATGCACTGATGTCCTTTAGTTAAAAATTATAATCTTTTCCCTCTCTTGTGTGTATATGTGTGCATGTGCCTGTGTGTGTGTGTGTGTGTGTGTGTGTGTGTATGTGCACTCAACCAGAGTAATAAATGTTTACTGTGTGCCCTGAAACTTTTTGAATTAAATGGAGAAAACTTAACATCACCAAACTTCAGCAACAACAACTCAAAGTGTACTCAGAAGTGTCTTCTACAGAGTTTTCTTTGTTGCTAGTGAATGGGGGCAAAGGGTAGAATGACTCAATTGTCAAGATGCAGTATAGAATAGCATGTGAGAGAAAAAAAAATTAAGAATAGCCCACCTCAGGCTAAATCCCAGTGGAGCTTGCATGAAATCTCAGTGCTGTCTAAATTCAAGACCTACTCTCTTTTCACATTGCTTCTCTTTCAAATACAAAATTCTGGTCAGTAGAATTATAAGAATGCTCAAATGTAAAGTCAATACACATTTTCTCAGCAGAAGGATGAGAGAAAACAATGATAAATAAATGTCTCCTGCAAGAACTAAATGTTTTTATATTGTCCAGGTTCAGTGAGTATTAACAAATGATATCTATTTAAATATGATGATATACATAGCTGAAGCACTGCTATAAACACTTTTGTCTTCACAACTTCCTGTTAAATAATCTAATTTTATTCTCAAAGCAAATGCATAAATGAATTTTTTATTTTAGTTATAGGATTTGATAGCCTACTTTCAACTCTATCAATGTAAATTTTCATGAAAAATATATTTTCATAAAGAAAGCAAATTATTCTTATAATTTTAAATAGTTATATAATTAAATATTCATAAAAATTTGTCTTGATGTCTCTGTTCAAAACTTCAATTAAATTTTATTTTATATTTTTAAATACTGTCATTTTATATTGTTGAGAATATAATGAACTAATAAAGATGTTTCTGTTTAATTATGAATTATCTGGCAGAAAGAATTTAAAGTACAGAAAGGTCAATATATTTTATATTTTTGATGAATTGTATATTTTTGTGTTATCCAAAGTTTGTACATATCAGAAAGAAATTTAAAAAAAGGTCCTAGGTATTTATTTATTTATTTATTTATTTATTTATTTATTTACTTTTGGTAACAGGTTGAACCCAGAGGCATTCTACCTCCAAGCTACATTTCACCCTATTTAATTTTTTTTTTAAATAGGATCACACTAAATTGCTGTAAGATGTAAGTTGCTGAGGCTAGCCTGGACCCTGTGATCCTCCTGTATCAGCCTCCCAAGTACTAAATTTACAGAGATACCAGATCATCAGGTTTTATGTTTTGGGAAGGCAGGCTTAAAAGTGCTAACATCTAAAATCTCTTTCTATCAAAATAGTCACACGCTGAAGTTGTTCTTAGAAGTATCATAATAACCAAATCAATCAGTTGCCTTTGAAAATTTGAAGGGATATTTATTATACTCTTTTTTTTACAGGGATTGGAAAGTACTTTGGCTAAGACATAATTATTTTATCTCTTTTCAGAGAATATTTTTGTTAATTTTCAAAGTGTTATTTGAAAGACAGTTTTTGTGTTATGATTTGCCTTACAAACACATAATTAGTATTTATTTCTGTCTACTCTCATGGACTTAAGGACCTTAAAATATTTATATAGCTATTACCTAAGTAGTGACAGTAAGTATTGTAAGTAGCCAATAAACCAGGATGAATTGCTCCTTTGTATTATTCAAAATATAATGCTGAACTAGTTCCTCTGAGAAGCTACCTTAAGAGTAGAAATTTTAAAAAAAATTAAACAAAAGTGGGTACTTTTGACCTATGGCAAAAGGCATAGTACCAACTACCCATTATAATTTTAAGGACCTATTGAGTCTAATTTTCTTCATTCAGAAAAATATAAATGAACATAATGAACATTGTAATACAAATGAGGATGTAATAAAAATATGGGCTTATATTATATTCATATTTATACCAATACAATAATAAAATATAATTTGTAATAAGTTAAAGGAGGAGCCCTACTCAGGCAGCAAGATCCAGATGATGATAACTGTAATGCAGCTTTTCTACTTGTTATAAATCTTAAGCAATTATTTGAATGAGAAAATAATTTAATTGAAGTCAAATAAATTTGAGCTGTCTATATAAAGAATGGGCTTGCCTATACTGAATCATAAAAATTTAAATACTTTAAGATCTACTTTGCACAAGAAAACTCTATGTAAATTAATCTTTATAATTATACTAAAAAAACAAAATTCACTTAAAATTCTGTGAAAGTTTTTACCAATGCTCTTTGTAGTCCTGAAATCAGATTCATGGAGAACATATTTTGTCATCAGAAAAGGCAACCACATAGTGCTAAGCAAACAGTGTTTTGTAATGCATGACTCATTAAAAATGATGTTTGCGTAAAGGCACTTACTACGACATAATGTAGAAACATTGCTGTTTATCTCAAGGAAATTTGCAGTGTAATATCAACAAACATTAAATAACAAACAGGGATTAACTGCAAAGACTAATCATAAATAAAATTATAGTGGGAATAGGTCAGAAATAATTCAAGAAGACTTAAACAGACATCTTTAAAAGATTTTAATACACCTTAGAGAAAGTTTAGGAACCATTAATTCACTCAACTATCATATATTAAATAATATGCCTGTGTTAGTTTACAATTTTAGTTAAAGAATAAAATAAATGCCTAAGAAGAGATGGCTCATTTCTCTTGAAAGAAGCTAATGTAAGTACAATAAAACCTTTATTTTTTCAATAAATTGAAAAACTGGTTATATTTTAGGGTATCAGTCTTGCAAATTTCAATAATATTTTAGTTTAATAAATATTAAAGATAAAAAGAAAATTGCTAAATTAGGCAAATAAAATCTCCCTTTTCTTATTATAAACTCATTATCAGTTTTACCATTTAATATAACATCAGGTCTACTAGAACAAGAATCTGATATCTTTCATAAATGGTTCAAAGCTAAAGCTTTGAGGAATATAACCCACTAGAAAATATGCTTAAATTATTCAAGTTTATAAAATTAGTTTGATGAGTACTGGTGGGTTTCTGATGATTCAATTACTTTATATACTAGCCTATTTTTAACCAATGATTTTGAGATTTAAAAGGAATCAAGAAAATAACTTAGTATAATTAAATGCAACTTTAATACACTGTCTCAGTATTTATTATGTACTGTTTTACATAGAATCCTGACATAGTTCATGCTATTGTCAAGTTTATATTTGAGACTCTTGTGCATTTGCATGTAGAACAATCTGTACTAAATACAGACTGGGGTCTTGAAAAGTGCATTTTCATGGGAGGAACTCTAAATAAAGAAAGAGATTCTATAGATGACCAAATAAGGTGACCTGAGAGGATGAGAGGTGGGAAGAGGGAAATTCTTTAATACATAGGATGCACTTTAACAAACATAGCAAAGTGAACCACTAAGTCAAGCATGAGAAGGAGGGAGGGAGGTATGGGGTGGGAATTCGGTAAGGCTCATTGGGTGATGTGTGCATGTATGTCTCTACCATATTGTGTCCCATTAAAATGTATGATTACAGTGCACCAATAATAAAATTTTAAAAAGAGTGTATTAGCAGTAGAATAAAATGGATTTGCTAAAGATTTAAGAGGTATAATTTCAAAATGTTTTGAGTATACTGATTATATTAGGGTAGATAAAAGAGGAAATGAGATAGATTAATAAATTTTGACGTATCTAATGAAGTTTTGATTGTGCTACTAATACAGTGATTTTCTTCAGAATTAGATATATTTTGGGTGGAAGAGTGAACTATGGTAAGATATTATAAGTGCAGAGTTTCTATTCAGAGTGTGATATACATGCAGGAAGTTGGTAGTTTCACTAAACTATATCTAATCCATGGAAATAATTAGCAGGGATATATTTGTGTGTGTGTGTGTGTGTGTGTGTGTGTGTGTGTGTGTGTTTAAATAGCTCTTGCAATCTTGGTATGAATAAAAACATAGGTATGAAATTGAAAATTGGGGAACATTAATATTTGGGATAATTAAAGAAAAAAGAAACAATAAATGAGATAAAGAATGTGTTGTTAAATAACTTGTTATAATACCAGGATATTGTTATGTACTAAAAAAGTTTTACAGAAGGAGGAAAATGTCAAAACTTAGAGAAATGAAAAGTATCCGTAGGATTTTTTTAAGGAAACTGAGCACAGATGCCATTTGTCCCAGCTGTTGTAAAGTGATAGGACAGCAAACAAATGGAAAGAATTGAGAAAATTATAGAAAAAAGAAAGTAGAGACACAAAATATTCAAATACCTTAATAATATTAGCTCATTTCTCAGGGTTTCTTTTCTTTCCTTTGTCAATCCAGAAATTGCAGAAAATATCATAGGTTCAAAGACTCATGGTTAGACAAAGAAATAGGGAATATTAAAATACATTTAAAAACTAATAATTAAGGAACTGTTAGAGACTAAAAATGAACTAAAACTAAAATTTTTGACTGGTTTTCATGGAGAGAGAAATGTGGGCCTAAAATATAAGAGATCATTTTAGAAGAGAGTTTTAGACTACTCTCTCTCTCTCTCTCTCTCTCTCTCTCTCTCTCTCTCTCTCTCTCTCTGTTTTTCTCTTTGGTTCTGGGATTAAACCCAGGGGGCTGTTTTTCTCTTTGGTTCTGGGATTAAACCCAGGGGGCATTCTACCTGTAAGTCACACCTATAGCCCTATTTTCTTTTATTTTCAACAACAAGTTCTCACTAGGTTTCTGAGAACCTTCCTGAATTGCTGTGGCTGGCTTTAAACCTGTGATCCTCCATCAGCCTCTCATGTTCTGGAATTACAGGTATATGCCACCAGACCTAATTTATATTTTCTTTGAGACACTGGACAAAGGCATAAAGGATGGTTGCAGATGGAGGTAGAGAGAGAAAGTTTAAGACATTTCCACCTACTGATGTAATTTGACAAAAAAAAAACCCTTTATTTATTTTTTCATATTTTATTTTGTTTATAAGTGGAACATTTTGAAAATGGTGTACATTTAGATTGTGCTTTGTGCCCTCTCCCCCTCATTTCCCTTCCCCCTCTCAGAAAAGAGTGTCCAGGTTAACCATGTTATATTTATACTATTACATATATTCAGATGTAGCTCCTCCATTGAACATCCTCAGCTTTCTTAAAAAAAAAAAAAACCTTTATATGACATTGATTGTGTACCCTATATGGCTCTGTTTAGAATATGAATTTACAAAAACAGACACACACTCATTCTTTCTCTCTCATTCTTTCTCTCTTTCTGTATGAGTTAGATTCTCTGTTCAGAAATATTTTGCTTGTGTGTAGTGTACAGGTGTAATAGGAAAGTGGTAGATTATAGAATAAAAACTAGAGAGACCAGACACAATTTTGAAATCATCAGTTACTTACCAGATAGTATTGACTGTGCATGTGGGAATGAACAGCAAGAATCTTAAGAAAATAAAACTTACAAGTCAGGTTATTTTTTTGGCCTTGTTCAAAAGCTCCTATGAAATAAACAAAAAGGTACAATGTGAGAGTCACCTATAATAAGAGTTTACCAGGTGGATGTGACAAAATTAGGGAATAGAATGAAGTAAAGTTAGAAGTGGCCTTGAAGATATTCCAAATATAAAACATGAAGTTAAATTATTCTTATTTTCTGCAGACATAATTTTATATATAGAAAACCATAATGATTATACAAAAGAATTGCTAGAATAAACAAATTCAATGAAGTTTCAGGATAAAAGCTAATATATAAAATTTAGTAGTACTTTTATATACTATCAAAAATATTTAAAGAAAAATATATTTCAAATACAAAAATTGTTAGGAATACATTGAACTAAGAAAGTGAAATGAACAGTACTGTATAAACTAATAAAACAGTGATGAAAAATTGAAGAAGACATATATAAATGGAAATATTTTCTGTGTTCACAGACTAGAAGAATTAATATTATTCAGATGTCCATAAAGCTCAAATTGGTATACACATTCAGTGCTATCCTTAACTAAAATCTAATTTTTTATAGAAGTATAAAAGTAAGCTGAGCATAGTGTTGCCTGCTTGGAATCCCAGTATTTGGGAGGCTGAGACAGGAAGATCTCAGGTTTAAAGTCAGCTTCAGCTACTTAGTGAGGCACTCTGCAACTTAATGAAACCCTGTTTCAAAATAAAGAATACAAAAATAGGGCTGGAAGTGTAGCTCGGAGGTAGAGTGCCCCTAGGTTCAATCCACAGTATCACACAAAAAAAGAAAAGTAATCTTAATATCCATGTGTATTCACATTTACAAAAGAATGAAGATGGAAGCATTATCTGGCCTGACTTCAAAATAGATTGCAAAGCTGTAGTGATTAAAACAGCAAGATACTGTTAAAAATACACACATGCTAGCGATGGTCATTCACACTTGTAATTCCAGCACTTGGGAGACTGAGACAGAAGGATGGCAGGTTTAAAGCCAGCCTCAGCAAAGTAGTGAGGACCTCCAACTTAGACCCTGTTTCAAAATAAAAAAAATAAAATAAAATAAAAATAGAGATGGGCTATGGCTTGAAGGTATAATGTCAGAGGCCCAATCCCCAGTACCACCAAAAAAAAAAAAAAAGAAAGAAAACATAACACATAGACAATGAAACAGAATTTAAGTACCAAAAATTAATCTACATGCTTATGGTCATGTAATTCAAGACCAGTTCTAAGAACAAACAATGAAAAAAGAACAGTCTCTTTAATAAATAGTATCAGGATAACTGAATATTTACATGCAAAATAATTGTAATGAATCCTAATCTCACAATACATGCGAAAATCAATTCAAATAAATAAAATTATCTGTAAGCCAGGTGTGGTGGTGCACACTTGTAATCTCAGCACATTTGGAAGGCTGAGACAGCAGGATTGCGGTTCACAGGCAGCTTCAGCTACTTAGTGAGGCCCTTTACAACTTAGTGAGACTCTGTTTCAAAATAAAAAATAAAAAATAGAAAAAAAAAAGGTTGCAACAAATTAAAATGCTTCTACACAGCAAAGGAAACAATCGGCAGAATGAAAAGACAACCTCTAGAATTGGAGAAGATATTTGTAAATCACAAATCTGACAAGATGTGAAATTACATTAAACCAGTAAAAATATTTAAAAATGAAAAAAAAAGAAAATAATACTGAAGGAAACCTAGACACCTAAACAGAAAAAAAAAAAGAAACTCAACTCTTATTCTGATTTTATAAAAGTACTAATGACCTAAATAGACAATTATTGAAAAAAGACATATAAAATACAAATAGCCAATAAGTATATAAAAATGTTCAATATCACTATGTACCAGTAAAATGCAAATGAAAACTACTATAAGATATCACTTTATACCTGTTGTAATGACTATCAAACAAAAAGTAAAAAAGATAGCCAAGGTCTGAAAACGATGTAGAGGAAAGGAAACCTTTCTACACTATTTATAGAAATGCAAACATTGTGAAAAGTGAAATGTAATTTCTTCAAAAAATTAAAAGCAAAACTATCATATTTTCCAGCAATCAATGGATGGATGCATAAATAGATAAATACATATCTGGAGAGAGCTATTGATATATACATACAAATATCTAGTATCATCGAAAGACATTGGTAAATAGAAATTCACCTAAAATTAAATCATTATTGAATAATTATTGGCACCTTCATTTGTATGCAGTATTATTCACAAAAATTAAGAAATGAAATCAACCCAGGTGTTCTTCATTAGATGAGTACATAAACAAATGTGTCATATATACAGAGTAGAATTCTACTCAACTTTTGGAAAGAAGGGAATCTCTTCTTTGAGATCACACAGATGAGATTTGAGGACATTGTGTTACATATAAAAAGCTGGACAGAGGGAAACCATACAAAAAAGCTAAACTCATAGAAGTAGAGGATAAAATGGTAGTTATCAGAGGCTGGGGTGGGAGGAGTATCACAGAAGTGTTACAAAAAATACAAAATTTCAGTTAGGTAGGGGGAATAATTTCAGTGTATTTACCATTAGAGCATGTTAACTATTGCTATAAGTAGTGTCAAACTCCTGAAAATCACTGAGTACATTTTATGTGTTTTTACACACACACACACACACACACACACACACACACAGTCTGTGAAGTAATACATATATGAGTTGGCTTAATTTAAACACTGCACAATGAATACAATATTATAATATTTTAAAACATGTCCTATACAAAAAACATATATAATTTTTGTTAATTTAAAAATAATTGAAAAGGAGTTTGTTTTGTAGTGTGGTAGAAAAACAGGTCTTAATGAAATAATTTTTAAAAGGTGTATTGGGAAAAACAGATATTGGACAAATATGAGGTCTCAGTCATAGCTATTTTAATTTAAAAATTCAGTTCTAGTGGGGTTTGTGGTGATAGAAATAAAGAGTAAAATGGAGCTGTGTGGAAGGATGCTATTGAGGAGGTAGAAAGGAAATAGGCAGATAGGGAAAAGGCCTCGGTAGAAAAAGCTAATTTCCTGAGTTTCCTGAGGGGTGACAAATATCTGAAATTCCAAAGGCTCAGAGATAAGAAGGACCAGAACTTCACAAAAGCCATCCTATTTACTAATCAACAAACTCACTGAAAAAGTCTGACACTTCACTGAAAGGAGACCCTTCAAAGGACTTGCAAATACCCTATGCAAATTCTGAGAGCTACTTCCCAGAATTCTCCTTGGAATCCCAAAGTCACCACAACCAAAAAAGGATCCACAGGCATTGACAATGCCTTAGTCCCCCCAGCAGGATGGTTACCCACTCTGGGAACCCCTCCCCTTTTGGGGAGCTTTTCTCTCGCGGGCAGGTCATGTTGGCCCTGAGAGAAGGCAGAGTTCATCTGAGGGCACGTGGCTCGGGCGACTCTTGAGTAGTGACCTGAAGGCCTCTGCTGGGCATCAAGGCTGACCAGGCCCGTAGGGGTGACCTGCACCTCTTTTCTGGCAGATCGGGCAGAGTTCCAGCCCCTTTGGGGGTGTTCGGCCACTTTTCTCTATTACCTTCTGGCAGATCGCGTGGACTCTGGAAGAAAGCAGCCTGCACCTGAAGGCAGTTCGGCTCGGGCTACTCTCAAGTATTGTCCTGAAGGCAGCTGCTGGACCCAGAGTTCCAGCCCCTTTGGAGGTGTTCAGCCACTCCCCCCCCCACATTCCCTGCTGCTTCCAATAAACCTTTTACTCCCCTTCCTGAGGTCTGCAGGTGTCATTCTTTGCTCACCGTAGACAAGAACACGGTAAGGAAACATCGAGTTCTTTCTTAGGGAACTCCGTTTCATCTCAAGGAAATGCCGGGTTTCCTCTCAAGAAACCCCCGTTTCACTATGGTAGAGTTGAGCAAGTCATTGGAACCAGGGAAATCAGCAATGTAAACTAAATGCTTCTAGATTTGAAACTGCCCCACATTATGGAAACCCTTTGAGTCAACAGGGCACCTGCCAGTCAAGACATTGTTAAATATAGGTGCAGCTAAAGCAGAGGGGTGGGGGGATAATTAATTTACCAGTTTTTTTACATCAGAAAAAATTAAATGAACAGGCAAAAAAAAAAATCTTTATTTTCCACACAGAAAATGTAGTTTATCTGCTAATTTCTTTGACTTTTCATTTTTCTATTTTTATCAACAAAATATCTCGGCCTTGCCATGTACTCCTTAGGTAGCAAGAGTCAGCTAAGCATAAAATGATAATGTAATAATAACAGCAAAATTGAAGATTTACTATGTTTTTCATATCTTAAAAGAGATGTTTCCCAGAGACCTCTTATTCACCTACCAGTAGTTTTAGTCTTGCTATCTGAATTAATCACTAATAATAATAATTATTATTACTATAATTATAATATTCCCCTCCTCTGTCCTGAGTTAGCAAGTAGTTTATTACTTCCATTCTTTTGACAAGATGAACCTGGGCCCTAAATTGTGAATCTTGCTTCCCTAGTTCATGCCAGTTTTCTTTCTCTGGAGGTTATTATTTCAAAGTCATCTAAAATCCTCAGTATGGTTATGCCCTAAGCAGTTGGTTTCCATGAAACAATGACAATTTCCATATTTTACTACCTCAATCTGACCAATGAACTAGAAAGTGTTGAAAATGACACCATATCACTGGCTGTTAGTGACAAGCTTCATGGTATATAAGACATTGCAGACAAAGAAAAATTCTCAAATAATACACTGGTTTCAATTATATTGAAAGCTAGCAGTGTTCCCTTTTTACTCATTTATTTTAGAATTCTTTCTTTTCCTTTTTAAACTTTCTTGTCTTTACATAAGAGCTATACATCAAACTAACTAAACACTGCAAAATTACACAATTTGTCCACCACACATGCAAAGAAAGCAAGGTAAGCCACAAGAAGAGTGACAGTCCCATTGTTAAATCAACAATAGAATACAATTTACATAAGAAAGAACCATGTTAAAGGGAACAGTAAGTGGCAGATTGCAAAGTGACTTTAGACACAACAGCATAGACTTCTTTTCTCCCCTTTTAGAAGAAACCAGCCCTCTCACAATAAGTGCTAAAGGTTGTATAAACAATGGAATGAAAAGCAAAAGAAAGGCAGCTTCACTTGGATGCTTTTTAACAGACAGCAGTACACTAAATTATGTTAACATTAAATATCTTTCAATAAAGATATACCTCACTTATATAGAAAAATACTTGTCCTACAGTTTTTGCAACTTGTGATATTTGTCATGATACAAAAGAAGTCAGCAATTTAGAAAGAAAGATATTTAGTTGCCTGGGTCAAATAAGTAATTTACTTAATGCATCGCTTTATTTAGTGATTTTTCTGAAACATAGGTAAACAAAATAGTCATCAAACTGTAATTTTTGTAGGATTAATATATTTAGTGCACAGCATAACATCTTTCAAGAATGGTCTAATTTGATATTTCTCCTGTTACCTTATCTGACTGAGTATATAGAACAGTATAAACTTCTTTCTGACACAGATAATTTGCAGAAATATTAAAGACCACAAATCAGATATGGCTTGCCATAGAAAGACAACAAGATCACAAAGGGCATCTGTCTTTCGCTTGGAAAGATTTTGCATTGCTGAACATTAATTTATATTAAAGTTTACCATAACAGATATTCTGAGTTACACTATCATTTGGAAGATCAGGAAAACCTAATGGAAAAGAATCTTATGTTTTGTAAGAAGAAAATTAATGTTACCTGACCATATCTAGTGGGTGTTTAATTTGTTTTTCTGTACTACAAAGTTTTAAGGAGAATGTTTAGGATGATATATCATCATAAACACAAGCCATAATATATTCTACAAATACGCGCAGTCATTAGGACTAAGCTTATAATTTAGCATCTTTTTATTTTATAGCACACGTGAAGACAGAGTAATAAAAAGGTACAATAGTGACTCATACTATGTCCACCCAACAGAATTATAGGGTTGATCAAGATACCATAATTTAAATATCTGGTATTATGAAGCAATTACTGACAAATGTGGAAGAGTTGAATTTCTAAGGCACAGTCTAGGACAGTGAACTTCGTATAGTCATTAGTTACTGGGCAGTGTTTTGTCTTACTTGTTATTGCCTCTAAATGTTGAAATTGAAAAATAATGCTGTAATATGAGTTCTATTAAATTTATTTTAGAGGTTTGCCCATGGTAACTTAAGTGGGTAAATTAGCTAGCCTTTTACATGGTACTTACATAAAATATGCAAAACTTAGGATAATCCTGTCTGGTGTTTGTAGATGTGTGTGTGTGTGTGTGTGTGTGTGTGTGTTTGGGGGGGGAGTAAAAAAATAGAAGTAAATTAAGCAGCATTTTTACTGGGTACTTCATAAACTAGTGTAACCTAAACTGAGATTGTTCCCAACCTTTGACAACTGTCAGTTGTTTGATCTTGGGGCAATTACACAAATAACTTGGCTAATAATATCTACAGTCTTTAGCATGGTATATTATTTGTGGTTAGGGTTCAGTAAATACTATCTCAGTCGATTTAGTAAATGAAAACACAGTAAAACACTAAATGTGCTCACTGTCCTCAAAGAGTTGTCAATATTTACAGGGAAAGGTAGTTTCTCTAAATATCTTTCCAAAAAATACTTTTTAAAGCATTATATAGGGAAGAAGAAAATGGCGACTGAGGGACACAGCACTTCTCAGTAGATGAAACAAATAAAGTTCAACTACTTAGAAGGCAGTGTCTTAATCAACAAAATAAATACATCCCAGGAACCAAAACAGATCCAGGTACCTCAGCAGAAACTCTGAACTCGAGATCCACTGGGAAAGAAGAAGAAGAAGAAGAAGAAGAAGAAGAAGAAGGAGGAGGAGGAGGAGGAGGAGGAGGAGGAGGAGGAGGAGGAGGAGGAGGAGGAGGAGGAGGAGGAGAAGGAGAAGGAGGAGGAGGAGAAGGAGAAAGAAGAACAAAGATCGGGCATCCTAGACCTACTGCAGATACTATAGGGCAGCCGCGGGCAGGCAGCCAAAACTGCACTCCCTAGTCCTGACTGATACCACCGTGGCAAAATAACCCGAGACTGAAAATGGTCATAGAGCCTCATCTTAAGCAGCTAGCAGCGCCCAGGCCAGAATCCCATGCCCTTGGGATGACAGCGGCACAAAGAGTTCCACTAAGACGCCTGGATCAAGGAAGCCAGGTACCTAAGTGCTTCCAGGGAAGCTGCGAGTCCTAGTGTGTGCCCCAGGTCCAGCACTGGCCCTGGACATCTGTCCCATGCCCCAGAACCCAGCACTGTCCTCGTGCACCCTGTCTGTGCCCCAGGAACCCAGCTAGTTATCTGTGCCTGCGCCACCCCACCCCTAAAATCAGCACTCACCTTGTGTGCCTATTCCCTGCACCCCGCCATGGCACTTACCCTACTGGCAGGCTTGCTTCCCAGGCGGCCAAAGATCTGTGTGCCCGTGAGATTCCCTCAGGCTTCAAGCTCGTACACACTGCTGGACACAGAGAACACTGCTGGACATTGCGCTGCAGCCTGCGCCCCTGGACCAGTGTGCACCTACCCTGCACCGCTGGCCCACTGCTGGGAGTTTCTGCCAACCCGGCAGCTGAAGACTCAGTTCTAGTCTACAGCACAGCCCAGTGCACCCTGATGGTCCCTAAAACCAGGCACTAGGCATCTGCACCCACTCACACTGGGGTCCAGTAATAGCAGTGTACCCAGCCTGCACTCGGAACTGGCAGTGCTCTGGCAGTAAGTGTGTGTCCAGGAACCAGCAACCCTTTGCCCAGGGTACATCTTGGGACTACACCAGCTAGCCCAGTTAGAATTTCCAGAGGCACAGGAAAATTCATCAAGACGGAATATCTGCACAGGACCTCAGGGGGTGGTTCCAAGTCTACTTTGGACATCCTCCACCCCTGCTGTAGGGAAGCAGAGGACTGAGTCTAGGGTGGTGAGTGCAGAGGCGCTGACTACAAGTTGGAAATACACAGAACCTGGGAATTGTACAGAATTTATTAACAGTGACACCAGACATCCTGACACCTAAAGCCAAAGCAGTCAAAGGAAAGAAAGGTGACCAAACACCCAGAGAGTGACTTAAGAAGAGGAAAATAGAGTACAAAGAAAATTAAGAGACATTGGTCTATATTCTGAAAACTACCACAGCAATCAGTCAATCAAATATTATATGGACCTTACCCCATATTCGTAAATAAGTAGGACTGTTTTTTTCTTTTGTTGTTGATGTTTTGTTGTGCTTTGTTTTTTATATTGCTTTTGTTTTGTTATGGTTGTTGCTGTTTTTGTTTTTTTTTTCCCATTCTTCTTTTACCTTTACTTTTTTTTTAATATATATTTGATAGCTTGCTTTGTTTTCTGGTTTCACTCAGCAGCTAGTTCTTTTATTTTATTCTTGTCCTTTTTTTTCTCTTTCTTCCTCTTTCTTTTCTTTTTTCTTTTTCCTTTCTGGTTGTTTTTTCTTTCTTTCTTTGATTACATAATAGTTAGTCTTGGTATTTTTTGTTGATATTTTATTTATGTTTGTTTGCTCCTTCCCTCACCCCTCTTACAAACTTCCTCACACTAACCTATATACTCTTTTCCCCCCCAAACTTCTCCCCATAATATACCTCCTTGTTTAATACTCAAAGTATTTCATATCTCCATACTTACTCTACTAACTACAAGAGTCCTACGAATTAACTCTCTCTCATTCTCAGCAAGATATTACCTCACCATACTTAAAGTCTTTCTCAACCTAAACATATCCTCTACCTAATCTGACTCCTTTACCCATCACCCCAGCTCCTCCTCCATCACCCAACCCTCAACACTGGAAAAGCTCTGCTGACCAGCTGATACCTCTAAACTCCTAATACTAAGATTGGACTATATACAATACTCACAAATGATGGATAGAAATCAGAAAAACAGGACAGATAATGCTATATATACAAGAAACAGGAATATTGAAGAGACAACAGAAATCACGAATACTGACCTACAAGAAATGCAAGAAGGGGAGTTCAGAATCCTGATTTACAATATGATGAAAGGATTTAAAACAAGTCTAGAGGAGATGAAAGATGAGTTAGAAACACTAAGAAAGAATGAGAAAGAGGTCTGGAATGAAATGAAAGAGGCAATAAGTGAAATGAAGACAGCAATAGAAAGAAATTCTGGAAGATTAGATGAAATGGAAAACAGAATATCAATATTAGAAGACAGTACATCCAAAACTGAAAACACAGTCAGTGATATACAGAAATATTTACAGCAACAAAACCTAAACATCCAGCAAATATGGGATAATAGGAAGCACCCTAACTTATGGGTAATAGGCATGGAAGAAGGGATAGAGGTACAAACCAAGGGCATCCATAATCTCTTCAAAGAAATAATCTCAGAGAATTATCCAAACATGGAAAGAGACTTGGATCTTCATGTTCAGGAGACATACAGAACTCCATTGAGACAGGACCAAAGATGGACCTCCCCACACCACATAATAAGCAAAATGACCAACATAGAGGCCAAGGAAGGAATCCTAAAAGCAGTGAGAACAAAAGGACAGGTGACATATATAGGCAAAACAATAAGAATCACCCCAGACTATACAACCCAGGTCATGAATGCTAGGAGAGACTGGTACGACATGATTCAGACCCTGGAAGAAAATAACTTACAACCAAAACTACTATTCAAAATCAATGGGGAAACAAAAGTATTTCAGGATAAACAGAATCTTAAAAAATTCATGAATTCAAAGCCTACACTAGAGAAAATTCTTAAAGAAATAAACCATAAAGAAGAAAAAAGAAGCAGACTTCAGAACCAGAGAAGAGAGGAAGTTAATAAGTGGGCCATTTAAGTAAAGAAGAAAGACCAAACCACCCAAGAGTAGACAGAACACAAAATGGCAGAAAACAAAAATCATATTTAAATGATATCTCTTAACGTCAAAGGACTTAAATCACCAATCAAAAGAAATAGAATAGCAATGTGGATTAAGAAACATAGTCCAAATATATGCTGCCTGCAAGAAACTCACCTTACAGCCAAAGACATTCACAGACTGAAAGTGAAAGGATGGAAAAAGATATACCATGCCAATGGTGACCATAAAAGAGCAGGAGTAGCAACCCTGATATCCAACAAAACATATTTTAAACTAAAACACCTCAAAAGTGACAAATCAGGGCACTTCCTTTTATTAAAAGGAACAATACACCAAGAAGATATAATGATAGTAAATATTTATGCCCCAAATGTGGGTGCAACCACATTTGTAAAACAAACCCTTCTGGACATCAGATCCCAAATAGACCCAAATACAATAATTCTGGGAGACTTTAATACGCCTCTCACACCACTGGATTGATCTTCAAGGAAAAAGATAAGTAAAGACTCTTTAGAACTAAAGGAAACCATAAGCCAAATGGACCTAATAGACATTTTCAGAATATTTCAGCAAGGAACTACAGAATACACATTCTTCTCAGCAGGCCATGGAACCTTCTCTAAAATAGACCACATCCTGAGACACAAAGAAAGTGCCAGCAAATTCAGAAAATGTAATACAATTCCTTGGATCTTTTCAGACCACAATGGAAGAAAAGTAGAAATCAACAACACAAAACTCAAAAGAAATTATTTAAATAACTGGAGATTGAATCATACACTGTTGAATGATGAATGGGTAAGAGCAGAAATTAGGGAAGAAATAAAGAAATTTATGGAAACAAATGAAAACAGAGACACAACCTACCAAAATCTATGGGACACTATGAAGGCAGTATTAAGAGGAAAGTTCATTGCATTGAGTGCTCACATAAGAAGAACAGAGAAACACCAAGTAAAGAACCTAATGACACAACTCAAGGACCTAGAAAGTCTGCAACAGTCTATTCCCAAACCCAGCAGAAGGAAAGAAATTATTAAAATTAGAACAGAAATAAATGAAATAGAGAACAAAAAATTCAAAGAATCAATAAAACAAAAAGTTGGTTCTTTGAAAAGATTAATAGAATTGATAAACCCCTGGCCAACCTAACCAAAAGAAAAAGAGAATCAACTCAAATTATCAAAATTAGAAATGAAAAAGAAGATATCACCACAGATAGTGAAGAAATTCAAAAGATTATCAGAAACTACTTCAAAAATTTATACTCCAATAGCCTTGAAAACATGGAAGAAATTGATAGATTTCTAAGCACAGTTAACCTTCCTACACTCAGCCAAGAGGATATAGCAAGAATAAACCAACCAGTAGCAATCAAAGAAATAGAAATGGCAATAAAAATTCTTCTACCAAAGAAAAGCCCAGGCCCAGGTGGGTTTCCAGCTGAATTCTACAAAACCTTCAGTGAACAACTAATACCAATACTTCATAACTTGTTCCAGGAAATTGAAAAAGATGGAAGTCTCCCAAATTCCTTCTATGAGGCCAGTGTCACATTAATCCCCAAACCAAATAAAGATACTTCAAAAAAGGAAAATTACAGACCAATATCCTTAATGAACATGGATGCAAAAATTCTAAACAAAATACTAGCTATAATGCATTCAAAACTATATCAAGAGTATAACACATCATGTCCAAGTTGGTTTCATCCCAGAAAAACAAGGCTGGTTCAACATACACAAATCAATACATGTTATTCACCACATAAATAGAACCAAGAACAAAAACCACATCATCATAACAATAGATGCTGAAAAGGCATTCAACAAAATCCAACACCCATTTATGTTAAAAACACTGCAGAAAATTGGGATAGAAGGAATGTACTTCAACATCATTAAGGCAATATACTGTAAACTCAAAGCCAACATTACTACATCACTGGCCATCAGGGAGATGCAAATCAGAACTACACTGAGATTCCATCTAACCCCAGTCAGAGTGGCAAGCATAAAGAAATCAAACAACAACAAATGCTGGTGAGGATGTGGGGAAAGAGGAACTCTTTTACACTGTTGGTGGGAAAGCAAACTAGTTCAGCCACTATGGAGATCTGTATGGAGATTCCTAAGAAAGTTAAGAATAGATCCACCATATGATCCAGCTCTACCACTCCTGGGTATTTTTCCAAAAGGGTTGAATCCAGAGAACTATAGCAACATATGCATACCTATGTTCATAGCAACACAATTCGTAATAGCCAAAATATGGAACCAACCCAGGTCTCCATCAACAGATGAATGGATTACAAAACTCTGGGAAATACACACAATGGAATTCTACTCAGCCATAAATAAGAATAAAATAGTATCATTTGCAAGAAGATGGAAAGTCCTGGAGAGCATTATGTTAAGTGAGATTAGCCAAGCACAGAAGGAGAAGTTAACATATGTTCCCTCTAATATGCCCAAACTAGGGAACATAGAGAATACCAGTGGTACTCCAGGTAATGGAGGGGAAATACCAGCAAAACTTGAATAGAAAGATAGGGGAGGTGGAAGACTGAACTTGATTAATGAGGGTTTACATCGAATATATGTAAAATTATGAATATGATATGGTTACCCTGGACAATCATTGGTGGGAGGGGGGAAGGGAAAACAGGGGCGGGGGGAGAGGGCACCAAGTATAGTTTAAATGTATACCATTTATGTTCAATAAAATTTTTTTAAAAAAAGAAATAGCTTTAGTAAGATAAACTTTGTCCCTAGTGACAGTCTGAAGTATTGTGAACAAATTAATAAAATGGTCATGACTTTAATAAAATAAAAAATAAAGCATTATATAACTAAGAAGTTGTTTTTTTGTTTGTTTGTTTTTCCCAGGTCTGGGGATGGGACCCAGGGGCATTCGACCTTTGAGCTATATCTCCTGCCCTATTTTTTATTCTTTTTTTGAAACAGGGTTTCACTAAGTTGCAGAGGGCCTCACTAAGTAGCTGAGGCTGTCTGTGAGCTGTGATCCTCCAGTCTCAGCCTTCTGAATGCTGGGATTACAAGCATGCATCACCATACCAGGCTAACTTAGGAAGTTTATATATTACATGGTAGACAGAGATACACATATAGATCCTTATCTTTATAAATCTTTTATCTCATATATTCAACAATGCTCAGCATGTGAAAGATTATAAGATAGCTTAATAAGAAAAGTCTGTTTAACTTACAGAGTTGTTTTTCTTTCTTTTCTGTCAAACATGTATTAAAATCCTTTGGAAAAGTTTTCAAGAAACAGGAATTGAGAAGTACAATCTTAGAATTTTCCCTAGAGTTCAATGTAAAAATTTTATTACCAAAAATTACATTGAAGTGTACAAGTTCTCGATCCTACTTTTGCACAGCATCATATTCAACTGCAACTAAGACATGAAAAAATCATTTATAATTTAATTGTAGCAACAATAGAAATCCCTTAATGCTATTAAGATTGATCATGAAGGATATAGCACTGGAGCTGGTACTTAAACTCCACACAAAATTTGCAAAAGTTATCAAGTTCTATCACCTAAAATTTTAAAATAAGAAAGAAAGAGTTGCAGGTCATGGTCAAAGAGTTAAACTTTTTAAAAATTATTTTTATTTTTTATTGGTGCATTATATTCATACATCATATTGGGGTAAAAAGAAAAAAAAAACTTGTGTGTAGAGACATGCTCACATAACTGATTTAACCCCTACCCAATTCCCACCCAGTTCCCTCCCCTTCCCTCCCTCCCTTACTCAGCTTAGTAGTTGATTTCGATATGTTTAAGTACATTGTGTGTTTTAAAGATTCTCCTCTTCCCCCCTCCTTTCTCCTCCTTTAGGTTGTCTTGCTTGCTCCTCCATAGGATTTTCTTTTTCATCTAGAATTCCTCCTATGACCCAATTCTCCCTAACTCTCACATATTAGGGAAAGCATCTGATTTCTTATTTTTTGTGACTGACTAATCTCACTTAGCATAATGACCTCCAGTTCCATCCATTTCCCTGAAAATGATGTAACTGAATTGTTTTTTGTTTTTTTTTTTTTTTGATGGCTGAGTAAAATTCCATTGTGTACATATTCCACAGTTTTGTAATCCATTCATCTGTTGATGGGCATCTTGGCTGGTTCCATAGTTCGGCTATGGTGAATTGTGCAGCTATGAACATAGATACACATGCATTAGTTTGGTAGTTTGGTTTCTTTTCTTTTGAGTAGATACCCAGAAGTGATATTGCTGGATCAAATGGTAGATTTGTTCCCATTCCTTTGAGGATTCTCCATACTGTTTTCCAAAGTGGTTGCACTAATTTGCAATCCCACCAACAATGTCTTAGAGTTTCCACTTCTCCACATCCTCGCCAGCATCTATTGTTTTTTGTATTTTGAATGATGGCCATTCTAGTTGGAGTTAGGTAAAATCTCAGGGTAGTTTTGATTTGCATCTCTCTGATTGCCAGTGATGTTGAGTATTTTTTCATGCATTTATTGGCCATTTTAATTTCTTCTTTTGTGAAGTGTCTATTTAGTTCGTTTGCCCATTTTGTTATTAGATGCTTTGTTTTCTTAGTGTTGAGTTTCTTGAGTTCTCTGTATATTCTAGATATTAGTCCTCTATCAGAGGTGTAGGTGGCAAAAATCTCCTATTCTGTTTTCTCTCAGTTGAGGTTCTTGATAGTTTCCTTTGCTGAACAGAGGCTCTTCAGTTTCATGCAATCCCACGTATTGATTAGCCTTTTAATTTGTTGTGCCTTTGGGGTCTTGTTGAGAAAGTGTTTATCTGTGCCTATGTGTTGCAGTGTTGGACCTATGCCCTCTTCAAGGAGCTTAAAGGTCTCTGATTTGATTTCCAAGTCTTTGATCCATCGTGAGTTGACTTTTGTACAGGGTGGGAAAGTGAGATTAATTTCCAATTTTCTGCATATGTTTAACCAGTTTTGCCAACACCATTTGTTGAAGAGACTGTCTTTCTTCCAGTGTATGTTTTTGGCCCCTTTGTCAAAAATCAATTGGCTGAAAGTGTGTGGACTTGTTTCTGGGTTTAAGAGTTTATTAGAAGCAGAACCTGCCAGACCTCTCTCAACCCTGACTTCCACCCTCTAGTATTTCTCACATATGCTCTGATCCCTGATTCTGCTAGACAAAATAAAATTTGCTTGTCCTAAAATACAGGTATACATTGTATCTTTTCAAACTATACCATACTTTTTAAAACCAAATGAATGATTTTTTGGATAGTCCCACATCTTCTATGCTGAGAAAACTACCTTTCATTATTAATCTACTTACATGATATTAACCTGGTAAAAGTAACAAAGCTCATGCTGTCACTTCAGAGTGGATATTTAGGATCCTCAATGTGGAACACTTCCATAGTAACTATTTCTTTCTTACATTTTATAACTTGTCTTTCTCTCCTTCCTTACACACAAACATCAACTTGTAAGTTTCTGTAAGCTATTGGGAGTAAGTTGATAGATTATTGTAGAGTTCAGTTCCAGTTGTACTCCTAAAAAGATAAGGAAAAATTTAAGTAAAAAACAGAATATGGATGTACCTGGAGAACATTATATTATGTGAGATCAGCCAGTCACAGAAAGTGAAGGGTCATATATTTTCTCTCATATGCAGAAGCTAGGGGGTAATTGGGATATAAACAGAGACTTTGTTAAAGAAAGGAGAGGAAACTCCTGTGGAGGTGGTCTAGAGGAAGGGGAGGGGCAATCAATGAAGATGATTCCATTGACATTATATACATATGTGAGAATACCAATGTCAATATCAATTTCCTGAATGGAGAAGGGGACTATTGGAGAGAAGGAGCCAGGGGAAAAATAGAAGCACACAAACAAAGAAAAAATAAAGGACAGTATTATTTGTTCTTTTTATTATAAGATATATGTAATGATTTCATAGTTTTGGCAAGGGAAAAAAAAACATATAAAGAAATCAGAAAGATTTCGTGCAGAATTTTAGATTATTTTATTTCGGAAAACTATGACAAAGTAAGAGATAGCCAAATACTGGATCCATCTGCCTCACCTGGGGTTGGATTCAGCTAACAATTACACTGTCACATTTTAGCTTTGGTATAGAAATCTGATTTATGAAAGACAACCCTCACAAGTAATTCTGGAAGAGAATAAATAAAGGGGGTTAGATATGAAGAAGTGGTAGATAATCCATTTCTTTTACTTAGCCAGTATATCAAGTAAAAGAATATTTTGATACTGGTTTAATGTGGTTTCCCACAGTTCCTATCACCTAATTCCTTAGGCAAAGATAATTTGATTAATTAAACAGCTTTATATATTGGGCATTAGTATAGTATTACAGATAGCTGATTATCTCACTTATAAATTATAAGTTTAGCCAGGTGTAGTGGCGCACGCTTGTAATCCCCGTGCTTGGGAGGTGGAGACAGGAGGATCATGCTGGTTTGGAGCCAGCCACGCTGGCTTAAGGGACCCTGTTTCAAATATATATATGTCTGGTAGTGTAGCCCAGAGGTAGAAGGGCTTCCAGGAACCCCAGTACCACAAAACAAAAATTATAAGTTAAAAGACAAATAACTATACTTATTTATTAATAAGTATAGTTATTTGTATTTATTATTTACTCAGTGTGATAAGCGGCACAATGTAAAAAAGTTTTGTGCCATGAATAGTGTAGGAGAAGCATACTAAAGGCACTGCACTCTGTGTGACTCCTGAGCTTGTTTTCTATCCGAAAAAGATTCAATATGAATAGGCAAGCTCCTTTTTGCTACTCCAACAGAGCAAAAAACAAATAAGATATCCATATTTTAGTAGATCTGTTACACTTCTTCAGACTAATAATTTAAATTTCTATATGTAAGACAGAAAATCATAAAACATGGCTTGATTTTATCATAGTGAAAGTATTCAATGACTTGACAAAGAAGCCTATTTCTGTGTGTGTGTGTGTGTGTGTGTGTGTGTGTGTGTGTGTGTGTGTGTTGGAATTTAAACCAGGGGAATTCTACCTCAGAGCTACACCCCCTAACACTAGTTTTATTCTTTATTTTGAAACAGGATCTCACTAAGTTGCAGAGAGCCTCACTAAGTATTTGAGGCTGGCCACAAAATCTTGATCCTCCTGTTTCAGCCTCCTAAGTACTGGGATGACAAGCATGTACCACCACACTCAGCAGAAAAACTTTCCTTCTTTCTTTCCTTCTTTCTTCCTTTCTTTCTTTCTTTCTTTCTTTCTTTCTTTCTTTCTTTCTTTCTTTCTTTCTTTCTTTTTCTTTCTTTCTTGTGTGTGGTGTACTGGGGATGGAAACCAGGGTCATTCTAACTCTGAGCTACATGCCCAGCCCTATTTTTTATTCTTTGTTTTTTTTTTAAACAGAGTCTCACTGAGTTGCAAAGGGCCTCACTACGTAGCTGAGGCTGTCCTTTACCATGATCCTCCTATCTCAGCCTCCCAAATGCTGGGATTACAAGTATGTGCCACCATGCCCAGCTAACCTATTACTTAAATGTCATTTTCACTTCAAAATTAAAAGTTGTGGCTTATTAAAAAAAACAGTTGTTTAAGGTCTATCATGTATCTGGTAAATTCTGGCATCTCCAGAAATTTTAAATATCATCATTGGTCAATAGATAATGAAAGTCCAGTGACTCTAGCACCAAGACATGATAGTTTCTGGTCATACATCTGTGTCCTTGGTCCTCGTGATCATTTCTGTTAACTCTGTTTATCCTGGCTATGTATTTCTAGGATTCTGCAATATAGAAATATGATCCTGCAACTAAATTTCTCGTCTTGGAAAAGATATAATTACATAAAACATGCAGCGCAACAAAAACAATGGCTTCCAATAAAGATGAAGACCTTACTTTTCTATTTCAAGTAAAGGCTGATTTCATGTCTTCATGTGAAATATCTTACTAAGTATGATTTTCTGTGTTTGCTCCCAGTAGAAATTCTAATCCAATTTGCCTACTACATGAAATAATTAAATACTTATGTTTGTAGTGTTCAATTTTGGAGTAAAACTGTGAGCCAGATTCTAGGGCCTACATGAAACAGTTTTTCTTGACCTTCAGGGGATAAAGCAGCCCTGGAGCAAGAACTGTAAGGACTCTGACCACAGAATGACTGTTGAAACTTCTGCAAGAAGAGACTTGACTAAACTTTTACATAGTGTCTTGCAGCCTAAAGCCACAATGAGGCCCTGTTTTGAGATTTGGTTTGGTAAAGTTCAGTGCTGTGGAATGCATTTTCAGTTTGTTCTAGCCAGCACTTAACCATAGGCCCAGACTTCCTTTTTTTGAACACACACACACACACTCTCTCTCTCTCATACACACACACACACACACACACACACACACACACACACACACACACACACCACTTAAAACCATGAATCTTTTCCTGTCCATTTGAGATATATGTTTTATCTCCTATAACTCAGAATGGCCTTTCTTAAGAATCTGAAAGTCACTTCTTTGAAATGTAGACATCATGAAAATAGATTCTCTGTCTCCCAGTCTAGGAGGGAAGATTAACTTCTGTCATTAATCACTGTAGCTCTCAGACACTGCTGGTCATTTACAATGACCAGTGCTTTGCAATTACCCACTTTCTTGACACTATGTGAACTCTTGCTCATTCCCTCTCCCTGTTCCCTCACTTTCTATAAAAAAAATGCCCAGTTACCTCTGAGCAAAGAAAAGACAACTTGGCTCATTCCTCTCTTAGTACTTACTGAACAAAATCTATGTTCATTGCTTTAACTATAACTTTGATTTTTTTAACAGGCCCACCATAGTATAGAAAATTTCATTAATATGAAATATTTTACTCTAGTGGTAAGAATTGTCCAAGGAAGCAGAGGTCTTCAGATAACATTAACATTACTATAATTTGTTCCTGTGCTATTTACTTGATTTTTAAAATAACTTCTCTAGTCCTAAGATCATATATTATCTTGGTGTAGCAAACACCCTCTTTGGAGACAGGTTTTTAATTTAGCAAAACAGACCTCACTGAAAATACCACTGTTGCCTGATTTATTGTACTTAACCAATATCCATCAGACTTTCTACAAGATGACATTCATGTAATTTTTACAAACAATCCACTTTTTTCTGGGTACCTAAACCAATAAATTAGAGAGAATGAACACACTAAGTATAGTGCATGACTCAACTGAAAAAAATGGGATAACCCTTCTGTCTGACATTTAACTGAACTTTTATTACATTTGCACATTCACCCCAAACCTGCCTTTTCCTCCCTATACCAATTCCAACTATCATGCTCATAATTTATAATTGGCTTTTAAATTCCACAACTACCAGCTGAACTCTGATCACTCACTAATTGGCTAAACTCTGAAGATTTCTAATTGATGACTTCATCTGACTTTATCTGCCTTTTTCAGGGTAGTGGTGATATTAGTGGTTGAAGCCAGGGTCATTTTACTTCTGAGCTACAACACAGCCCTACTTTATTATTTTTTTATTTTATTTTAAAACAGGGTTTAAGTTGCTGAGGACCTTGCTAAACTGCAAACCTGTGATCCTCCTATCTCAGCCTCCCAAGTACTGGGATAACAGGCTTGCTTCATGGGGCCCAGCTTTTTACCTGACATTTTTTATCAGCCATCCATTTAATTAACCACATAACATTTTCATGGAGTCTATGTCTATAAGGGCGATCTTATGACTGAAGAAACATTCTTTTGTGGAATGGAACTAAGAAAAAAGATATTGGCTATCTCAGAACTCTTTACCTGACCTGTTATTTAGTATAAGCCTTGAAATTATTATCTCTTATAATGGAAGAGTAGGAGAAAATAGGGAATTTATAAATAGAAAAGAATATTGCTTCACAAACCAGCTATGTAGTTCGCTTACCTAATGTCACAAGAAAATCACAGACAGTATTTAATGGTAAATATTCATTCTGGGCTTCTGCTTTCATTGGGGAGATCAAATCCATTGCTGCTAGTGTTACGGATTTGGAGAATATGGTGTTTGGGAAACTGCTCCCGGGGACCCCTGTTAGGGTCCTGGACATACTTTCCCTCAAACCAACCACAACAAAACGACCAAAACCAGAAAAAAAAAAAAAAAAAAAAAAAAAAAAAAAACGCGGGTTCTTGTTCTGAGCTAAGTATAGATACACATTAGATCAAACTCTTGCTGAAGATTTAAAGAAGTTTATTAAAAAGATAGAAATACAGGAGATAGTTACAGCCCTATGCCAGAGAATGGCACAGGGGGCAATTCGAGTGAATTTACCAAAGAACCCCAGTATGCTGAGTGTTCTTATCCTGACCAAGTCTGTGGCAGGTCCTTTGATATGTAGATATGTTGCCCTATCTCTTAGCCCAGTTTTCTGCTCTCTCCATCCCAGCAGGATCTGCCCCTCAGAGGTGGGGTAGGGGCAGCCCTGTCTGGGGCACAGACCTCCACACCTTTTGTTACACTCCCAAGATGTGTTAAATTGCTTCTCTGGGATCTGGGATTTCCTCCCATTCTTGAGGAAGTTTGTCTCTCTTTAGAAATGTAAATAACCCTTTTCCAGGCTTTTTGTTTACTCCTCTTTAGAAATGTAAAAAGGCTCTTCTTCCTGATAATCCTGGCTTTCTTTAGTACAAAGGATATATTTTTTAACATTGGCAATCTTTCCAAATACTGGTACATTAATACATTTTGAAACCTCTTCCCAATACTAGTACAGCTAGGTATTCGGACCCTCAGCTTCTGTAAAAGACACATATACTGTTTTCCCATACTAATATATATATATATATATATATATGGAAGAAAAAATGGGAACCTCTGAAGAAGTCCTGCCCATGATGATGGGGACTGGAGCCTGCTGCACAGTGAGGCCACCACCAGAGCCAGTGAGGCCGGAACCAAAGCCTGCCATGCAGCAAGGTTGGGGGACTGGGCCTGCTCAACAGCAAAGGGCCAGAGGGTCCCTGCAACCCTGTGGCCAGGAAGCACTAGAAGCTGCCGCTGTCTCACCTCATCTCTCAGCAGATTCCCAGATCCAAGTGACCTCTATTAAAAAAAAAAAATTGGTTGTGAGTGGATCATCTCGTCAGAGTTACTCACCTTCTGACTTTCAGGATTTCAGTAACTGGGAATCAGTGTGGAAATTAAAAGAAGGATTTCCAAGGAAGAAGGAAACTGTAATTGATCATATGTGAAAAAATAGAAACTCTAATACATTATTGTTGGGATTGCAAATGAATGCAACCACTTTGGAAGACAGTATGGAAGATCCTCAGAAGAATGATAATGAACTTACCATATGATCCAGCAATACCACCTCTGGGTATTTTACCCAAAAGAATGAAAACCAAAATACCAAACTAATGCATGAGCAACCATGTTCATAGCTGCACAATTCACCATTTCCAAACTATGGAACCAGCCAAGATGTCCTTCAACAGATGAGTGGTTTACAAAACTATGGGATAGGTACACAATGGAATTTTACTCAGCCATAAAGGAGAACAAAATTATAGCATTTACAGGGAAATATCACAAAAAAATAAGAAATCAGATGCTTTCCCTAACATGTGAAAACTAGGGAGAAATGGGTAATAAGAGGAACACTAGATGAAGAAGGGATCCTATAGAGGAGCAATTAAAGTGACCTATCTGAGGGGATGGGAGGGGCGAAGAAGGAAACTCTTTAAAGCACATGATGTACTTAAACAAATATATCAAAGTCAATCATGAAACCAAGAATGGGAAGGAGAGAGGGGGAGGAAGGGCATAGAGATTGGGTAAGAGCTAATTGGATGATGTGTGCATGTATATCTCCACAAGTTTCTTACCCCATTAAGATGTATGACTGCAATGCACTTATAAAATTTTATTTAAAAAAAAAGAATAAACAAAAGTTCAGGCATCATGAGACTTAGGAATTTTATTTACTTTTATGATACTAAAGCTATTAGTGCATTCATACATTTGCATGACTACTTCAGAATCTATCACATCAAGAGCCAATTCCTGGCATCAGAATTGTCCTCCTCATTCTATAAAGTAGCAGTGAACACTAAATTAGTGAATCCTGAACAATTGTTCCTAAAGGTAATACAGGGTTAGAGGTTCATGAGCCTCTGGTCACATGTTCTTCAATGGATCAATAAACTTTTTTCTTTGTATGCTTTTCTATTACTGACATGTGAAAGGTTTGAGCTGCCCCTGGCCCACAAGGGGCAGGGCCGGAAGCTAGGAGGCGAGCCCGGTGATTTCGAGAGGGGACCACGCCTCCCAGTCAGCAAGAAGCGAATTCAGAGTTCAGAGGGGAGCCCAAGAGAGAGACAGAGAGAAGCACTCTCCCCCACCAGCCCCCGAGGGTACGCGGGGGGCTGGCGGCTGACTTCCCATGAATAAAGGCATCCATATCATATAGTGGATCTCCGCGTGTATTTGTGCACCAGGGGGACCCGCCAAATATCTTTCAACATGTTTTTTGAATTGTAGTATTGACTAATATTAAAGTTATAGCTAATTTTGCTATATCTCATGACTTCTTTAACACACATTATATTTGTAAAGCATCACAGCCTTATTGTACTTAGAAACAGCAGACAACAATACAGAAACATGCTTGGGTCAATTTTAATGGCAAATTCACCAACAGAGAGTACAAAATTGTGAAAAAGGTAGTATTAGATTGAAAAAAAAAAAATGTTCCCACTATGAGAATTGAAACAAGAAAGCTGAGCATTGGTTTGTTCAAACTCAGTTGAAGATGTGTGTATTAGCCAAATCATGTTCATAAGGATACAATTTATAATAGCCCAGTTATGAAACCAACCTGGCTGTCTGTCAACAGATGAGTGAATAAAGAATATATATATATATATATATATATATATATATATATATATATACCATAAAGTTTTGTTCAGCCATAAAAAATGAAATTATGTCATTTTCAGGAAAAACTGTGGAACTAGAGAACATCATGTTAAGTGAGATCAGCCAGACTCAGGAAAACAAGAGTCTCATGATTTTTATCACACATGTAAGACAGAGAGAAAAAAGAAAATAAAAGGAACCTCAAAAGAAGAGAGAGAACAGTAGAGTAGTAGAAAGGGATTGGGAGGGAAAGGACAGGAAAGAAAATAATGTTCATGAATTTTCACCATAGTATCAAATGCAATAAGTTGTATTTACAAATATGGATTTCAAATAAGAATTAGTTTTACATTGCATTATTTCTCATAGACATTAGTCACCTTGGGATGAATAAATACAACCTTGAGAGTAGCTGTGTAGATACTTAAGGGGTTACTTCCTTTACACTAAAATAAACATGGTTTTCTCCACGTCAAGTAGAACTCCAAAGTAAACTGTTCAAAAAAAAAAAAATGAAAGTACATCTTCAGAGCAAAAAATCCGATTTTTGTTCCTCATTTATATCTCACCCTAAAAATAATTTCTTGTAAATAACTTTATAAACTTAGTTTTATTCCTGGATCTGTCTAAAAGTCATATGTTCTACTTACTTTTAAATGGGGCTATTATTCAAGATGTATACTAATTATAATACTTTTCAACTAATATTATCATGGCCAGCAGTGACTATAGCATTATGTGACTTATGATGGTATTCATTACTTATGTATTTTCTATTTAAAATTATATTAATTTGAGTCAGGCATGGTGGTATGCACCTGTAATAACAGGTTGCAGGCCAGTATCAGCAACTTAGTGATTAATGATTAAAGATGCAGCAGGTCCCATTGGCACACAGATACACGCAGAAATCCGTTATAGGTGGTATGAATACCTTTATTCGTGGGGAATTGGCCACCAGCCCCCGCGGGCCCACTAGTGGGGGAGAGTGCGTTTCTCTGTCTCTATCGGCTTCTCTCAGATTGAGCTTCTCTCAGATTGAGAGGTGGTCTCCTCTGGGAATCACAGGGCTCCGCCTCCTAGTTTCCGGCCCCGCCCCCTGCAGGGCAGCAGCTCAAACTTTTCACTTAGTGACACCATTCTTCAAAAAACTAATAATAAAATGAGTCTGGGGCTATGGCTTAGAGACAGAACACCCCTGGGTTCAATTCCTAGTACCACAATGAAGTTATATTAAATTTTAGATATAACACTTAGGTAAATTTAATTAGTATTTTTTTGTTTTACTCTGGGAAAGAAAATATAATAGCACAACTTAAAGTAATGGCTATTAAAGGCCAATACAACATCAGATTTTTTTTCTTTTTTACTTAAGATATATTATGTCTGTATCCTTGTTTTCTAAAGCAAAAATTCTTTAGCTCAATATGACCTGGTCTCTACCTCTTCCCCACCACACTTCACCTTATAGAAAATTCATCTCTACTCTTGCTCTGCCGAGTTCCCTGCATTCTCTGCATACATACACATAGTCCATGCAAGGGCAATACAGTGTACTAAGTTAGATTGTGCAGGTTTAAATATTTCCAAAACCAACCACAGAGAACTTTTCTTAGTCAGCACTTAACATTTTCAGTGGGCTTAGGTGAGATGTTACTATTAAATATCTATTTTTTCTTTATTTCCTGTGTGTGTGTGTGTGTGTGTGTGTGTGTGTGTGTGTTGCTACGGACTAAACCTAAGGAAATAAAATTCTATCTTCCAGCTACACTCTCAGCCCTATATTAATTTTTTATTTGGAAACAAAGGTCTCACTAAGTTGCTGAGACTCTGGCTAAATTTCTGAGGTTGGCTTTGAACCAGTGATGCTACTATCTCAGCCACCCAAGCCACCCAATTACTGGGATTACAGGGAGTGCCACTAAACCCAACTTTATTATTGAACATCTTTAAGTTCAGTCTTTTTTAATAGATGGGAGCCCTCATGTACCTACTTCAAAGGTTGGTTTTGGAAAATAATTCAAAAGGTGTTTACAAAAAATCTATACCAAGTAGTGCTCACCACATGCTATTCTAATTATGAACTTTCTTGTTATTTCTTTGATGGTGACATGGATGCTGGGGAGGAGGAAGGGAGAATTTCTGCTCTTAGTGTTGCTTCTGTTTACAATGACCTTCTATTTTCATTTGTCTTCCTAATCCTATTTCTCCTTCAGATTCAGTCCAAGTATCATCTCTTCTTGAAAACATTTTCCAAATCTCTGGGCATAAAGAAATAAAATGCTCCCAAAGTATATATAATTCTATGGACATACATCATAAATTCACCTGAAATTGGTTGTTTTGGCTGCCTGGTTTGCTCACTATGCTGAGGATACCTTGAAGATAGAGAACCGTTTATACCCACCTGAGCATCAACATTACCAGCCCATTACTTGCTTGTAATATGTATTCACTATCTTTGTTGTTGAACTGATTCCCTAAAGTTCAGGCAAATAATTAACAATTTGTATTTGTCAGGGTTTCTACTACCTGTGTTCAGAATAGAACTCAAGAGTGAAATAAATTTAACCTAATATCTAGCCCTTCTAATCATTTATCCCTTAGGGAAATTGGTGAACACCCTAGTCCCTCTGGCTGCTGCCCTCTGGCCTGTGTTCTTGCCTCTCAGGTACTGCTGTTTCTGTTGCTGTGGTATGGATGAAGAGCAGGGCTCATGACGACACACTATTGACTGCCTCTGACATGCCACCTGACAGCTATCTCTATAAATAAAATTTAAATTGAAACTATTCCAGAAAACATCCATGACCTCAAGAAGATTTATCAGCTCTCCTGGTATATGTAGTAAATGAAAAGTTATTATTCTTCCTTCACACAAACTCTAACTGACAGATGGTATTTTGTTATTTTAGGAAAGTATCAGTCCACTGAGTCTTTTTTAGGGGTTCCTTTAATGGTCCCCTTGCACCATTTCACAAATCTTTTTCTGCTAAGAAAATACATACAATAAATCTTCCTGTAATATAACTACAGAAAAATTGGCATCTCTTAGGGTTATGAAGATGAAATTAAATAAAAAAAAGTGTATGAAAGGCCCCTGTAAACTACCAATTCTTTATGAATGTGTGTGCAAAAAATGAGTTTTCTGAAAGATGATTCTTCATGGTATCATCATATATACATAGAACTAGCCATTAAAAATTGTTCTTGTCATTCAAGTATCTATACCTTCTCCTTGTATTTCTCAAATGGTAAATGGTATGACTGGGAGATATAGTTAAAACTGCCCATAATTTTATAGGAGGCCAAGTTGAGATAGAGCTAACCTCTTCTGAGGAAACAGGGTCCTTCTGATAATTTGAAAGAAAGAGATGATATTGTTCTACTAATGAATTCTAGGAGACAGCCATTGTTAATTATTGTTAATACTTATCACAAAGACTAGACTATATAATCTGAAATAAGAGATGAATATAAATGGAAATTTTTACTTAAAGTCATTACAGAATGACAGCATTCAAAAGAATACCAAATGTACATAATGTACATTCACAAACATATCAGAGTCAATCACCAAGCCAAATATGAGAAGGAGGGAGGAGGAGGGAATGAGGTAGAAATTAGGAAAAGGCTAAATGAGGGATGTGTGCATGTATGATTCTACCATCTTGTACCTCATTAAGATGTATGACTATAATGCACCAATAAAAATAAATAAGTATGTAAATATACAAATAAATAAAAAGAAGGGAATAAGGATTTTGCAAACCTGATGTTCAGCCAGCAGGATATCAAGTTTTGAGCTTCTTTGATTTATTGAATATAAATTAGCCAATTGGTCATTTTTAAGTACATTTAGAGAAATCACAATACAGAACAAAAATTTAATTAAAAGTATTATTTTTATTGGTATTAATACATAAAATAGTATAAATAGTGTAGACTGGCTTGATATAGATGCATATATATCAATATATATATTACATATATTACATACTTTTGTATTCTCACATTCTAAGTTAATATTTGTGATATTTTAAAATTAGAATTGTAAATAGGCATAACAATCTTGAGAAGATTTTTGTCAAGATTTTTGTACACTAAATCTTAAAAAGTGCACACATTTTTTAATCCAACTCCTTTGCTAGAAACCATCTTCAATCAGGTGCTATAATATACTATTTGCACTTATAAAATTCAGATTTTAGTGTTACAAAAATAATTCAATAGTACTAAAGAAGGCATAATCAAAATGTCTAGTCATCATTTTTTTTTCCTTCCTAGGAGAGTTTAAACAAAATAATCTTTCTGGCATTTTTCACTGAGCTGATCATATCTCTAAGCCATTTGAATGTCACATAAATGTCAATTTTCATACAATATATTTGATAAATATTTAATCACACTTTATACTTTGATAAAAGTGCATGGCTATATAGTATGTCTTTGAAGATGTTTACAGACTTCATTTCTAATTATATATCATCAGCTTGAATCATGGATGATGACTATGTCAGGTGTAATTTGCACTTACTTTTTTATACAAACTTATATTTTAATATAATTACAGGTTTACATAACAGATGAAAAGAGAGAACAGTAAGTTTCTATATACTGAATACCTACTATCAGTGCTACCTGACATTATATTCTTATGTGGACAAAATACATTTGTCAAAATAAAGATTGACATTTCACTATCAGCCAAACCTTTGCGTCATTTGGAGTTCATCAGTTTGTCCAATAATGTAATTCTTCTTTTCCAGATTCCATCCAGGGAACCATATTCCATTTAGATATGTATCCCTCAGACTCCTCCACTCTGTGTGTTTCAGTACTTTGGCATTTGAGAAGTGCTCAATATTTTGCAATCCATCCTTCAACATGGGTTTTTCTGAGGTTTATCTGATAAGTTGGCTGAGATTACTGGTATTTGAGAAACTAGAGAGGTTCAGTGCCCATCTGATCATCATATCATTAACTTTCATCCTCTTGTTCCTCAGAATGAATAAGAAAAGCTCACAGGTTATTTTATAGATTGATATTCTAAAAATTGTAAGGGCCAATACTGATTGTCACCAAGACTGGGGAGAATTGATGACATTGGAGGATCTGCACCTGGACTTCTGGAGGCTGTACAGTATGCAGTACGTGCATATGCATACACAAGTGAAGTGCTACATTTAACTCAAATATGCATGAAAAATTTAGAAGTATCAGTGCCTAGAACCAAACTGTTCTACAAACAAAATATAATACTCATGAATTTGACATACATTAAAGTGACCAGGATGGCAACAACCATGAATGTGAAAGTATAGTTACTTGCTATTTTTAGTAAATAATTAAGGTATTATTCAATCTATTGGAAAATCATTTCCTCTATTGTATCATTGTCACAGTATTTGGGTCCAATACAGTGAACCTATGATAGCCCTGCATCTGTTGCTTTCATATGATTCTCTGTGTCTAAGTAGTTACATTTATTTAGGCTTTATTTTAAAACATCATATAAAAACTGAGAATATATAATTTAATTTTATCTTACATTTTTCTTAAATCCAAATGTATCTCTTCTAGCTTGACTCCAATACCAGCTCCTTAGTATAGAGTCTAAGCATTTGCTTACTGAATAATACTTTATTTTATGAGCTTTTTATCTTCATTATTACATAAGAGCAAACACTGATTTTTTTTGAAGTAATGTGTGAGATTGGTTATAGTTTTTATAAATATCAGGAGCACAAAAGCATACTTAAATATTCAGTATAAAGGAGATTTTGCATTTGAGAGGTTTAAGAATTGTGAGGTTAGCTGGGTGTGGTGGCACATGCTTGTAATCCCAGCATTTGGGAGGCTGAGACTAGAGAATCCCAGTTCATGGACAGCCTCAGCTACTTAGTGAGGCCCTCCACAACTCAGTGTGAGACCTTGTTTCAAAATAAAGAATGAAAAATTGGGCAGGGGGTATAGCTCAGAGATCAAATGCCTCTGGATTCCATCCCCAGACCCACAAAAATAAATAAATAAATAAAATTGTGAGCTTATAGGAATATGCCATTGCAGTCTGTCTATCCATCCCAATTAAACTCCCAAAGAATGATAAGGAGTCAACTTCAGGCCTCCAAAGCACATCTTCTCATTGATCATTGCAGATACCTGTGTGACAGGATAACACAGAAAATCTGACTCAGACAATCCAGTCTAGGAGAATTGTCCTAGGGCAGATGTTAATAGCAACCTTTTGCTCTAAAAGTGCCCGAGTTCAGATATTATATTATTTGTTGTTATTAAAAGGCAGATGATATGAGGCATCCTGGACTCATCATTTATTTCCTGTGGCTGGCCATCATATCAGTGGATAAAACAGGATTCTGTTTAACAACTTGTCTTCCTGCCACACACAAATGCCTAAATTCACAAATTCTATAAGACAAAAATTACTTCTTTCCTTTCTTCCCCCCTTAATGTGCTCAGATTTTTGACCATTGCTTTCCTGGACACTCACATTTGTGCTCACATCCATGTCAAAATAGGTTCATGGTAAGCTGAATCATATATAATTTATATGCTAATGTTCTGTCAGAAAGAGTGAAATATTGGCAATGTTGCCTTCTTGAACATATAGATATAAATAATATTATAAATACATACTGAGATATCACTAATAAAAAACAAACAAAATTTTAGATCTTTGTTAACAAGCATTGAGACATGTAAAATTGTCATAGGCTCCCCATGCTTATATTTGGGGTTTTCTTTTAAGCCAATTTACTGTTAGTCTATCTTTTTGTTCCCAAATATAATTGTACATAACCATTATACTCTATTTTCTCAATTGCAGTATTAATAATTTTATTGCTAATATAAATGGATAGTTTACAAAGACCTTTCATATCCTAAGATATTGGTAACAGGAAACTATTGAGAACTTTATGCATGATTAAATATTTTTCTAATTAAATATACCAAGACTTTTTTTTCTAATGGAGGCAGATAACAGCTTCCCAAAATGAGTGGCAAAGGAGGGGCTTATGTCATACCCCTATTTCTAGAATTCATCAATATTATAAAGAATGTGCAGCACCTAACAGGAAGGTTGTAAAAGAAGAGATATTTATCCCACTGGCCATAAAGATGAAACTGAGGCCCTTACAAATACACAAGTACACTTAGACAAGTATAGTGAGAAAAAATACTCTAAAACCAAAGCACTTTCTTTCACATTGGGAAAAAGGAAAAAGAAAAAGAGAGAAAATCTTCAAGTTTTGTACTTAAAATAGAGGAGGCTTTGATTTCTCATTGCTGGGTGAGGGAAGTCAACAATGTCAGAGGATATGTCTTTCTGAGAGTGTTCCCAGCAGAGAAAAAGGTAACAAGGGCAGAAACAAATGAAGATATTTGGGTTATTCCTTGCTTAATTTGTGACTATTTAGAGGTAGGTAGTAGAGACCAAGGGGGAAGATGTCATCTTTGAACACAGAATTTGCAGTCCAATATGACCTAGTCATCACTCCTCATTCTCTTAGTGTTCTTCAATGAAAGAGCACCAGTACATAAGTAATTGAACAATGAGAAATTATGAGGGATTTCAAAAGAAGATGTTAGTTATGACTCAGAATAGCAAATGGACTTATGTTAGGGAGTGTGGAGAAGATTCAAGGAAGCAAGGTATGGTGTTACATAGAATGCAGCATGAAAATGAGGTGGTTCTATGTTGTCATTTTCTGAGCGTGAGTTCCCAGGAGAAACAACTGTTGTAAATGAGTGGGCCTTACCCCTGAATATCTTTGATTTCTTTTTTTTTTCTTTTTTTTTGCGAGTCTGGTGATGGAACCCAGGGGCATTCGACCTCCGACTTACAGCCTCTGCCCTATTTTTTATCCTTTATTTTGAAACCGGGTCTCACTGAGTTGTGGAGGGCCTCACTAAGTATCTAAGGTTGTCCACGAACAGTGATTCTCTGGTCTCAGCCTCCCGAATGCTGGGATTACAAGCGTGCGCCACCACGCCCGGCTCTTTGATTTCTTCTCTTACCAAGAGATCTCCTCCCCATGCACTTCCAACATTGTGATACACAAGCCATGAGGCCCTTTCCACAGCCTTGCAAAGCCAAGACCCTGCTCCTATGCTTCCAGAACCATGAGCTAAATAAATTTCTTTTCTTTATAAATTCCCCAACCTCAGAAAATATGTTGTGGCAACAGAAAAGAGAACATTCAAAATATAATAATTTTTATCTAGAAACTACAACAAACCAAGAGAAGCTAAAACTATCATTAGAAAGAAACACCAGATATTCATAGTAGCCAAGATGGGAGGGAAGATGTTTGTTCACTTCTGTGGTCTGGGCAATGTCCTGTTTTTGTTTTGATTCATCAGGGTCCTGGAGTGAACTTGTCTGATTTGATGTCCTATGAAATTATGTCCAACAGAAAAAACAAGACCTAGCTGTACGAGCCAAGCCTGTTTTATACAATCATGAGCTATTTTATTTACATGCTCATATTCTACTTTTATTCTTTTGAAAAGATATTGAGGTATGGTATACGTGGGTCATATGGTGGCTCCATTCCTAGTCTTTTTAGAAATATCTATATTAATAACCATAGTGACTATATTAATTTACACTCCCCATAATTGTATAAAAGTTTCTATTTACCTACATTCTCACCAGCATTTATTATTGTTTATATTCTTATTGATAGACACTCTATCTTGGTGTAGTTTTTATTTACATTTTCTCAGTTGCTAAAAAATGGTAAATTAAACTTATGAGACTTCTCAAAAGAAATACAAGTGACCAAGAAATATATAAAATAATGTTCACAACCCATTCTTGCTAATATTTTTCAGGCTACCATTAAGTACAGAACTTATTTTTTTTTTTTTAGCTAAATGTATTAAATGATAAAAAGCACCAGCAAGGAAGACATGGCAACTTCTCTAAAGGTCTAAAGTAAGATGGATTCTAATCTTTCTCAGATAATTTAAGAGGCATCCTCTGTGATGATAAGAAAATGAAGTAGATGACCTCTTTATGTCCTATGTAGACTAGAAATTATATGATAATACAGTCTAATAAGTTCTTGTAGTTAACAAAATAGGAAAGGATCTCCTTATGAATTCTGTGTTATTTCTCTTCCTGTAGAATTAAGAATAGTTTTATTTTAAAGTGAAATTGTGTGTGAAATTGGTTCTAAGTTTTTAAGCCAAAGGGTTGCCTATGATTTTTAATGTTTTTTTTTCTTATTTCAGAAGTAATACATATTTATCTTAGAAAATTTTAAAAATATAAAAATGACCAAGAAAGAAAAATATCACCCTTGACTCTATTGACTAAATATGCACTTTTAATAATTTGGCATATATTCTTATTATTTTCAATACTAAACCACTGTAGGCAACATTATTAGCCCTGCTAAGATTCAATTTACCTTACTTTGCACTTGTTCAGCTACCAATCTTACTTTTGCATCTTAACACATCTGTTTTCAGCTGGCATTACAAATAAAATAGTGCCTTCTAGTTGCTCTTCTATTTCTTCCCACCATATGAAGATTGTGAATAGTAGATTTAAAGAAGAACAGTATCAATTTATTTTTACTTATCAAGTGTTTTCTCCTCTCCCAGAACTTTGTGGATAATAAAATTTAATCCATTGAAAACTCTCAAGCCAGGAGTGGTGATGCACACTTGTAATCCCAGCATTTGAGAGGCTGAGACAGGATTGTGGTTCGAGGACAGCCTCAACTACTACTTAGTGAGGCCCACTGCAACTCAATGAGACCATGTTTAAAAAAAAATAAAGAATAAAAAATAGGGCTGGGGTAAGAAAATTCTCCACAAAAATGTTCAAAGAATAAAATGGTACAAATAATTCAGGGGAGCCAGGCATGGTGGCTCAAGCTTGTCATCCCAGCATTCAGGAGGCTGAGACCGAAGGATTGCAGTTCACGGACAGCCTCAGCTACTTAGGGAGGCAGTCCGCAACTTAGTGAGACACTGTTTCAAAAAAGAATAAAAAATAGGGCAGGAGGTATAGCTCAGAGGTCGAATGCCCCTGGGTTTCATCCCCAGACCCGCAAAATAATAATAATAATAATAATAATAATAATAATAATAATAATAATAATACAGGAGAATTACTCAGCTCTCTGCTGTATACACAATGTGGTTGTAAATGGCCCATAGAAAACATGGATATTTCAAGTAAAAGGGGAAGTCTTCTGTATATAGTTCAGTACAAAGTAATGTACTTCTTTGTATTACATCAGTGCCAGCAAATATTTGACAGCAAGTGATTTTATAAAATTAATAGCATTTATAATTCTTTTAATAAAGGAGTTAGTCAATGTTGAAAGCATATGTGTCAACAATGACCAGAAGAGAGTATAATAATATCTCCATTAAGATATTAATCTTTTCCAAATAGAGAGTCTGTTAAAATCCAGCTCTTTACCACAGCACTGAATGGGGTCAATTAGGATTCTGTCATTCTGGTGTAATCCTGTTTTGTCCCAAATGATCTAATCCCTTTTCTTGCCTCTTCTACTATGCAACATGTTTAGGTTCTCATCATTAAGAGCCCTGTGTTGTAAAGTGCTTACATGGTGCTGAGGATTTCTAATAGCATCTCATTTAATCCTCACTATAAACTTGAGGTAAATATTATTAGTCTATAGGTTTGATAGATAAGGAAACAGATTATTTATTTATGTCATGCTGACCCCAAGTGTTACTAGACAGTCTATCATCAGAGATATCGTGGTTAATTACTGGAGTATCTCATTGCATTTTTCTTAACAATAGTTTCATTTAAAATGTCACTAGAATACTATAAACATACTATATTCTTAAAACTTTTGACAGTGACTTTTCATTATTTTTGTGATTGTGGTAGTGCTTTCAGATATTTATGTGCAGTTTATTGTATTTCAATTATGTATCAATTATACCTCTTAAAAATAAAGTATATAAATATAATTTTTTTTTCTGTACTGAGGATGGAACCCAGGGACATTCTACCTCTGAGCTACACCCTCAGCCCTATTCTTAATTCTTTATTTTGAAGCAGGATCTCACTGAGTTGAAAAGGGCCTAAGTAGCTGAGGCTGTCTGTGAACAACGATCCTCCTGTCTCAGCCTCTCAAATGCTGAGATTGTAAGTGTGCCCCATCAAACCCAGCTTAAAGTATATATTCTTAGCCCGGCATGGTGGCACAGGTTTGTAATCCCAAAGCTTGGGAGGCGGAGACAGGAGGATAGCGCAGGTTTTAAGCCGGCCATGCTGGCTTAAGAGACCCTGTTTCCAAATTAAAAAAAAAATTAAAAAAAAAAAAAAAAAAATATATATATATATATATATATATATATAGAGAGAGAGAGAGAGAGAGAGAGAGAGAGAGTCTGGAAGTGTAGCTCAGAGGTAGAAGGGCTTCCAGGAACCCCAGTACCAGAAAGAAAGAAAGAAAGAAAGAAAGAAAGAAAGAAAGAAAGAAAGAAAGAAAGAAGGGAGGGAGGGAGGGAGGGAGGGAGGGAGGGAGGGAGGGAGGGAAAGAAAGAAAGAAAGAAAGAAAGAAAGAAAGAAAGAAAGAAAGGGGAGGAAGGGAAGGAAGGAAGGAAGGAATGAAAGAAAGAAAGAAAGAAAGAAAGAAAATATTCTTATATCAAAAATGAGAGATTGACTTAAAAGGCAAATACAAAGAATATAAATATATATCTTTTTTTAGGGTCTGGGGATGGAACCCAGGAGCATTTGTCCTCCGAGCTACATCCCTGCCCTATTTTTTTAATGTTTATTTTGAAACAGGGTCTCACTAAGTTGTGGAGGGCCTCACTAAGTAGCTCAGGCTGTTCACGAACTGCGATCCTCCAATCTCAGGCTCTTGAATGCTGCAATTACAAGTGTGCACCACCACACCTGGCTGAGTGTAAATAATATTAAAATGAACATTTTAATACATTTATTGGTGCATTATATTTTTATATCATGATGTAGTTCCAAGTTATAGTGACCTAACTGAAACACAATTTTCTTGGAGCAAGAAGTTGCATAGGATCAATTAAAATAAGTATAAAATATCTAATAAAGTACTGTTGAGGTGACTAGTAATAGCAGAAGTAATAAAGTTATAGGGGAACCCTAGAAATGGAGTAGAAAAGAGAAAGAAAAATCTGCTGTTTTCAAAGTATTTGAAAAAAGTACTTTGGTACCTGAAAAAGTATGGTACTTGAATGGTACCATATTGTTTGAAGAAGATGGAAGGTAGATAAAAATTTAATTTTATCCATACAAAATATATTAATAATTTAACAATCAACCAGTGTTTGTACTGAATATTGTAAAAACAAGCTGTAAAAACACAATCCATACTTTTTCAGTCCTTAAGAGGAGATATGGTGAATAATATGTATTGATTTGTGTATGGTGAGCTAGTTTTGCTTTTCTAGGATAAAACCAACTTGTTCAAATTATGGAACCAATTAATTTGTCCACCAACAGATGAATGAATTAAAAATTATGAAAAATACACACAATGGAATTCCACTCAGCAATAAAAAGAACAATATTATGTAATTTGCAAGACAATGGAAGGACCTGGATAACATTATGTTAAGTGAGATTAGCCAATCACAGAAAGCGAAGGATTATGTTTACTCTAATATGTGCAACCTAGGGAGTTATCGGGATACAAGAAGGACTGCAGATAATGGAGAGGAAATATAGTACTAAAGAACACAAAAGAAAGATACCTGTCCAATTAAACATAGAGTGGAGTAGGGAGTAGGAAGATTTCCTAAATAAAATATTATGAAAACTAGGTTAAAACAAATGGTTCAGTTTTAAAGTTGAGAGATCACTTTGCTAAAAAAGTGAGCAGTGTGTGCTAAGGCATGCACTTGAGAAAACAGAACAGAGTGAAGAATTCCAATCATTTCCATGTGGCTTCACCATGGGCAGAATGAGATATCAGGGGAGGAAGTCAGTATAGCCAAGTGTGTTTGTTAGTTATTAGACAGAACTCGATATCTAATGTTAATGCCTTCGGATTTTGTCAAGAATAATAACATAGAATGAAAAATATGACTAGCTTCCACTTGTAGATTCCACTTCATTAACTTCTGCATATTTTGTTCTATATTCTTTATGGTCTTTGAAATGTATGACAAGATATGCAAAGAAAATCTATTTTTTAAAAAGTTATAACAGCAAAAAAAAAAACCTAGTTTAAAGTCAGAAGGTGCTAACATCCTCCTCCCATGAAAGCTCAACAACTGAAAGTCAGTTGAAAGTGTGAACATCTGTGGTATGTGCCACACTGTTATCTCTGCGCTTATGGAAATAACATGTTCTCAAATTTAGCAGCATCTTAGAATCATTGAATCATAAAATTTCAGATTTGAAATAGAAAAAGCCTGAAATCATCTAATATCACTCCATTTATAAATTTAAAAAACAGAATCAGAAATAAATGAATTCCCTAATGTCAAGTTGAAAGAACAAAGATCATGATAAATATCTGCTGCCACTGAGTCCTGATTCCTTCATGTTCATCAGGATGTGTATTTTTGTATGCTCTGTGATCAACCTTTTATTTTTAATATGCTTTTATTGGTACATTATGCTCTCACATCATAATGTAAAACATTTTGACAGTGACTAGCATATTTTTCTTTTTATTTTATTGGTGCATTGTAATCATACATCTTGATGAAGTTCAGGGTAGTAGAGGTTTACATTGCACAGCACTCATTTAGCCCTCCTACCACTTCACCCACCCAGGCTAGATTATGCTAAACACAAATCTCTAAAATTTCACATGACCATATTAGCATCTTAAATATTATTCCTTTTATTTATTTTTTCTTGTGGTTTCTGGGGATTGAACCCAGAGCCATTCTACCTCCAAGCTATATAAACAATACCCCCCCTTTTTTTATTTTGTAACAGATGTCACTAAATTGTTGAGGGGCTCACTAAGTTGCAGAGGCTGGCCTCGAACCTGTGATCCTTCTATGTCAGCCTCTTAAGTACTGGGATTACAGGCATGTGCCACCATGCCCATCTAAATAATAGTTTTTATAACAAAAAGCAGCATTACATGTGTGACCTAAAAGTGACACACATTGTTTCCACTCAAATTACACAGTCCAGTACTAATTTTGTTGCCTAACAGGATAAATACATAAAGAGTCAAATAAATGAATTAATTAAATAAATTCAGTCAATGAAAAGATTCTTAAATGACCAACTGGTAGAGAAATTGAATTATTTGTGAATAACAGTTGTTACCCTGAAATAAACAGAAGCCTCAGAAGTAAAAAGCAAGTTAAAAATTCTAATTATTCTCTTCAGCAAAATTAATCACATTTTTCTGAAACTGAGTCTATGTGCTATAGAAATGAGTAAAGAGTATATTTTAATTATGAATATCATTAAAGTTATGTCTGCAGACAAATACCAAAGCCACAAGGAGTAGAAGATAAATTTGAACAAATCCTGAATATATAACTTGCGTGTGTGTGTGTGTGTGTGGAGAGAGAGAGAGAGAGACAGACAGACAGACAGACAGACAGACAGACAGAAGGGAGAGGGATAATTACTTAAAGGCAAAAAGGATCGATCTAGATATTCTAAAATATATACATGTATCTAATAGGATATACATAGGGGTGTTTAAAAAAAAGGAAGGAAAAAATGTGGATGAAAAAAGTTACCTAAGTAATAGTATTTTTAAAATTCTCTAGCTGAAAAGCTTGAAGTATTCATATAAAAGGACATACTACATATTGAGATATCTTTGTAGAAATTAACAACATCAATATATAGAGAATATGCTTTCAGAAAATTTTTGTTTTTAATGTCTCTTTACCAAAATATCTGACATATCTGTATTTTCCTACTGAAATTGTACACAGATATGCATATATATGTTTACAATTAAGTGATAAATTTTATACCTGAGTTTTCATCTGCATTTCTGAATATTATAATACAAGAGTGTGTCATTTTCAAAGTTTAAGAAAATAATTCTGTGCCCTTGCAGACTTAATAAAAAATAGGAACAAAAGTAAATATTGTGGTGTTAATACAGGAGGAATCCTGAGGGGGAAAATATTACCAATAGAAAGGAAGTGTACCGGTAAAGAAGAAAAATAAAAAAGAAGGCCTGATGCTTAATGACTAGGCTGGGTACAACACAGACAAACTCAATGGTGAGAGATGTGTTCTAAGCCCATAAAGAATTAGAATCATAAAAATCTAATCAAGAAGGAAGTAAATTCTGTACTACAATTTTATAAATGAGGAATTAGAAGTTCTAAGTGACATAGTAATGTATTTATTAATTCTGGCTTGAAAGAAAGAAAGAAACAAACAATAACTTATAAACTTCAACAATGTTAAAAAATCTATAATAAAATTATTCTCTAAAAACAAAAACTAACCACTGTAAATAAATCCAGTATCTTAAAATGCATACCATTTAAGGTAATTCCTTTCACTTTTCCCTTGAAAATGTGTCCCTCAAAAGGTACATTTTATTTCTGTAATATGTACAGAATATTTTCTAAGAAATTAAATAATATCTAAACAAAATTACTTATTTATTTCCCATTTTACAGAGAATCAACCTATTTTATGTGTTTGTGGTATTGGGTGTTCTATCTCTGAGCTACACCCCTAGTTTTATTTTATTGCTTATTTTGAAACAGGGTCTCACTAAGTTGTGGAGGGCCACCTGTGAGAATCTACCTTTTTGCAAACATGGAAATATGAATTATTTTATAAGTGAATGCCATAAACTTTGATAGTATTTTTTATAATTTTATATAGTAGTAAATCAAGATACTTTGGTTACCAAGACAGAAAAAGATTTTTATTTAAATGAGATAGAAGTCTGTAAAACAACAAAAATTATCTCACTAACTATCCTTGATAGAAGAAAATTAGAAGAAAAATACTGAAAGAATCACTATTATTATTATAACTTTGTTAAAATACCATAAAAACATAGTTGAGACTTTCTTTAAATATATTAAGTAAAATTTTCAGTTATATAAACTTTTTATCCCCCATTCCAAAATACTACTTTAATGGAGAATATTTAGTATTCTCATATCATTACTCTATTTTCTCTCTACTGAACTAAAAATATCATTTTCCTTAAACTAAATGCTTTTATCTCTATTTTCAAAATAGGTTAATCTAAGAAATCAAAAATGTTTTTCTAAATAAACACTAATTTGGTAAAAGAAACAACATTTGAAATAAACTTAAAGATGATATATTTCTAGTTACTGTACATTCACATATGGAAAAAAAGGAATTGAGACTCAGAAAATCCAGACCTCAGTATTTGAACTCATATTTCTTACCGCCATGCCATTGGTAAATGATGGCTAGTGTTCTGCATTTCTATAATGAGAGCCACTATTTTCTTGACAGCTTTCAGCTAGTACTTCATATAACATATATCATCATGTCCAATTTTGTGTTTGAAATATATCTCAAATCATGCTCATTTTTCCCCATCTTAATCACAACCACACCAGTCAGCCAACAATGATTTATTATGTTTTTACAGTACTCCAGGTACAGTTTTTCTTGCTGTTGTACCAATAAGAAGAGGAAAAGAGTTCACATACCCAAAGTGGTTATATTATATTGGGGATATCAATTTTTAAAGCAATAAATAAATCAGAGAAGAGTGATAAATTTTATAAAGAAAATAGAATCCTCATTTAGATAATGACTTTTCCAAAAATTTTCAGGAAGCTGGGCGGGCTGGTGCACATTTGTAATCCCAGCATTTAGGAGGCTGAGACTGGAGGATTGTGGTTCACAGATAGACTCAGATACTTAGAGAGGTTTTTTTAAAAAAAAGGATTAAGCCGGGTGTCGGGGCGCGTGCTTGTAATCCCTGCGCTTGGAAGGCGGAGACAGGAGGATCAAGCAGGTTTATAGTCAACCTCGCTGGCTCAAGAGACCCTGTTTCCAAATAAATAAAAAATATAAAATAGGTCTGTGAGTGTAGCCCGGATGTAGAAGGGCTTCCAGAAACCCCAGTACCACCAAACAAACAAACAAACAAACAAACAAAAAGGATTAAAAAATAGGGCTGGGGGTGTCACTCTGAGGTTGACTGCCCCTGTGTTCCATGCCTAATACTGCAAAAAAAAAAAACAAAACAAAAAAAGAAAAAATGTTTAGGGTCTACCACTCTTAGATGCTAATGAGTTTCATGCATGTCTCTGATTACATTACTTATACATCTTTACCATCATGGTACTGTGCTATTGCAATTTCTCATAAATAAGATAGAATGGAAGATGTGCAAAGATATGAGTCTCAGGAATTTATTTTTCAAAGGGCACCTACCACAAGAGCTCTATAGAACTGTGCTTCAAGAAAATCTCCCTATCTGGTGACCATTATACACAGAACAATTTACAACCTACCAAAGTCTCTGTGAAATGACCTTAGGTATTATGTTAGTCAGCTTCTCATCACTATGAGGGATACCTCAGAATAACAACTTAGAAAAGGAAAATTTTGTTTTGATTCATTGTTTCAGAGGTTTTAGTTCATGCTTGGTTGGTTCTAGTGCTTCAGGCCTAAGGTGAGGTTGTACATCAGGGCAGTAAGGCATAGTGGAAGAAAGTTGTTTGGCTCATGGCAGTTAGAAAATGAAATGGAGGAAGGAAGGGAGGAAGAGAGGGAAAGAGAGCGAGAGAGAGAAAGAGAGAAGAGAAGAAAGTGGAGAAACCAGGCATAAGAAATACCCTTTTTAGACCATAACCTCACTGATCTACTTCTTTCAACCAGGTCCCTCCTCCTCTAGTTTCCACTACTTCCCAGTAATCCATTCAGCCATCAATAATTTAATCCACTAGATTAATAAATTGGTCCAGGTTAGAACCTTCATTATCAAATACTTTCCTCCAAGCTCCACCTCTGGACATTGCTGGATTGGGAAGCAAGCCTTCAATACGTAAGTCCTCAGGGAATACTTCATAGCAAAACCAATTATACAGCAGATGAAGAAACATGTATTTAATAAAAATCTATGAATTCCAGTAAGAATCTGTAATTCTACACATATAATGTGATTCCACTTTCTTCCTCATCTTACTTTCAGCACAACTTTTTGAAACTTTAGTTCGGTTTGGACAAGAAGATCATAAATCCTCTTCCTTAGTTTCCAAAAAAGAGTAGGATTAGTTTCCCTAGAAGAGTAGGAATTGTTCCATTTTTCATCTCCCAGATTTGTGTGATAAAGGCTAAATTACAAATACCTCAACTTGTAGGGTAATGGCTTTACCTAAGATGTGGTAGAATATAACTTGAAGACATATTTGTTCCCTACAGATATTTGGGGGTATATACTGTTCCTTTTCCCCTACATAATTACCATAGTGATCACCGCTATTCAATTTACTTTCATACTTTCTCTCTGTAACTGGGAAGAATGAGTTACTCTATTACTTGTTGAAAAGAGAAAATTAAATAACTTTATTTCCGGTTTTATAATGTTCTTTATCATTCCTGCATTTACTAGTGTTCCCTTAAGTTTCATGCCCATCTCTGAACCTCAGAATGTGAAATATATCTTTACGTGAGATAGAGCTTTGCAGATATTAGATGAGATGAGGTGATACTGGTAATCCCTGAATTCAAAATGACTGGTGTCTTCATAGGAAGAGGAGAATAGACATAGAAACAGAAACACAGCTGGAGACAAACTGGAATTATCCTACACAAACTCGAAGAACACCAAAGAATTCCAGAAACCATCAGAATCTAAGAAAGAGGACTGGAACAAATTTTTTACCCAAAAAGGAGCTTTGGTAACTCTTTGATTTTAGATCTAGACTGAACTGTGAAAGAATGTATTTTTGTCATTTTAAGACTCTGGGTTAGTGGTACTTTGTTACTACACCCCTAGGAAGTAAATACACCATTTTTTTAGATTCAGCTCAAATATCCTCTCTCTCTCTTTCATTTTAAATCTATCTTGATTGCAAGTAGATTGAGCACTTATGGAAGAAAAGGTATTTCTTCATGTTTGTACACTTACTGCTTTGGAAAGCAACACATAAGAGATTTAGTGCTTCCTTAGAAAAAGATAAAGTCTCTTCCATCTGGAAGAAATCTTTTCTTCTTATGAATGCTTACAACATTAGAAAGTTAGGGGATAAACAAGAGTTTATTCAAGTTAAGATATATGAACAAAATACTCATTCCATTAAAAGGACATAAAACAAAAAACTATAGTTCATAATAATAACCAATAGCCATATGCTGCTTTTATATAGATGCCCTAGAGGAGAGGTAAGTCGATGCAGGGTTTTCCATTATTCTTAGGAACTAGTAGGGGTCTCTGGCTATTGTACAGGACACACTTCTCTGATATTTCTAGGGACTCCTGAGACCCACAGTGGATTGGGAAAATCCCCATCTGAGAGACTCCCCCTACCCCACTGAACCAGAGATGTGAACTGCTGACATTAAGTATGACACAGATTTTAGTTCTCTTATGAGAAATCCAACTTGTCTTTGTTCAGATCATACTAATAACCTATATCTGGAAGAGAAAACAATGGGAAAGAGTGCTACTGTAATCACTTTCTTGCTGGGAATAGTCATGTAAAATACTAGGCTAGGGCATGAAACTTGACATTCCATTTGCATTTTGCGCAAACACTCTAGGGACTCTGAAAAGAAGACAACCTTTCATTTCTTATGTGCAATGTATAACAAAATACAATCATAGAAAATCTTACTTCCTTCCCTGGATTTTCTGTCTCAGTTTGCAACTTCTTGGCAAGCTTATTATGACAGTAAAAACTTAGAGAATGGCTGACATTCTCATGAAAAATACAAACCATAATGATACATTTCATGGTGTGTGGTTTGAGATGCTCATCCTTGAGTGTGCATAATGCTCTAAATCATCATTGTTTTGGCATCAAGGAATGATTGATATTAGGTTTTATACCTAGTATTTTGTCACCTCTGAGATGCAACTTTTAAAATTGGATTCTTTCAAACATTTACCTACTGTACAGTATTATCTCTAGAGGAATGAATATTTGGATAATTGGGAACTCTAAAATGTTGATGTGAGGATTTATGATTTGGATAAAATTGCCTTCTGCAACATGAATTTCTGAGAGACTGGGAAAATTCTTACATCCCAAGAAGACTCAGAACTTATGAAGTGTATCAAGATATGTTCAGATTAATACTGAGTCTTTATCGCATTTTTCATTTAACATATTTTGCACCTCCTTTGATCTCTGATCCCCAAAGACTCAACCCAGAATACTACCATATCAAATTAAAACCTGTGTATTTTCATGCTCAATGAAATGCAACTTTTAAAAACTGAACATTGTCTTACAAAATGTCTCATGTGACCATAAAGTACATCCTCATACAAAAGAACATTAAAATAATTTCTTCATTTCAAACAACATCATTGTTGCATATTTTTGTAAGTGCTTATAATTTAAAACTATACAAAACTCCTATATTATTTTATAATCATAATCCAGGCCAAGTTATCAGGAAAATAGAAGGATCAACTTTGTAATTGTTATAGTACATTCATTGCCACATTGTGTTAAAAATAGATATTATTTATTAAATTTCAGATTCACCTTATACAAATATAAATATTTTTATGATCCAGATAATATCACAGAACTAGACATAGCTGTATATAAGTGAAAAGGGAGAAATTTCATTAAAAATGCACTTCTGTTAACTATAATGCCACCTAACCTCTTCTTTCAATGAAGAGAGATGCTGGTTGAGCTTATTTTACATGAGGCAATACACAAAATACTGTATAGAACTCAAATTAGAGTTATGAACATTAAAAAAATTAAATAGGACCTTGGCTTATATAAGCCAATAATTGTGACTCAATAATTGCAAATGGAAACCACAGGTGGTAGTTTCTGTGGCTAGGAAAAATCTACTACTAAGTACATGTTGGGCTGAACTGCATCTTGCTTTGACTTCAAAACAAAAGAACAAAAATTTTTTGAGAAATTTTTGATTCTTGAGCTGATCTCTGAATTTATTTTTATATAGTGGCATATAGAAGTATAAAAATTACGTGCCATTCATATCAGAATAGAAAAAATACAAAAAATTGTTACACACTGTAATGGGGAGAACAGGTGGATTTACTTTAAGTAAGCTCCAAAAGGTAAACAAAAAATAGGATTGAGTCAGTTGCTTTCATAATGTTTTATCTAAATTGCTGGTTCAGTGAGTTCCATTCTCCCCTTTCTTGAAAACGCATCACTTGATGTTTGTAGAATTGCTGAAATATAGAGATTGAAGCATACTTGCACAATTTGCAACTGAGCAGTTCTCTCTCATGCCCTAAGGTTCAAGAGTAGCTCCAGGTGCAGTAAGAGGAGATGAGGTCTTCTGAAAGCTCCACCTTAAACTGCTTCCACTAAAAAAGCTCCATTTTTGGCTAAGTCTTTTAAAATGTTGGACTTCTAATAAGTTTGTTTATAACAAAAGAAATTCCTTTTTTATGGGCTGCTTAACCATTGATTGATTTTGGTTCTCTCATTTTAAAGATGAGGAAGAAGGAAGCTGGTGAAGATTAAAGAGCTTCCAAAGATCAGAGCAAAAGATTTAAAAATAAAGATAAAATAAAAAAATTGTCTTACCGTAGAAAAATAATTTTACATGGTCTCTGTTAGGCTTATGGTTTATTTATTTATTTATTTATTTATTTATTTATTTATTTATTTTGGTGGTACTGGCATTCCTGGAAACCCTTCTACCTCCGGGCTACACTCCCAGACCTATTTTTATACTTTTTTATTTGGAAACAGGGTCTCTTAAACCAGCTAAGGCTGGCTTCGAACTTGCGCTTATGGTTTATTTTTATAATGCCTAAACCATTTAAAGAAGTATGAAAATGCTTTTTATTTATTTATTATTTTTTTTGCTTTGGAAGTTCAATGCAACTATAGATATTTATGCAAGATTTTGGGGTGCATAAGGGTATAAAAGCATGACTTATGGTAGATAAATTCCTGTGATAAGCTACTAAGACATTATATAATTGACTATTTTTATGAAGCAAGTTGCTGAAATATATTAAAAATAAACCTTGTCAAGATACCAGTTTTTCTGTTAGGTTCACACCATGTGAAAACCATGTAAAATTTTCTCTGTATTTTATGACTAACATTTTACTGAGTTTTGTTTATTAGCAGTGAAAATATTCAGGTTAGTCAATTGCAATTCCTATCTTTATTTTATCATATATTTCAGATGTGCAAGAGTCCTATGAAGAATATAATTTCAGCTTGTTGGTATTTGGTATAAATGCAACCCAAGCAAAACACAGTACCTATGCAGAACACTATAATAAGCATTCTTCTAAATTTTTATGTGGGGATCTAAACTATTTTCTATTGGTGTACTACAATCATACATCTTAATGAAGTACCTGGTGGTAGATATATACATGTATACATCATTTATCCCTTTCCAAATTCCCAACCTATTCCCTCCCTCCTCCAACTTTATTATATTCAGATTAGTGATTAACGTTGATATGTTTGTGAATGACATCATATGCATTAGGATGTATTAGGATGTTTCTCTCCTGCCCCTCTCTTAGTTACTTTGCCTTCTTTACTCATCTAAGGTTTTTCCTTCTTTGTCTGGAGTTTCTTCTATGTCACATTTTCCCCTAGCTTCTGAATATTAGAAAGATCATCTGACTTTTCACTTTTTTATAACTGACTAATCTCACTTATCATAATGTTCTCTAATTCAGTTCATTTCCTTGCAAATAAAATAATTTGTTCTTCTTTGTGGCTGAGTAGAATTCCATTTTGTACATAACCCATAGTTTTGTAATCCATTCATCTGTTGATGAACATTTTGGCTAGCTCCATAATTTGACAACTGTGAATTGTGCAGCTATGAACATAGATATATGTGTTTTGTTTGGTAGTTTAATTTCCATTATTTTGGGTAGATACACAGGAGTGGTATTGCTGGGTCATATGGTAGATTTGTTCCCATTCTTCTGACAATTCTCCATACAGTTTTCCAAAGTGTAACATTGAAATTGAGTTGGGGGTTTGCAAAGAAGGCAAAAATCAGACAAGTTATTGTATGAGATTAGGCCTCTTTAATTAATTGGCACCTTTGGGTGAAGTCTGCTGACTGTGGGGGAAGGGATGGATGATCAGGGAGCATAGTAGGAAATGAGAATATTTATGTAGCCTGAATCTTGGAGTGGGGCCATCAACATGGGAATGCCAGTCCTCTCATGAAATCTGGAGTCTTGCAAGCTCTAAAATTTCCCCCACAATTTCTGGAGTCTTGTAACATCTCTGCTTCTGGCTTCTGGGGTTCTGCCTCCTTTCTCATGAGGGAAGGGGGAGGGACTCAACCTATCATCCTGGCCTTTTGGTGATATTGGGTGATGACTGAGTCAATAACTACTTCCTGATTTTCAGAGGAGATGTCTACTGTTACAGAGGCCTTTTGGCCAGGAGAGGTCAGGTCATTTGGAAGTAGGCAGGTGGGAGTACGGCTGCAGCAGAAGTTGATTGAAGGTTACCCTGGATAGCTCAGTAATGCACATTTGAATGAACTTTAGCAGAAAGGGGGCTATTAAAAAGAAAATGTAAATCGTGAGAATGGGTTCCAGGAAAGGAAGAAGCCCAGCAGCTACTGGCCCTTGCCAGGAGGGGAAGAAGCCCAGCAGCTACTGGCCTTTGGAACTTTTCCAGATATGAGGTAGTCTGTCAATATTGTGTTTTTAGATTTTGCTTAACCTGTTCAGAGTTTAGACACTTTCCTCCACTACCAGACTCATTAATGTAGTAGCAGCATTTTCCCCTGAGAAAAAGACACACATCAACCATTTTAGAGGGAGTAAATATGGGTCAGTCTGGTCAAATGAAAAGCATGCTATTAGGTCAGAAGTATCAGTAACAGATTTTAGAGAGAGTTTAATACTTGTGGCTGCCTGGCATCCAAAGAGGGAGAGCACTATGCTGATCCTACCTTGTGGTCGGTCCAACATTTTGTGGAAGGGGGGCAAATAGGTTTCCTGCATGGTGAATTTCCAGACATAAACATGTGTGCCTTCCTTTGGGATGTGGAGCTTCCAAGAAATGGCAAGGGCCTGTGCCACCAATTGAATAACCTTAGAAATAAAAAGCTGGTCCATTATTAGACTATAAGGAAATAGGGGATCCAAACCGAGGGATAATATTCAAGCTTAGAACATTGGCCACTGTGCTGGCTGTCTCATCTTTTAAGGAAAACCTATAACCAACCTGTTAGGGTGTCAACCATGATAAGAAGATATTTTAGTTTTTTTGTGAGAGGGTATGATTGGCTTACCTGCTACTTTGAGAGTTACCTGGGCTCAGCAAAGGTGATCAAGGTTGAGGAGTCTTGGAGCTGTCAGTCCTCAGCAAGGCCAAGCAGGGCCAGTGGCAGGGCCTGGTCTGGAAAGATGGTCCCCCTATGTTGATATACTTAGAGCTCACTGCTTTTCCAAAGGCAATCAATTTTGCAGTGTCCCTCCTGGCCACACACCAGGCACAGTCTTGTTGATGGGTGTGGCTGAGGACAGTGTTTGGTCCAATGACCTTGTTTACCACATTTAAAACAGGCTCCCAAAGGTAATTGTCATTATTGTCCTTCACCTCCATCCAGAGGGCTGAGCCACCACCACCAGCCACAGGGCAGCTACCAAGGTTCAAGCATGTAAATCTGCCTTTTGGCAAAGTCGGATTGTATGCTCCATTTCAGGCTGTTCCTCTCAGGAATTAAAGACATTAAACACCATGTCCACCAAATCTTGGATAGTGGTCTGAGGGCCATCCTTAAGGGAGGGTGGTGAGGAAGAAAGAGCAGGTTAGGGTGAGAGACAATCTTAGAGTGGTGGTCGGGGAGGTGAGGAGAGATCCTGGGGATCAGATGTGTAATCAGATAATGGTGTGTGTAACCAGCAAGTTCACAAGATGGCGACTGTGTGCCACCACAATGGGGCGACCAAGATGGCAACTGTGTGATGTTACAAGGTTGCGACTTTGCATTGTCACAATGGGGTGACCAAGATGGTGACTGTGTAAAACCACAAGGTTGTGACTGTGACCTAGTAGAGTTAGAAAATGGTGGCTGTTGGGAAGATGGTGGCTGATGGGAAAATGGCGGCTAATGGGAGAAAGGGGTCAGAAGTACAGGAGAGCAGAAAAAAGAAGGGCTTCTGACCATTTACCAGCCCACTTACAAAAGTTGCTGAGATCAGTCAATATATTAAAATCCAAAGTTCCATTTTCAGGTCACTGTGACCTATTATTTTGGAGTTTTGGCTTCCCATGTCTGGTTCATAAGTGAGAACTAAGAACAGGAAACAGATGTCCCTATTTTTTCTGATTAACATCCAGAAATGGAGCCAAGGAGTGAGAGGGATGTCTTCACTCCCTTCTCTGGGCCAGAGGAACCAAGAGGATGGGAGGGGATTTCTCCTGGTTGTCCTGGAGGCAACTTTGATATGGCTGCATGTTTGGATAAACAGAGATGCCAGAGGCAAAAAACCAGAAGGCAGAGACCCACTGACCAGGGGAAGGGAAGGGAACTTACCCTTTTTGAAAAAAAGCTGTCAGTCCAATTAAGGGTCAGAGAGTCAGGAGCTCAGGGAGGGGTAAAACAACAACAATGAAAAGAGAAAAACAAAAAAAAAATTATCCCGAGTTTTGTGCACCAACTGTAATGTTGAAATTGAGTTGGGGGGGGGGGGGTCATAAAGTAGGCAAATCCCAGCCAAATTATTGTATGAGATCAAGCCTCTTTAATTAACTGTCACCTTTGGGTGAAGTCTGCTGACCATGGCTGAAGGAGCCAATGATCGGGCAGCAGAGTCATGGTCAGCAGAGTCACAATCAGCAGAGTCATGCCGCAGAGGAAAAGAGGGTATTTATGTAGCCAGCATCTTGAGGTGGGGCCAATGGCATGGGAATGCCGGTCCTCTGACTACATCTGGAGTCTAGCAACCTTTGGAGTCTGCCCCATGATGTCTGGAGTCTCATAAAATCTCTGTTTCTGTCTTTCAGGGTTCCACCTCCTGTCCTGTGAAGGAAGGAGGAGGGACCTGATCTGTCACAAAGCAGTTGCAGTAATTTGCAATCCCACCAACTATGTATTAGATTTTCCATTTCTCCACACTCTCATTAGCATTGGCTTTAGTGTTTTTAATTATTGTTATTCTAATTGAGGTTAGGCGAAATCTAAGGTTAGTTTTGATTTTCATCACTGATTCCTAATGATGTTGAACATTTTTTATACATTTATTAGTCATTTGTATCTCTTCCTTTGTGAAGTGTCTACTTATTTTATTTGCCAATTTTTGATTGAGTTATTTGTTTTCTTAGCGAATTCCTTGACTTCTCTGTATTTTCAAGATATAAGTCTTCTATTGGAGGAGTAGCTGGCAAAATTCTCCCATTCTGTGGCCTCTTTGTTGAGGTTCTTGATAGTTTTCTTTGCTGCAGAGAAGGTTTTAAGTATAATGCAATCCAACATATTGTTTTAAATTTCTTGGGCCTTCAGTGTCTTGTTGAGAAAGTTTTTACCTGTGCCTATGTGTTAAAGTGTTGGACCTATGCCCCTTTCAAGTAGCTGCAGGTCTCTGGTATTATTTTCCAGTCTCTGATCCATATTAAATAGCCTTTTTTGCAGGGTCTAAAAATGAGGCTTATTTCCAATTTTCTGCATATAGTTAACCAGTTTTGCTAATACTATTTGTTGAAGAGGACATCTTTTTTAAAAGTGTATTTTTGGGCCCTTTGTAAAAAAAATCATTTGATTGTAAGTTTACAGATTTGTTTCTCAGTATTTATTCAGCTTCATTGGTTTATGTGTCTATTTTTATTTCAATATCATATTGTTTTTATGACTAGACATTTTCGTATAGTTTTACATCAGGTATTGTGATAACTGCAGCATGGTTCTTGTTGCTGAGAACTACTTTGGCTATTCTGGTTTATTTTTTTTTGTTTTTACAAATGATTTTAAGAACTGATTTTTTTTTTTTTTTTTTTTGTGTGTGTGTGTGTGTATGTGGTACCAAGGGGTGGAACCCAGGGGCTTTCTACCTCCAGGCTACACCCCCAGCCCTATTTTTTATAATTTATTTGGAAACAGGGTCTCACTAAATTGCTGATAGCATCACTAAGCAGCCGAGGGTGGCTTCAAACCTGTGCAATCCTCCTGTCTCAACCTTCCAAGTGCTTGTATCACAAGAGTGTACCACCACACCCAGCTAAGAACTGATTTTTTTTTTTATATTTGTGAAGAAAGATCTTGGTAATTTATTTTATTTTTTATTTATTTTTTTTAATTTATTTTTATTGGTACATTTTAATCATACATCACATTGGAATACAAGACTTGAGAGGATATACAAGCACACATCATCCAATTAGCATTTATCCAGTCCCTATCCCATTCCCTCCATCTCCCTCCATCCCATGCTTGTTTGGTAATTAACTTTGATACATATGTTTATGTACCTCCTGCTTTTTAAAGAGGCTCCATCCTCCCCTTTTCCATACCCTCTGATTGGCCACCTTAATTACTTCACTATAGGGCCTTTTCTATAGCTCGACCACTTCCTGTTGCTCCTTTGCTCCTAGTTATTGCTGATTAGGGGAAGCATCTGGCTTTAATTTTCTGCGATATTTCTCTGTGCATGCCGTGTTGCAAATACCGATCCCACTCTTGATGGCCCCAGTAGTGGCCTGGCACCCGGTGGACTGATCCAGACCTCGATGGCTCAAGCAGCGCCCTTGCCTCATGGGAGGCCCCGATTCTGGTCTCGCTGGCCCTGACACTGGCCTAACCTCTCAGCTGGCTCCGATCCCGGCCTCGGAGGCCTCAATAGCGGCTTTGCTTCACGGAAGGCTCGGATGCCAGCTGCTGGCCCTGGCACCGGCCTAACCACTCAGCAGGCTCTGATCCCGGCCTCGGAGGCCCCAGAACCAGCCTTGCCTCATGGCAGGATCCAATCCCAGCCACACTGGCCCTGGCACCGGCCTGACCCCTCGGCAAGCTCCGATCCCGGCCTCAGAGGCCCCAGCACCGGCCTGCGTCATGGCAGGCTCCGATGCCGGCCGTTGGCCCCCGGCACCAGGCTAACCCCTTGGCAGGCTCCAATCCCAGCCTTGGAGGCCCCAGCACTGGCCTTGCCTCACGGCTGGCTCCGATGCCGGTTGTTGGCCCCGGCACCGGCCTAACACCTTGGCAGGCTCTGATCCTGGCCTCGGAGGCCCGAGTAGCTCCTTGCCTCACAGCTGGCTCCAATCCCGGCCATTGGCCCCGGCACCGGCCTAACCCCTTGGCAGGCTCTGATCCCGGCCTCGGAGGCCCCAGCACCGGCCTTGACTCATGGCAGGCTCTGATCCCAGCCTCGCTGGCCCCATCACTGGCCTAACCCCTCGGCAGGCTCCGATCCCGGCCTCGGACACCCCAGCACTGGCCTTGTCTCACAGCAGGCTCCGATCCCAGCCTCACTGGCCACAGCACCATCCTAACCCCTCAGCAGGCTTCGATCCTGGCCTCTAAGGCCCCACCAGCGGCCTTGCCTCATGGGAGGCTCTGATTCCAGCCTCACTGGCCCCAGCACTGGCCTAACACCTAGGCAGGTTCCGATCTCGGCACCGGCCTAACCCCTCGGCAGGCTCCAATCTCGGCCTCGGAGGCCCCAGTACCGGCCTTGCCTCATGGCAGGCTCCAATCCCTTTCTTGTTGGCCTGGCACTGGCCTAACCCCTCGGCAGGCTCTGATCCCAGCCACGAAGGCCCTAGCACTGGACTTGCCTCACGGCATGATCCAATCCCGTGTTCACTGGCCCCAGCAACGGCCTAACCACTTGGCAGGGTCCGATCCCGGCCTCAGAGGCTCCAGCACCAGCCTTGCCTCACGATAGGTTCTAATCCCAGTTTTGCTGTGTCCATCGCCAACCTCACCTCTCGGCAGGCTCTAATCCGAGCACCCTCTTCACCCAACCATTTGTCCCAAGTTCTCGAGGGTGCATGGTGGTAGCATTCTGCCTCTGGGGTCATTAATTTAAAGGTTCCAGGTGTAATGCATCAGATCTCTGCCTCCACTGAGTACTGGCCACTGCCATTGCCACTGCCTCCACCA
>NC_137787.1:104709671-104714671 GCF_963383645.1 Muscardinus avellanarius | reverse complement strand
CAGACAGTCTCAGCTACTTAGCGAGGCCCTTCACAACTCAGTGAGACTCTGTTTAAAAAAAATTAAAAATATGGGCTGGGGGTATAGCTCAGAAGTAGAATGCCCCTGGATTCCATCCCTGGTACTGGAAAAAAAAAAGTATGTAAACACTATGAGGAAACAGTAAGAAAATCTCCAGAGTTAGGATTCTAAGCCAACCTAGTTTCAGAACTAAGAAGTGATGTTTATGTTGCTTTCTTTCATCTGTCTCTTCTTCTGTCTTTCCATATGGCTTCAAAGCTTTTCACAGAGTATTTTATTAAGCTAAGAGAATCATTATTAAGTCATTGTTAAGGTAGAGGGAGCAAGTCTTTTGTTATGTTACAGAATAAAGTATCTTCCTACTACTCTTTCCAAGATGGCCCCAGGTGACCCACAGTAGACTCTGGAAGGGAGCTCTATGTGCTCTTTGGGCTGAGCACGTTGACAACAGTATCACCAAGGGCACATGTGAGGTGAGTGGGCATTCAGTGCCTTTTGAACAAATATATCTATAGTTTATCTTGATTCACATTTCTCACCTTAAATACACTGGGTAGTGTGTGTGTGTGTGTGTGTGTGTGTGTGTGTGTGTGTGTGTGTGTACATGTGTGCTCAATTTTGTCATTCCATTTTTCTAACACTCTATATCATATTTAATTCAAGCCACCTGTTTACACAGACGGCAGCTTGCTCACTTTTATGCAAGAGCTAAAGATCTAGACCTGACAAAACACACGAGTTAAACTGTCACTTTGCTTTGCTGCTGCAGGTTGAAAGTGGGTTAAAGAATCAGAGAGAACAGATGTTTCTCCTCAAGCATTTTATATCAGTTTTTTTCTCCCATGGTCTTTTAGAAAACATGATAGGGGATGCTTTAACCTGAACATTATGTTTCTGCTTCAAAGGGAGCCTTCCCGTTCCTCTTCCTAATGCGACTCTTACTGTACACATCATTAAGCTGATAAGAGCTACAATCTGCGGATCCCGCCTCACTTCACCTGCATTTCAACTTCATAACATTTGCTCTGGGGCACAGCTGGAAGCACAAATCCTATGAAATACTAGGTAACTCTCTTCATAGATGCAAAAATTATATTGAAAATATGCACTGTTTTTATTCTTATCAGTGTTCCGATATAACAAAGAAGTAAAAAGATAATGCATACTATTTTTCAATTCCAATCAACTATTTCTAAGTTTTTTTTTTATGTACCTAGAAAATGTGAAGAGAAGGAACAGGGCACCTAAAACTGGAGCAAGAAAAAGTTATGTGGCTCATTTGTTTTAGAATAATAGCCATTTATTAATATCTACCACAGGAAAAATTTGTTAGGCATTCATACTTATCTCATTTAACTCTCACAAGAATGATCCTTTTTCAATGTACTGACAATTGAGTCCCAGGGAATTTAATTAACTGGAGTAACATCATACAATTAAGAGAATGGTGGAGCCAAAATTCTTATGGGAGACAGACTTTAAAGTGCAATTTGGCAGAGGGTTGAAAAAAAAGCGTGAGGATACTGCTGCTTGGTCCCTATCCCTTTTGCACTTTCCCCTCCTGATCCTGATTTGCAGCACGCAGAGGTGGGGGTGGAAGGGTAGGTCCTGACAGTTACTGCAGTAGACACATTATTTTTATTATGAGAATAGCCAAGGTCCCAACAGGGTAAATTCAGCAGCACATGCCTCTATGACTGTTTATCAGGGAGTGTGCTAATGCTTCTTTCAACTCATCAAAGTCACCTATCAGAATCTCATGAGAAACTGCAGTAGAAGCATCACAACAGCTGTCCAACAATGGAGCTCGTCGATGGAAAGTTGTTCAGACACAACTGTGAGGCTTACCAGGGGTGGGGTGATGAACTCCAAAGTCCTCAATAAGAACATGAGGGACTGGGACAAATCTGATCAAGTCCTACTGCGGGTTATGCTATGTGATCAAATACTATATATGTGTATTTTTATTTAAGAAACAATTACATGGGTTTCGTCAAAATTGTTATTGTAGCAAATACACACAACACAAAATTACCAACAATTTTAAGTGTATGGTGCAGTTGCATTAAATATACTCGTGTTGTTGAGCAACCATCACCACCCTCCCTCCCTCTCTAGAACAGTTTTTTATCTTTAAAAATAGAAAATTCATAACAATTAAATAATAACTCTAAATTTCCTTTGAATAGTCTCTGGAAAGCATGGTTTTTCCTTCGTGACTGTGATTTTGACTAAGTAGCTCATTTCAGTGGAGTCATAGAATGGTTTTAACTGGCATATTTCAGGTGGCACAATTTACTCAAGGTTCATATTAACCGTAGCATTTATTAGATGTTCCTACATATTGAAGGTAAATAATATTTCAATATATGGGCATAAAACATTTTGTTCATCCCTGGATCCACCAATGGGAATAGAATTTGGATTGTTTCCAGGTTTAAGTTGTAAATAATGCTGTTATAAGCACAAATGTACAAACTTCTTTTTGAGACCTTGCTTTCAATATTTTTGAATGTACATATTCAAATATATATTAGATATATATTAATATATACCTGGAAGAAGAATTTCTAGATTCTATGGTAAATCTGTTTCATTTTTATGATGAACTGCCATATTTTTCTATATAAAGTGTGTGTATAAAGCTGCCTACTCTATTTTGATTACTGCAACTTTGTACTAAGTTCTGAAATGAGGAAATGTGATTCCTTCAGCTTTTTTACTTCAGGACTTTGTTTATTCTCTATTTGTGGTCTCTTGATACACATTTTAAGACACGTTTGTCTGTGCAAAATATTATTAGGATTTTGAGAGAAATTGCATTAATTTTATATAATTTTGATCATTATAACATCTCAGCAATATTAAATCTTCCAGTCCATAAAAATGCCATGTCTTCCTACTTATTTATGTCTTCTTTAATTTATGTCTTCTTTAATGTGTTCTATCTTTTAATGTACAAATCTTTCATCTCTTTGATGCTAAAAATGATTTATTTTAAATTTCCTTTAGGGTTATTCATTATTAATGTATAGAAATACAATGGATAGGCCGGGCGTGGTGGCGCATGCTTGTAATCCACGCGCTTGGGAGGTGGAGACAGGAGGATCGCGCTGGTTCGAAGCCAGCCGCGCTGGCTTAAGAGACCCTGTTTTCAAAAATAAAAAAGTATAAAATAGGTCTGGGAGTGTAGCCTGGAGGTACAAGGGCTTCCAGGAACCCCAGTAACCACCCCAAAAAAAGAAAGAAATACAATGGATATTTCTAGGCTGACTGCATTCTTCTACTTTGTTTAAATTTTTATTAGTTACAACAAATTAGGGGATAACTTTAGAGGTTACATATAAAATAATAACATTTATGAACAAAAATAATTTTACATCTTCAGATTTGGGTAATATTTGTTTCTTTTTTAAAACTTTTTTCTTAAACTTCTAATACTATGTTGAACAGAAGTGCAAAGCTGGGCATCTGTACCTTGCTCCTGATCAAGTACAGAAAGTTTCAGCCTTTCACTATTGAATGTGATGTTGGCTGTGAGTTTTCATGTATAGTTTGTTATTAACATTAAAATTTATAATAAAATATTTTAAATTTTGGGGTGTGGTAATGTTCCACTATAACTCCTTTTCCTCTGGAGGCTGAGGTAAAAGGGTTGCATGTTCAGGGCAGACTGCAATTTAAAAAGATGTTTTCTCGCTTGTAATCCCAGCATTCGGGAGGCTGAGACCAGAGGATCGCGGTTTGCGGACAGCCTCAGCTACTTAGTGAGGCCCTTCACAACTTAGTGAGACCCTGCTTCAAAATAAAGAATAAAAAATAGGGCTGGGGGTATAGCTTGGAGGTCAAATGCCTCTGGGTTCCATCTCCAGACCTGCAAAAATAAATAAATAAATAAATAAATAAATAAATAAATAAATAATAAAAGATGCTTTCTCAACATAAAAAATAACTAAAATAATAAATGGATACAATTCAGTGGTAGAATGCCTATCTAGCATGGGAAACGCCCTGGATTTGAACACCAAGTCCACCAATAAAAATAAAAGAAAAGCAAGAGGTGTTGAATTGTGTCACATTCTTTTCTTGTATCTATTAAGATGATCATATTCTTTTTATATTTCATTCTGTTTATGTGGCCTAATATATTGTTTGGTTTTCATATGCTGAACCATGTTGGCACTCCAGGAATAATCTTTCTTGTCCGTGGTGTAGAATTCTTTTAATAAATTGGTAGATTCTGCTTGCTAATATTTTGTTGAAAACTTTTTTTAATGTGTTTGTGTGTGTGTGTGTGTGTGTGTGTGTGTGTGTGTGTGTGTGTGTGGTGCTGGTAGATAAAACCAAGGAGGTCAGTCTATCTTTGAGCCACATTCCCAGCCCTATTCTGTTTTTAATCTTGAAACAGGGACTTGCTAAATTACTGTGCACTGACATTGAACCTGGCCTTAAACTCCAGTATCAGCCTCCAAAGTAATAGGGTTAGAGGTATATGTCATGGAACAAGGCTTTGAGCATTTTTCTATCAATGTATTGACCTACAGTTTTCTTTTCAGTAGTTTCTTTGTTTTTACTGTCAAGATAATGCTTACTTTCTTTCCCTTCTATATGTGGAAAAATTTGAGAAGTTTTGTTGTTAGTATTTTTTTTTTACACATTTGGCAGAATTTATCAGTAATATCATTAAGTCTAGGACTTTTTCTTGTTGGGAAATTTTCTATTACTGATTTAATCTCCTTACTAGTTATAGGTTTATTCAAATTTTTAAATTTCTCCTTAATTAAATTTTGATGTTTTATGTTTCTATAAATTTTCTTATTTCAGGTAAGAAATCTGTTAGGTCTGACTGTAAGACTACAGTATAATCATTTTTATTTTTGTAAACTCAGTGGTAGTGCTCAAACTTTCATTTATTATTGTTGTAACTAGTCTTTTTTTCATCAGAACATCTAATTAAAAGTTATTTAATTTGTTGGTGC